>NC_034183.2:13916683-14275732 GCF_002021735.2 Oncorhynchus kisutch | reverse complement strand
AGAGAGAGAGAGCTGAGAAGAGAGCTGGAGAGAGAAGAGAGAGAGATAGGAGAGACTGACACGAGAGAGAGATGAGAGGAGAGAGATGGAAGAGAGGAGAGAGATGGAAGAAGCAAAAAGAAGAACGAGAGAGAGAGAGAGCAAGAGAGAGAAGTAAGAAAGAGAGAGAGGAGAGAGAGAGATGGGAAGAGAGAAGAGAGAGAGATGGGAGAGAGAGAGGAGAGAGAGAGAGAAGAGAAGAGGAGAGAGAGGGAGAGACGAGAGAGAGAGGAGAGAGAGATGGGAACAGAGCGAGAGGAGCGAGGATGGAAGAGAGTGTGATGAGAAGGTGTGTGTGAGTGTGTGTGTGAGCCTACGTAGAGAGAAAGGGGATCATGACAGTACGTCAGAGCAGCACTCTAAATTAGGATGGGGCATCGGTTCGGCGGCAGATTCTGCTGACAAACCGTCATCCTCGGGCGACCAGGATCGCACGATGCAGGGAGGAAGAAAGGCTTCTGGGGGACGCATGAGCAGGTATGAGATGGAGGAGAGTGTTAAGAAACAGGGACTACAACTCAAGGTTAAAACAAAGTACTTTTAAATATCTTTCCATACAAGTCTCCTCCCCTTCTGGCCAATGATCTCATTCTAAAAGTACCACATAGGGGGTAACCTACTGTATAAGTTCACTACCAAAGAAGGAACAAAGTACAGGAGGGATGTTGGAGAGACTTGGGACATGGACTCAACACAGCACAGCAAGATCACCATCACAAATCTATACAATAATATCAAAACAGAGAAACGTCATCCACCTCCATCTCACAACCACATCTTCCACCATCCTCATAGAGCAGCGTGTCGTTTAGTGGCTGCCAGGCAGATATCAAGGACATAACAGCATTACCATTCAACGCTTTAGAAGAGGGCCTACTCTCTCTCTGCCATCCTGAAGAACCACCACTGACACAGAGTTCACTAAATAACTAGAGAAGCTCATTACTGGCCAGGAAAGTGAATTACAGGCTAGCCAACCAACCCACGCTAGTCAGGTCCGTGCTCTGCTCTGCCCGCCAACCAGATGGCTAATTAAGCCCAGAGATCGTCATGAACCTTAACATTAGCAGCAGTCACATAGAGGATGCAGCTCACACTATTACGGCTGGCTGAGTACTCTGTTGGATACCTGTCTGACTCACAGGGAGGGTGGATCAGTGCGTGGGTCAGTCCCTCTTCTTAAATGTAGAGTGACTGAGCAGCAAACGCCAGCCATTCTGCACAAAATGGTTTAAAATCCAGTATAGACCACAGAGAGCAAACAGAAAGAACAGTGCAAGCCTGAAAGACACAAAGGGATGCAAATAAATAGGAGAATATCAATGGGGGAGAGGAAATAAGGTGAGGTTAAAATGGTAATTGTGGCCATTTTTCACACGGGGAGCGGAGCGCGTCGGTCAGACGGGTATCCCTGACAGAGACGCTTAGTTAATATGGAGGCGTCCCCCGGGAGCTCGTTAGCTAGACAGAGGAACGGAACGCACGTCGCTCACACTCAAACCAATCAGGACACATACATGGCCCGGGCATCCCTGGGTTCTGAGAGGATGATTAATAGAGGGTGTATACAGACTGCTGTCTGCTGGGCACAGACAGGCAGCCAGAGCCTGGTCTAGTAGGGATTCCACCACTCACTACCAACCACAGGTCACATGACCCTGTCCCCCCTCACTGTCTGTCAGACACACAGAGCAGAGGACTCAAGGACCACAGATTTCTTAGAGCAAAATGTTAAATGTCACACTGGAAACCAGGTAAATACATCTATAGAGTTCACTTTGCTTGTGGAAATAGCTAGCTATGCATTTTGGATCCAGCTGTTAACTCAAAACCACTTTGTTTAATCCGAGCGACTCTGTGATATATCCTCTCAACTGAAGACCTTCGAGAATTGGATGCCTGACTATGGTTGAGGGCTAACCTACTGTAGGTACCTTCTGTGTGATGGTGGTGTGGTAACCTACTGTAAGTACCTTCTGTGTGATGGTGGTGTGGTAACCTACTGTAGGTACCTTCTGTGTGATGGTGGTGTGGTAACCTACTGTAGGTACCTTCTGTGTGATGGTGGTGTGGTAACCTACTGTAGGTACCTTCTGTGTGATGGTGGTGTGGTAACCTACTGTAGGTACCTTCTGTGTGATGGTGGTTTGGTAACCTACTGTAGGTACCTTCTGTGTGATGGTGGTTTGGTAACCTACTGTAGGTACCTTCTGTGTGATGGTGGTGTGGTAACCTACTGTAGGTACCTTCTGTGTGATGGTGGTGTGGTAACCTACTGTAGGTACCTTCTGTGCTGGTGAAGACCTCGCCATGTGCCGTGCCCTCAGAGAGAAGGGCTGTGGCGTCCCCGGGAGACGTCCGGTCGAAGGTCAGGGTCCCTGACGTGGTGATCTGGCCTGACGGAGACACTGTGACTGGAGTGCAGAAAGAAGACAAAGACAACGCATTGATTGATTTCAGAATAAAAACATTTGATTGCTTTATATTGTCCCCAACTACAGGGTCAGTGGGACTTGGGAACAACTTTTTATAAGACAAGATACATTGTGTCATGTCATACATATATATTATTATTTATTTTACCTTTATTTAACTAGGCAAGTCAGTTAAGAACAAATTCTTATTTACAATTACGGACAGGGGACAGTGGGTTAACTGCCTTGTTCAGAGGCAGAACGACATTTTTTTTTTTACCTTGTCAGCTCGGGGATTCGATCTAGCAACCTTTCGGTTACTGGCCCAACGCTTTAACCACTAGGCTATACGGCCAATAGAGCTGTGAATCATCTAAAATAAAAACTGGTCTCAGAACATTGACAGCCAAAAACAATGCAATGTCATAAAGATATGGTCCAATATGCAGTAGATCTAAAACAAATGTGGAAACTATTATATTGGTAATAAAACTATTCAAAAGACGTACGAGTCTGTTTTGGTAGAGAGCAGGATAGAAATCAATTGCCTCAACACAGCAACTGAAGATAAACAAAAGGAAACAGACTCACTATAACCATGGTAAGTGATAAGAAAATATGGAGCTGGATTGAGGCACAAACAAAGCTTTATTTCCCCTGGGACAATGTTGCTCTCAATGGCTAGCTCAGTAGTAGTCCAACTTGTGAAAAACTGGTGTCCCCGCTGAACGAGGCCTAATTTTTGGGCCAGAAATTCTGGAAACCCCACCCCAAATCTAATGCCAGCATTACAGTCTGTACATTTTCATTTTCATGTCAATAAATGCACATACTCAATAGAAATCTATTTTCTAAATTATCTTTCTCAAAACCATTTGTATATTGTCTTCTGCACTCTCAATTCCCCCAAATCTGCACTCTCAATTCCCCCAAATCTGCACTCTCAATTCCCCCAAAACGGTGCCAACAGCTACCCCTGGTCCCATTTTGACAAGGTAATCACAGATGATGACCGAGCAGGATTGACTTTGTCTTCTGTCCTGTGCTTTGACTCGTCTGTAACACATATTTAAAGACTTCCCTCTGAATGACGGGACCCATGTGTCATTCAAGAGGTTAAGGGGAGGACGTCAGAACGTCTGTCTGTGGTATCTGAAGAGTATGTGAGTTTAAAGTTGTATTAGTCATCTTCTTCTTCTGTCCTAGTAGACTCATTTAGCTGTGTATTTGTGTGTGTGTGTGTGTGTAACTCACATGTTGCCCCCGGTGCCAGTGTGATGTTCTTGGGCGGTGGGAGGGGGAGGTCCTTCTTCTCTGGAGTGGTCGGCTGCTCGTTCTCCTTCTTGCGTCTCTTGTAAGGAACAAAGAGTCTGACCGGGCCAGTCTGGACCAGAAGGAAAGGGGAAAGTAGAATCACAGACAACAGGGGAAACCAAAGTCTGAAGCATCCGTTTAGAGACGAGAGAAAGTCTAGTGGCGGAGATGAGAGAAAGTCTAGTGGCGGTGATGAGAGAAAGTCTAGTGGCGGTGATGAGAGAAAGTCTAGTGGCGGTGATGAGAGAAAGTCTAGTGGCGGTGATGAGAGAAAGTCTAGTGGCGGTGATGAGAGAAAGTCTAGTGGCGGTGATGAGAGAAAGTCTAGTGGCGGTGATGAGAGAAAGTCTAGTGGCGGTGATGAGAGAAAGTCTAGTGGCGGTGATGAGAGAAAGTCTAGTGGCGGAGATGAGAGAAAGTCTAGTGGCGGAGATGAGAGAAAGTCTAGTGGCGGAAAGTAGGAGAAGATGGAGCCAGATGAAAACTTGCCTACATTCTGCTAATTTTCTCATCGATTAAACATTCAATCTCAATACAGTTTTTCGTTACCAAAATTTGAATATTTTACAAACAGAGTGCACTAACTTTTATAGACTTCGCCCTTTGCAAAGGTCTCAAGAAATTGCGTAGTTTAGGAGTGCAAGGGCGAATTGAGTTATAGAGTACCACAGTATGTGGTCATAATATCCATAAAACCTAGCGGTCAAACAAGGAAAGGGTTCCAATAGTTTTACAATAATTACATTTATCCCATAGGGGATTTTAGATACATGATGAGCTGGATGAGACTCCTGAATCGAGGCAAAGGTAAAAATCTCTGGATTAACCATCTAATGTTAGCTAAATGTAGTAATGAATACATTTAAATTAATGTACAATTCTGTGAACTGTCTTATGCAACTTTTAAATTGACACAATACCTGTCAGCAAAGGTGCCAGCTAGAGATGATGTGCAGGAGCTTGCAGGGATTTGTAGTCTTACATGACGTCTACTTTGATGCTAATTTGCATTTTCGGATCTGAGCGTCAAGAGATCAATATATTGATAAAAGTCAACTTGTCCGAAAGAGATTTAAATGGTTATCAAAACACAGCCCATATTTTCAGTGTTTCTAAAATTCCCTATGGGAAAAATGAATGAATGGTGGACAAACAATTGGAACCATTTCCCTGTTTCACTGCTAGGTTTTATGGGTATTATGACACTTCCACTGTAGGGCCCTATTGCACACGCGCACTTCAGAGTGGGCGTTCCCTAACAGAAATATGCAAATACATGCTAAAACACGCCAATAGAATCTTGCTAGCTCGGGCTTTGCTCTGCCCACCTCCTTGCTTCTTCTGCCCACTGCTTAATTTGCTCCCATTGGAAAAGACACCAATGACAAATCTTGGATTAGTTGCCAGTATCTTTGGTATAATGATTAGTCAGCAATAGTCGTGGTGGAAATAATATGTGATCAGTTTTTCCCACACCTTCGAGAACTGTTGGTCAGCTTAATTAGTTTCAGTAACAATAAGTAAAAAACAGTTAGCAGTTCTATAACAGTAACGCTTACAGGCAGCTGAATGTTCTGTTTCATGTGATCAACAAAGTTATGAAAGATTGCATTTGATGCAGATGGCAAAAGCAGCTGTGAAACAAAATATATGTTGTCCTGTAGGAAACAATTTCTCCCCTTATCTTGCAAACAATAAACCAGTCCCCCAGAGTCTATACTTTATGTCTGCCAGCCCAGGAACCCGCTATAGTCAGGATCAGAGGAACAACTATCACACACTTAGCAGAGACACAAGATTGGCTCATTATTGTTTGTATTATGGCTGGCAATGCATGTCATAAATAAATGGTACATACCATATTAATGTTCTCCCCTGCGTAAGATGGACTATCCTTGGTACACTAGGGGAAAATATAAGACAAAGAGAATGTGATTGGACAAAACGTAAAATGAGAATTTCACAACCAGGCCTTTAGAAGTGATGACCAATGTCTGTCTACATGTCATGCAAACCACACACTGAGAGCCTGTACTGAGCAGTTGTGTTTGTTACACCTATACCCTTGTGGCGTCCTATCCCTAGAGCTACCGGCATGTTCAAAAGACATTCATTCACTGACATCTTTGTCTCTGTAAAGTCAATTAACTCACCAACGAGAGGTCGTCACAGCAGGCCGCACAAGTGCAGGACGCGGCATGGGGGTTGAGGATGCGCTCCTGAGAAACCAATCATATGGCTGGTTACTAAACAATTATATATATATATATATATACATATCCTTAATTATATACAGTGGGGCAAAAAAGTATTTAGTCAGCCACCAATTGTGCAAGTTCTCCCACTTAAAAAGATGAGAGAGGCCTGTAATTTTCATCATAGGTACACTATGACAGACAAAATGAGAAAAAAAATCCAGAAAATCACAGTGTATGATTTTTTATGAATTTATTTGCAAATTATGGTGGACAGTTCCATCAGAGCCGGTCACAGCTGACAGACTGTGGCCTGAGTGGACTGGCTTGCTCACCTGGATTAGGCACTGCAGGGGACGGCCTGCATAGCGGATGCTTCTCTTCCAGTCCTTGCTGCTCGCCCGGCCAGACATGCCCTCAAACTCAGTGGGCGTGTACCAGTGGTTGCTGTGCTTGATGCAGCGTCCCTTTCCACCTGGTTGTCAGTCGATTGGACAGGCAGCAGAGACAAGACAACACGGCCGCAATTATTTACATGGAGATGGACATGCATAGTTAATTATTTAGACTATCCTAGCCCCTTCATTCACCATATCCCATGTATTCTCAAGTTGAGGGAAGAAAATCTGTAATCTGTCAAACATGGCTTTTAGCAGCTGGATTTGTTAAAACAATCAACTCCAGAGAACCACCCCTATTCCGCCACTCCTCAACTTTGTCAACAAGTTCACACATTTATTTCTCCAGGCTTGATACTTCAACTACAGGCCATCAGGGTGGCTGCGGTTTCCAGCCAGGGCTGAGGAAAGCTGTCCTCATCTTCAAACCAAGAGCTCCACCTTGTGGCCCAACTAGCCCTACCTGAGCCCAGTCTGTTCTTGTACAACATGCCACTGGTGTTCCTGCAGCGCACTGGCAGCTCGTTGTTGTACACAGATGGATCCCAGTTGTACTTGGAGCCATCTTTCTCCTGCCCTGGATTCATTGGGGTGGGGGGAGTCTGGGGGGCTGGGGACAACACACAACACTGAAGTTACAGAGACACCTGAAATGTATTTCAGATAGCCTGACGACTCACTAAATTCTTCCGCTGTTCTGTCATTCACTACATACTTTAGTCTGAGACTGCCATCATTGAAGTCATTTGTAGTGAGGGGGGAGCATGAGGGGCGTTGTACAAAACAAAGTCAACAGCAATCGGATCGTCTCTAACCAATCAGAGTATTAAAGCCAATGACACATTTTCAAACCGCTGTTTTACCAACTTGTTTTCTGACTCTGGCCCAACCCATTCGTTTCTGGACCAATCAGACGGCCCTGAATGTGTTCGCATTCAGTGAAGGGTTGGGAAGGTACTCAGATAGACTCATTGGGGAGAAGAAAGTAACGTCCTTGGGCGTGGCGTAGCATTTGGCCAGAACAAGGAGTCTGGTGGCCAGGCAATATTTTAGCGGCCATATACAGATTTAGACATTTAATTTATCCTGTCTTGGTTAGGCATCTCTGGAATATAAGCACACAGGTCAAGGCAGATGCTGCTATCTATTGGCTACAAGTCCATTACAACAACTTTCCCAGCACAGTAATGATAGGTGATGGTAGGAATTTTATACAATACTTTCTATGAAAAGTATCATACA
Source organism: Oncorhynchus kisutch (assembly GCF_002021735.2). Taxonomy (NCBI): domain Eukaryota; kingdom Metazoa; phylum Chordata; class Actinopteri; order Salmoniformes; family Salmonidae; genus Oncorhynchus; species Oncorhynchus kisutch. The sequence continues at coordinate 14,268,130 of NC_034183.2, read as the reverse complement.
AAATACAGGTCAAGAGCCCATTGAGATTCCCTGGTGCATACCAGAGGACATGGCGGCTGCAGCGTTCTTCAGTCCTGTTGCGTCCACTATTCCTTCAGTATGAACCACTATCAGAGTGGCCTTCTGGGGATTGAGACCGTCGCCAATCTGTAGGGTGGTCCTGCCAGTCTGTCATGTGATGGAGGATCAGAGAGAAACATTACATTGCACAGTCTGTGCTGCTGGGTAGGTGACATATGAGTCTAGCTTTCCACGGTCTGTTTCTTTTCAGATTAGTTGTTGGAAAATCTGACACAAATGTGGTCCTATAGTCTAGACGATATACGCCTAGTGAGTGGTCCTATAGTCTAGACGATATACACCTAGTGAGTGTTCCTATAGTCTAGACGATATACACCTAGTGAGTGGTCCTATAGTCTAGACGATAGACGCCTAGTGAGTGGTCCTATAGTCTAGACGATATACGCCTAAGTGTGTGGTCCTATAGTCTAGACTATATACGTTATGACTATATATAGTCTAGACTATATACGTTATGACTATATATAGTCTAGACTATATACACGTTATGACTATATATAGTCTAGACTATATACACGTTATGACTATATATAGTCTAGACTATATACACGTTATGACTATATATAGTATAGACTATATACGTTATGACTATATATAGTCTAGACTATATACGTTATGACTAGATATGTTAAATACTCATGTTGGACTCTAGTGTGGCAGCTGTCAACATCAACATTTGAGTCATTTAGAAAACACTCTTATCCAGAGTGACTTACAGTAGTGAGTGCACACATTTTCGTACTGGTCCCCCGTGGGAATCGAACCCAAAACCTTTGCATTACAAGTGTCATGCTCTACCAACTGAGCTACGCAGAAACAATACAAATCCACTAGTAGGCCTAGACCACAAGATATTCAGATCCAAAATGACCAACATGTGAGAACTTACAAGAACATGCTCTGGTATGGAGGCTGAGGTGGCAGTGAACACATTGTCCTCGGCTGCTTGGACATCCCCCACAGTGACTGTTGTGACTTCTGTTGTGAGAGATCACATGTTGAAATAGTCAAGTGCACTCTACCTACATGACTGGCTTGTCTCTCTTTGTAGTAGATCTCACTATGTGAATCACATTAGTTTTGATGTATTTATTTTTTATTTAAGGTGGCCATGATGGTATGAGGGCCAGATTGGGAATTTAGCCAGGACCCCGGGGTTAACACCCCTATTCTCACAATAAGTGCCATGGGATCTTTAGTGACCACAGAGTCAAGACACCCTTTAACATCCCATCTGAAAGACTGCACCCTATAAAAGGACAATCACTGCCCTGCAGCATTGGGATATTTCTTTTTAGGGACCCAAGGAAAGAGTGTCTCCTACTGGCCCTCCAACACCACTTCCAGCAGTATCTGGTCTCCCATCCAGGGCTACCAGGACCAACCCTACTTAGAATCAGAGGTAAGCCAGCAGTGGGATGCAGGGTGGTATGCTGATAGATGATTTGATAGGGAAACAAAAACAAGGACTGTGCCCAAATATTTGAATACCAAATATTATGTATAAAACTGGAAAGATGGGCGTCTTGCAATATTACCTGTATTTTACCTAACGTTAAATACAAATATCTCCGGAAAATAACATGTTTGGAGGTACATGTAAGGGGCTATGCTCATAATCAAATGTATAAATTAGCTAGTTCATGCATTTCAAAATGGGTAACGGTACTATAGCTAATGCAGCTGAATTAGGTTAAACTGGTTGATTTAGCTAGCTAGCTAACCTGTTTGTGTTTGCCTATGTGTCTAGTATTGTAACTAACAGTACTAGCACAGATGAAAGGGAGTTAGCTAGGAAACATAATGTGTTACTTGCTAACGAGCTAAAACAGGTGTAGCTGGCATTTAGCTAGCTTGACGAGTATCAGTAACGTTAGCTGGCTGCAGTCTCAAACTTGCCTGCAAAAGCTGTCTCGGCATCGTCAGAGTTCGGCAAGGACTCGGTCCCAATCTCGATGTTCCCCGGTTCTCCCATTACTGTCATCGTGGTGACTTCGGCCTCCGACTCAGTATCCGAATCCACCCCCTCCTCCACCGGCTCTCCGGCAGCGTCTATGGACTCCTCGTCCAACACTAGTCCCTTCGTTGCCGAGTCCGTCTCGTCCATTTTCCTATGTCTAACGATTTACGCCGAATTTGACCGGAAAATAATCGGAGAATATGGGACCGACCCGATTATATTGTGTTGAGCATAAACCGCTCATGCACTGGAATAAAATAATAATAATTTGTGCCGTCGATTCAATTATTATTTCAAACCAAATGTATTAAAACGGTGAGAAATGGCGTCTTACCTTCGTTGTCTTTACGCTTTTCGGTCAAGTCTCACAGGAAGGAGATGCAGCGGAAATTACCGAAACAAAACGACGTCACACGAATCGACGCTCAAATCTCGTTTCAGTTTTACACCACTAGGTGGTACTATACACATGAGAATAGAAATTGTAAAACGTTTATTGAACCTTTATTTAACCAGGTAGGCTAGTTGAGAACAAGTTCTCATTTGCAACTGCGACCTGGCCAAGATTAAGCATAGCAGTTCGACACATACAACAACACAGCGTTACACATGGAATAAACAAACATACAGTCAATAATACAGTAGAAAAAAAGAAAACAAAAAGTCTATATACAGTGAGTACAAATAAGGTAAGATAAGGGAGTTAAGGCAATAAATAGGCCATGGTGGCGAAGTAATTACAATATAGCAATTAAACACTGGAATGGTAGATGTGCAGAAGATTAATATGCAAGTAGAGATACTGGGGTGCAAAGGAGCAAGATAAATAAATAAATACAGTATGGGGATGAGGTAGTTGAATGGGCTGTTTACAGATTGGCTATGTACAGGTGCAGTGATCTGTGAGCTACTCTAACAGCTGGTGCTTAAAGCTAGTGAGGGAGGTATGAGTCACCAGCTTCAGTGATTTTTGTAGTTTGTTCCAGTCATTGGCAGCAGAGAACTGGAAGGAAAGGCGGCCAAAGTATGAATTGGCTTGGGGGGTGACCAGTAAGATATACCTTCTGGAGCGCGTGCCACGGGTGGGTGCTGCTATGGTGACCAGTGAGCTGAGATAAGGTGGGGCTTTACCTAGCAGAGACTTGTAGATGACCTGGAGCCAGTGGGTTTGGCGACGAGAGTGAAGCGAGGGCCAGCCAACGAGAGCGTACAGGTCGCAGTGGTGGGCAGTATATGGGGCTTTGGTGACAAAACGGATGGCACTGTGATGGACTGCATCCAATTTGTTGATTGGCACAGCATCTTCCGGGTTAGGGGAGGGTTTGGCCAGGGTAGGCTGTCATTGTAGAATCCGAATTAGTTCTTAACTGGCTTGCCTAATTAAATGAAGGTGAAATAAATCAAATAAAATACCACCCTATGTTATGACTAATAATGAATAATTGTTCATCATTAGACCAACAGTAGATTAAGTCCATGAGCCAGGCGCAGGGTTTCCCAAACTAAGTCCTGGGGCCCACCCTGAGTGCATGTTTTGGTTTTTGCCCTAGCACTACACAGCTGATTCAAATAACCAACTCATCATCAAGCTTAGATTATTTTTAATTAACTGTTTAGTGCTAGGGCAAAAAACTAAATATGCACTCAGGATGGGGCCCCAGGACCGAGTTTGGGATACCCTGAGCCAGGGGGGTGGTCGGTCGGCTTCACTTGGGCCAACGACGTCTCATAGTGACTTTTTTCAAGGTCTATGACGTCCTTAGAGTTGGAAAATGTGGATATTGGCGAAACTGGAAAACGGTGTCGTACAGGCTGATCCAGAGCATCCCAAACATGCTCAAAGGGTGACATATCTGGTGAGTTTGCAGGCCATGGAAGAACTGGGACATTTTCAGCTTCCAGGAATTGTGTACAGATCCTTGTGACATGGGGCAGTGCATTATCATGCTGAAACATGATGAATGGCACAACAATGGGCCTCAGGATCTCATCATGGTATCTCTGTGCATTCAAATTGCCATCAATAAAGTGCAATTGTGTTCGTTGTCCGTAGCTTATGCCTGCCCATATCATAACCCCACCGTCACCTTGGGGCACTCTGTTTACAATGTTAACATCAGCAAACCGCTCGCCCACATAATGCCACACACGTAGTCTGCGGTTGCGAGGCCGGTTGGACATAGTGACAAATTCTCGAAAACGACGTTGGAAGCAGCTTATGTTGGAGAAATGAACATAAAATACTCTGTCAACAGCTCTGGTGGAGAACTCCGCAGTCAGCATTCCAATTGCACGCTCCCTAAAAACGTGAAACATCTGTGGAATTGTGTTGTGTGACAAAACTGCACATTTTAGAGTGGCCTTTTATTGTCCCCCGCGCAAGGTGCACCTGTGTAATGATTATGCTGTTTAATCAACTTCTTAATATGCAACACATCTACCACACTGATCCTCAACACTGGAGCTCCCCAGGGGTGCGTGCTCAGTCCCCTCCTGCACTCCCTGTTCACCCACGACTTCATGGCCAGGCATGCACCATCAATAAGTTTGCAGACAACACAACTATGGTAGGCCTGATCACCGACAACGACAAGACAGCCTATAGGGAGGAGGTCAGAGATCTGACCAGGTGGGGCCAGAATAACAACCTATCCCTCAACTTAACCAAGATAATTGTGGACTACAGGAAAAGGAGGACCGAGCACACCCACATTCTCATCAACGGGGCTGTAGTGGAGCAGGTTGAGAGCTTCAAGTTCCTTGGTGTTCACATTAACTATAAACTAGAATGGTCCAAACACACCAAGACAGTCGTGAAGAGGGCACGACAAAGCCTATTTCCCCTTAGGAAACTAAAAAGTTTTGGTATGGGTTCTGAGATCTTCAAAAGGTTATACAGCTACAACATTGAGTGTATGTTTGCATCACTGCCTGGTACGGCAATTGCTTGGCCTCAAACCACAAGGCACTAGAGGGTAGTGAGTACAGCCCAGTACATCACTGGGGTTAAGCTGCCTGCCATCCAGGACCTCTACACCAGGCGGTGTCAGAGGAAGGCCCTAAAAATAGTCAGACCCCAGCCACCCCAGTTATAGACTGTTCTCTCTACAACCGCATGGCAAGAGTACCGGAGTGCCAAGTCTAGGACAAAAATGCTTCTCAACAGTTTTACCCCCAAGCCCCAAGCCATAAGACTCATGAAATGGCTACCCGGACTATTTGCATTTGCATTGTGTGCAAAAAAAAGATACAGGGCCATCAGAGAATCCCCGCATTAACCCCACAAAGGCTTTTTCCAATATTTTGCCGCCAAACAACTCAATGGGCTCTTATTGGACAATTTCGCATGACCATACCTGTATAAAATATAATTGTAGTATGCCCGAAAATATCTTTCAAATGTTCATGGCGATGTAGAATATACAACCACATGAGCCATTGGTAATCCTGTTGGTAACCTGTTTATAATAGCAATAAGGCATCTCAGGGGTTTGTGGTATATGGCCAATATACCATGGCTAAGGGCTTTGCTGATGACACTGTCAGAGATTTATTTAGAATTCAAGGAACACTTAACCAGCATGACTACTACAGCATTCTGCAGCGATACCTCATCCATTCTGGTATGCGCTTAGTAGGACAATCATTTGTTTTTCAACAGGACAATGACCCAACACACCTCCAGGCTGTGTAAGAGCTATTTGACCAAGAAGGAGAGTGCTGTAGCAGATGACATGGCCTCCACGATCACCCAACCTCAACCCAATTGAGATGGTTTGAGATGAGTTGGACCGCAGAGTGAAGAAAAAGCAGCCAACAAGTGCTCAGCATGTGTGGGAACTCCTTCAAGACTGTTAGAAAAGCATTCCATGTGAAGCTGGTTGAGAGAATGCCAAGAGTGTGCAAAGCTGTCAAAGGCAAAGGGATGGCTACTTTGAAGAATATAAAATATATTTGGATTCGTTTAACACTTTTTTGGTTACTACATGATTCCATATGTGTTATTTCATCGTTTTGATGACTTATAGAAAATAGTAAAAATAAAGAAAAACCCTTGAATGAGTAGGTGTGTCCAAACTTTTGACTGGTACTGTATAGTATGTAAAATTATTGATAGAAATGTGATAAGAATCTTCCCAAAACGCTGATTTCTGAATATGTTATGGTCGATAATTTCAGTATTGCTAATATTCAATCATGTTAAATGGATATGTACAGTACATGTGAATAGTCACGGATGTGAGCTGATTAAAATGAAATACCACGTTATCCTAGTAGCTGTTTTCATTATGAGGACTTTAGGCTGTACCATACATTCCATTACAGTAGGTTTCCATCCAATTTGCGACAGATTTTCATGCGAATATTCAAAAATCGACATAAAACAATAGGCTAATTTTCCCACCAGAGATGTTTGCTGCAGCGGTCCAAGGCACTACAGCTCAGTGCAAGAGGCGTCACTACAGTCCCTGGATTGAATCCAGGCTGAATCACTTCCGTGATTGAGGGTCCCATAGGGCGGCGCAGAATTGGCCCAGCGTTGTCCGGAGTAGGCCGTTATTAACTGACTTGCCTAGATAAATAAAAATACACATTTTGGGGGGAAAGGTGAACATAAAAATAAATGTCACCGTGAAATTCCCATGTACCGAATGAAAAATATGGGGTTCCATCTCATTTTCAACTCTACTGATGGTTTTGTCACAAAAACTGTTTCATTTACATACCGAATGTGCCCACTCTGGTCTTGGAACGTGCACTCTAGCCAACAGCTCCCAGATTAGGGGTAGGTGTTAAGATTGGTGTTTGATATATTGGAGAGTTGAGGCCAAATCACGGACGCTGGACAGAGTGGATTTCAGTTGTAACAAAAGGCAGTTTTAATGAGTCAAAGATATCTTGTCCCGCAGTTTTACGTGCACGGATCTAGTTCATATAACTCGGCAAGGACTCAGGTGAAAAAGAGGCCTTATACAAAGGTTACATTCATTTTTATACATAGAATAAAGTAGGTAGAGTCTTGTCGTTTTTTGTCTTCTGATTGGTCCCAAAAAGTTGGAGGCGGACCTGCTCTAATCCAGAGCATGAGCCCCATTGGTACAGAACAGAGTCTTGTTCTCTGAGCCCCCGACCAGTAGAGGGGGGAGATGTGTTTATACTAGGAGATGTTTGTGTCAGGGGTTCGTGAGGTAGAGGGGCAGTTTTTTATGGCTGGGTGTATGTGTTCATGCGATGGAATGTCTTTGTTTCCTGGGGTTGGGAGACAACCAAGCTGAGGGGATAGTTTTAGGGGGGTAGTTTTATTGCTGGCTGTGTGAGCTAGTTCCTGTTTCAGCAAGGGTACGTAAGATGACTTGAGTCAGGCGGTTTAGCTTAGCGCTGTATAATATATGAGTCATGTGTATGAATATTTATATAACATAGGCTAACTACATTATGAGACTATTATAGATAAGAGTACAATTATTTGTCAAAGGGCAGTCAAGCATCTGTCACCAGAATAAGACCCTCGATATTTATTGGAATGGAGCATCAAGCTCATCACCTTGCACAACATTCACCACCCTATCTGATGGATAGTTGTGAATCTAAGCGTTCCAATGATACATAATTAAAACCAATAACTGTATATTTAAACAGTGTGAAATGGCAAGCTAGTTAGCAATGTGTGCTAGTAGCGTTTCAATCAGTGACGTTTCTCGCTCTGAAACCTAGTTATTTACCTTGCTCTGCAACGGTTGCGGTTTTTGTGGCGCGATAGGTAACGATGATTTGAGAGTGACTTGTGGATGTGTGCAAAGGGCCCCTGGTTCAAGCACAGGTTGAGGGCGAGGAGAGGGACGGAAGCGAAACTGTTACACATTGTTTATTGTAGGGCAAAATCCCTAAGGGAAAAATGGAGGGATGAAAGAGTGATACACAGAAACCTACCATTGCTGCACTGGTATCACACATTTCCCACCTCTAGGGACATAAATCACTAAAGACGTCGACGATCCATGTCTGGCTCATGGACTAATTGGATCACTCAGATCTGGATAGTGGTAGGTAGATTGAGCAAATTATTACTTACAACAGATTTTTGCAAAATCTCATTTAATATCCTTAAAATCTAAATGTCTTGCCATCTCTGTAAAAATCAACCATCTGTAAACTAGTCGACTCCTGATAAGTGAAATGGCTCCATTGGTTCAGGACTGCATTAACTACACGAACCACTGGAGCAGATATTCAGAGCAAGAAAAATTGAATTGGGACCTGTGGAGTTCACACTTATCCGGAGTCGACTGTAGTATCAAAATGTTTATTACACATACATTACAAGGATTTATACAACTCACTGGAAAAAAAGGATCATGTTATGTAGTTGTTTAGGAAATGCAAGAACAGTTAATTACATGCCAGGTGCTGACAACTTACTATCACAGAATAAGGTATTGTTAAAGTTTAGGCAATGTCTTAGAGATTCTACAGTACTTTTGTATACTTTTTAGCCCGTAGATCTAAAAGTAACGCTCATGGAAAATGGCATACTACGTCAGTTTCCAGAAAAAAAAGTTCCTTTCAAACTAGGGATTTCATGGCTAATTGAGGTAAAACAGAAATTCTGCTCATAGATTATGCATGTGTGAACTACACAGTGACACATCCTGCCCAAAGCTGGAGGTCTTAAAAAATACTTACTAAATTGCCAAAGTACCGGAGCATGTCTTCAAACCACTATTACAAAACACAAGAATAAGCCATAACCGAGGACAATCTCTTATTGTACCTATGGTCAGTACTGCCCGTCTTGGCTCAGTAATGTGAAAAGGGCACTGGGACATTCTTTGACACACTGCCAATCTCTAGGGCTAATTATCAATGTAAATAAAGGACTATCCTGCTTTCAACTGCATCCTGGTAAGGACGAGTTGTTTTACATGACTGGGGTCTTAGATAATGTATATACAATGAAAGTTCTCATATAACTGAGACACATTATATACACATCTGCACATACTGTATTTCATTTCGAGCAGAAGACATTATTATATCGAGAATTGGAGAGGGGGTGATGGGTGAGATGATTTCCTATCCAAAATCTTTACAATAAAAGTTTATATTTGGTCTTTCTTGGTATCACTGAGAGGAAAGTAGCCAGCCACACTATAAAGTTCCATTCTTGTTAAAGCTCTTCAGTTCTGGACCCTGTAGATGAGATAGTAGAGCAGGAAGAAGACAAAGACCAGTCCTACTGAGACATAGCAGAGGATTTTGCGATTGTCTCTTCCAGATCGCACCATGCCAGAGAACCTCTTCACACTGCCAGTCAACAGTCCTGTAGCACTCAGAAAATTGGAATCCTAAAAACAGAAAAGGAAGAGTGGATTGATGAACTTGCTACTACATACATCAGGAAACTCATTTGATGCAGAACTAGACAGCCACTTGCTACAAACAGCTACATTCAGATTACCCTGCCCCCACTCAAGACTTACCATGCCATCCAAATAGGAATTTTGGTCTTCAGCTTCTTTGTCAATGTCGTAGGCAAGCTTTAAAAATAACAAAAAAATTGTTTTACTTTTTAAATTAAGTTAACATTAGCAGCTAACTTGTACAACAATACTAGCTATGCCTGCTACTTTATTTGCAAGCTGTTGGTAGCACACCGCCGGTAAATTAGATGTAATTTGTCAGTGGTCATACATACCGATTTCAATCTGGAAACTTTGGACGCCAAATTGTCAGCCATAAGCTTGTTTTCCGCGTCCAACATATCGTCAACAGCACCTTGTCCTATCATGACAAGCACAGGGAGTGAATAATATGATATTTACATACGAGCAAGATATCACGTAAAAAAATAACGTAATGCTTACAAACTTAATATATAACTACGACCAGAGACAGCTAACGTTAGCTCGACAATCTACACTTCACACATAAAAAGCTCGATAATCTACACTTCACACATAAAAAGCAATATACATACAATTCTTTCAAAATGATTAGCCCGTAAAAATGTTAGATTAAGAACATTGGTCAACAATGTTCATTACGAAGACGTGTCACTTATCAAATTACCTCGATTCCAGTCCGCCATCTTGGCTGTTGACGTTTCAGCAAATTTACGGAAGCCCGTTGAAACCACTGCGCTGTTTGGATGCAATGACTGTGGGGGGAAGATTATGGCTATACAGACAAGGTACATGTCTCTTCGCTCTAACAATGGGAATCTTTGTCCACAAGGTAGCCCAGCTGACTATCTAGTTACCGCCTTTCTTTGGATCGGTGGATACATTTCATTCTTGTAATCCTTTTGAATATTTGATTAGGGTTTTGGACGTCAACCGCATGCATTCAACGAAGAGCGATGTATGCTTACTAGCCTCATGGCATGAATATGCATAGCCATCTCGAGACAACTCCGATATTAAGTGTTTTTTTCTCAAAGTTGCTGGGATGTCACGTGTCCTATATTTTTATTTACCTAGGCAAGTCAGTTAGGAACAAATTCTTATTTACAATGACAGCCTACCCCGGACAAACCCTAATGACACTGGGCCAATTGTGCGCTGCCCTATGGGACTGCCAATGACGGCCGGTTGTGATACAGCCTGGAATCGAAACAGGGTCTGTAGAGACGCCTCTAGCACGGATATGCAGTGCCTTAGACCGCTGAGCACCAAAATATCAATATTATATCAGTACACTCGTAACATCTTAAGCATTACGAAACGTATATTTGATCAAATAAACCTCACGTAGCAAATAAACCATTCATTATTTTGTTGACCAAATTTGACAATCTCATTGTCCTCTATGGGCTCCCGAATGGCGCAGTGGTCTAAGGCACTGCATCTCACGGCCGGTGTAGGCCGTTATTGTAATTAATCATTTGTTCTTAACTGACTTGCCTAGCTAAATAGAGGTTAAAATAAAAACACAACTTCTTGCTTGGTGGGCGAAAAAACGCAATTTGTTGGAGGGAGCCAGATTTTCCGCAGAGTTGGGCCTCTCTTTTCCTCTTCCTGCTGTAAGTTGGTTGAGACCAGGGGTGTATTCATTACAGAAACCGTTAACCGTTCAAGAACCAAACGGAAGCCATAAAGACAACTGAACAAAACGGGGAGGGACATACCTGCATTTGTCCAATATAAGTTGTCCGTTTGCGTTTTCCGCTTGGAGTAAAAGTAGACGAAACGTTTTACAAAGGAATCAGCACAAGGAATAGCTACACCCCAGAAATAAAAATCGTTTCCTTGGTTCGCGGCGTGTAGAGACAGAATGTGTTCTCGATACTCGAACGAGGCTAAATTCTGAATGCTGTCGTGCCAAGATGGGATGCAACTTGTCTAAAGTTATTTTTTGTTTTGCATTTGAGTTCACCCTAACCATAACCTAATTTGATAAGTCCATTTTGACAAAAGCTGTATATTTTCTAGACAAAACCACAGAACGTAATATAAATTCCGAGAATGTAAACGCGATTTATATCACATAATATGTGACCTGGTGGATTTGTTGTTAGTCTTTTCCTTATCGGTAAGTTTTACTGTCAGTTGTACCCGTTTTAATGAATGACTGTTGTCGCAGGGTTTACTACTACTTCAACATGGATTATATGATGGTGGTGTAGGCCTATAATTAGTCCACTTTCGTGATTTATATCGGTCGCTGACATTGCAATTTCTTAAAGGACTAAATTAATGTACCCAGGTGTGCGGCCTAGTAGTAGGCCTACATTTACAGCACCACCTAGGATTATGCAAACTTCAAATAATAAGCAGTGTTGCTGCTTTGTCTTATTTAGTGTGAGTAGAATCAATATTGATGCTCTTGGGGACTTTCATTCTAAATAAACCTATTGCGTTAAAAAAGCATTGCAGAAGTATCTAGTTACAAACACAATGTTTTTGTCATTTGATATATCAGGATTTGTATGATGTATTTTGAAATGTTTCCAGTTTACTCACATGTTTGTCTCTACATTTCAGTTTACCTGTCAGTGCTTATGTGGAATAAAGTTGATGAATCGAAGATATGATGCCGTCTACACACCATAAGGGATGAAGTAACTGGCAAAACAATGTTGATCTGATTTCAAATACATTAGTTAAGGATATCATCAGAAAGGGATGTTAGAGATGGACAGGGTAGCTCATGCAGAAGATGAGCCCAGAGGAGGGACTGGGTTAGTGGATGCCTTTAAGATCCTCTCTAAGGTCCCATACGAGAGACAGCTAAGCCTGACTTTCAAGTTGGGTGATAGCCTGGCCGAGGAGCTGGTACATGCCATGTCTCTCATCCGCCTCGGGAAGAGGTCAGAGGCACTGAACAAGCTCCAGGCTTTGGGGGACAACAACATCATTGCTAACCATCTGGCTGAAAAGGTGAGAATGTGTGGAGTCAAGATGGAGGACTTAACAGTGAGCATTGTTCCTTTCCAAGAGTGTACCGTGGGTACCTTAGCAGACCTAGCGAGGATTTTCAAGGTGTTGGCTGAGGAGAGGTTGTGTGACTCATCTCTGAGGGATTTGGCTTACCAGACAGCTCTAGCCACATTCAAGAACAAGAACAGTGGTGAAGAGAGTTCCGAATCAGAATACATACAGATGCAGCTGAGAGAAGAAGCCAACAGGGTCTGTGGGCCTCAGATTGAGGACACAGTTGGGGGGATGTGTTTCCCTAAGGACTCCTCATCAGGCCTTTGCTCCATCCTGACGCTGGACCAAGGGAGCACAGCTTTACAAAAACCAGGCTTTCCCAATCAGACAGGAAGTGGTCACAGTCCGCCGTCCTCCCTACGGGATGACACCTCCATATGCTCCTACCCTTCTCACTTGGAGATCAGTGTATCCGAAACAGTTGGCTTTAAAACAAGCAACACCCTAGCCTCCTCCAATGAGGAGCCATCCCAGCCTCCTCCAATGAATTTGGAGCCCGTACAATCACCTGTTACACATTATGGTACAAATACAGGAGATGAAGGTGCATTTAAATACTTTTCCAGGGTTACGTCTCAGGATATACCACCCACACAAGATGTGCCTAAGCTTGTTAAAGGAGAAATGGACAGAGTTACAAGTGTTGCAGTGTCTTGTGAACACAGAACAGGGTCAGAGGTGAGAGTTTCACCCCTTTCTCCTGGCAATTTCACTCCAGTTCAGACTAAGTTCGATAACCCTGAGAGTCCAAACGCACATTCCAAACCATGCCCAAAAAATAACCTTGTGCCTCCCTCAAACAACAATAGGCCAACTTCTCATCCAACTACCACTGAACCAGTGTCAGCAAGTGTTCCATTGAAAACCCCAAATCAGGAGGAGGATGAGGAGGAAGTGTTTTTCTCCTTTGTCATCCTGCATGCAGCAGAGGATGTGGATATGGCTGAGAAGTTTAAAGAGGAACTAGAGTCTATAGTTGGTGGTGAAGGAGCAACCTTCTCTCAGGACTTTGCCATCCCAGGCAGGAACACCCTCATGTGTGTGGAGGATGCCATCAACAATTCAGCCTTCACTATTCTGATGCTTACTCGCAACTTCAACACCCGTCTGCTGGAGGTAGAAACCAGTTCTGTGCTCATGAATGCCATTGAGAACCTGCACAAGTACAACACTGTCATCCCTTTTCTGCCACAGGAGAACCGTATGCCCCGAGAGAACATGCCCAAAGTTCTGAGGATCTTTATTCCGTTAGAGGAAGGTAATGCCTTTGAGAGAAAGGCAAAAAGGGCCATGGCTCCAGCAAGGATTGCTAAACAGAGGAGGTTGTGGTTGAGCGAGCAGGCAGTGAGGGCGCAGGTTAGGAGACAGGAGAGACTACGACTAGAGGAAAGGCTTCAAATGGATTTAATTCGTGGTCAGGAGACGGAAAGAATGCAGAGATATTTGTTGCAACAACAACTTTCCAATCAACCCTCGACTCCCGCAATGCCTCACTTGACTACTGATCCATTTTTAGGAAGTACACCTAGAAATGTGTCCAATATGTCAGTGACACCACCGCAACATGGGTGGAGTCACCCACCAGGAAACATCCACATCCAGAATGCTCGCTATATCATGTTTGGGAATGACTCTAAAATGACTGTCGGACAAGGAGGGGACAGCAGTGGGGATGAAGAGGACAGGTTCTAAATTTAATATGATGTAATAAAGAAGAGGGTTAAATGTGGTCTTGTGAAAGCTAGTTATTCTGGAGTAATCATTTAGGAGTATATTACACTTTTGGGACAGATATCCTGTTTATTTTCTTCTTGATGGCCATTTTGTCTATTGATGGTGTTTTTGTATTGAGTATGTTCAATGTTAGTTGTTAGTAATGTTGTTAGTAATGTTAGTAATCATAGTTCAATGTTACATTAGTTGATTACTTAAACAAATCATTTCTGATGCCCTGTTCCATTTAAGGGAAAGTTCTCATTTTGAATCAACTGTCATCGCTTGCAAAAGCTATCATTTTAAATCTGGAGACAGATAGGTACAGTCTCAGGTACACTGAGAATGAGGGGATTGGTGCACACTGGTGAACAGGTAATAAGATATGTTTGTTGTGGTTTAATATAATTGTTTCTTTCGTTTGTTCTTCCGTTTGTTTCTTTTTTTTTTTTTCATTGTGTTCAATTACTTCTGATATGCAATAAATACATAAGGCTCCAGTTCCTCTTTTCACCTGAACCTATTTGTTGATACTGTGTTTAACTAATAAGGCCAACTATGTTTGGATCACCAATAGAGCAGCATAAAGGAATTCAAGCATGATTACATTTTATTCAATCAATAGTCTAGAGGTGCATAACATTTTATATAAAATACAAACAACAAAGATTTAGATAAATGCAGAGTTTGTAGAAATGTCAGTGAATGTGCATGGGTAAAACATGTAGTGTATGAGAGAGCAAAAGAAACAAGAAGTTTAATGTAGTCAGACATGTATCTGTATTTTCCCCCATATCAGGTTTTCTGATTGTAATAACCTTTACAACAGGTTGGTAAAATACATTTATTTAAAAATACTGGCTAAGGGAATATAATGTGCTTGAAGACTGGGGACCTCCATTGGCAGCCCGCAGTAGAGCGGATGCAGGCTCACTAACACTGTTACATGACTCCTTTTCCCCGGTCATGCACACATGATTTGGGCCATGTTTGTCCCAGCTATGCAGTCTCCATGTGGGTTTCATGGGCCAATCATAGCACCATCTCTCCGGTCGCATAGTTCTGTCATAAGAGTCCAGGAACCTCTCGATTGGGTAATAAGTTCCCAGAGATCCCACTCCACCTCCATGGAGCCTCTGTGAGTGATAGAAAGGCAAAGTCCAGTCCACAAACGCAGGAGTGTCATAATAACCTCTAGGTTCCTGTGGAGGGTACTGTGGCTTCATCCAGCCCCAGGATCCATGCAGCCCACTTCTACCCCCACAGTGCCTCTCCCGATGGCTACAGCCTAGCTCGGTCCAGGAGCAGCCCAGAGAGCCAGCTGTACTGTACCCGTCCTCCAGCTCCCTCTGGTGCCTGCTCCTCCTGGCCTTCCTGTGCTGCCTGAAGTCCCCCAACAGGAAGTTTCCCAGGTGGGCTGGGTGGATGCCCCAATGGTGGCCCTTCCCGTCCTCGCAGCGGCCCACCTTAATTTATAGTTTGATACAATTTTGACTATATATATTTTCTTAACTACATAGGCTATATAGCCAATACCTAGTTTAACTATCAAGGATAAAACAATTACTTATTTCCAATTATGGTCCTTTTATACAGAACAAAAATACAAATGCAACATGTAAAGTTTTGGTCCCATGTTTCATGAGCTGAAATAAAAGATCCCAGAAATGTTCTGTACACAGAAACATTATTTATGTCAATTTTTGTGCACAAATTTGTTTACATCCGTTAGTGAGCATTTTTCCTTTGCCAAGATAATCCATCCACCCGACAGATGTGGCATATCAAAGATGCTGATTAAACAGCATGATCAACACACAGGTCCCCTTGTGCTGGGGACAATAAAAGGTCACTCTAAAATGTGCAGTTTTGTCACACAACACAATGCCACAGATGTCTCAAGTTTTGTGGGAGCATACAATTGGCATTCTGACTGCAGGAACGTCCACCAGAGCTGTTTCCAGAGAATTGAATGTTAATTTCTCTACCATAAGCAGGCGCCAACGTCATTTTAGAGAAATTTGCAGTACGTCCAATCGGCCTCACAATCACAGAACATGTGTAACCATGCCAGCCCAGGACCTAGACATCTGCCTTCTTCACCTGCGGGATCGTCTGAGACCAGCCACCCAGACAGATGAAACAGGAGTATTTCTATCTGTAATAAAGCCCGTTTGTTGGGAAAAACTCATTCTGATTGGCTGAGCCTGGCTCCCCAATGGGTGGGCCTAGCGCCCAAGTGGGTTGGCCTTTGCCCTCCCATGCCCACCCATGGCTGCGCCCCTGCCCAGTCATGAACTCCATAGATTAGGACCTAATGAATGTATTTCAATTGACTGATTTCCTTATATGAACTGAAATTGTTGCATGTTGCGTTTATATTTTTGTTCAGTATACTTTACCTTCACAAAGCACTCGTTTAAGGACAGGTTGTGCCTCACGCTGTTCCTCCAGCCTTGGCCCTGAGCCCCCGACCCCCGGGCCTTGAAGTAGGGGAACCACTCCTCCATGGCCCTGTAGATAGAAGCTAGGTTGAGCTTCAGAGAGGAGGAGGAGAGGATGACTTTGGCGATCAGGGCGACATAGGAGAGTGAGGGCTTTGTAGAGGGATCTGGATCTCCATGTATTGTGTCCTCTCCCTCACGAGTTTTGTTTCTGTCTGAGGGCTCGGACTGAATGTCACCCGGCAGACTGGCTGTTTCTGTGGGGATGTCCTCACAAACAGTGCTGAGGTCTGTCTTGAGGACCTCATTCTTTACTGGAACAGTGTCAAGGTCTCTGACTGACCCTGACCACAGCTCTTCCATCTCTGTCTCCTTGGAAATTACTCCACCTACCTTAACCTCTCTGAACAACCCTTCTACTGGCTGTAATTCTAACATCTCTTTCTCTGTGTCCATATCTGTTTGTTTGTCGTGAATTTCAGTTGTCAGCTTTGCAGTACAAGAGTGTCTTTAGAGAGTATTCCTACATGCTGTCTGGTATTAGTAGAAAGGCATTTCTGCTTTTGGCTACCTGTGTTTCTTGTGATGGTTTGATCGGTTTGAGTCTTTTATAGCTACTTTCTTCTTAACCACATTCAGTCCCTGCATGATTTGGGTTGGGCATGCCACATTCTCACGGATAAAAGGTACTCTGATGAAACATTCATCATCAAAAAGGAAACTGTACATAGTGAATTCTGATAAGATGCTAGGTGGTCATTGTTTGCCATTTTGAGTTGCACAATGGGGTTAACCCTTAAATAATGTTATTTCTGATAAGGCAAAGTATGTTATGTTCTGCAGAGTGCAGAGTTTTGGACAGTATGATAGAAAAAAAAGGCTTTAAATATTTGAAACATTTTGGGGCGTGCTGGCAGTATCATCTTCAAATCCAACATGTTTTATCCAGTATTTATTACACGATTAACCCTTCAACCCTTATTAGGAGAAGTTGAAGAATATTACTTTCCACATAGTTTGTTGTCTCCTATCATAGAAAACGTTGTTTTGGTTCGAATATAGTCTATTGTGACAGCGCACACATGAGATCTGGTTCTCGGACTCGAGATTAGTTGGAATCAAATAGGGAAGTTAGTTGAAATCAGCCTATAATTCCAATGTATTACTATGTATATCATTGTTGCAAAGTAGTGTCTCAAAGAAGAGGCATTGAGATGAGGTGTTCTCAGTATTCTCCTGAGCCCACACTGCATAGTTGAAGTCCCTTCTGACCTATTTATAGTGCTGGCCCTTGCTACAATGTCATCTGTAACTCGAATCCATCTGTTTAGTCACAGCATGTTGAATGTCAGTTGCCAGAGAAAAGCAGAGAACTCGGCTCTGCGATTCCCCTTCACTCTGTCACTAGACAGCCCAATGGAGCCTTCTGCAGTCGAACCAATACCCACCGCGGGCAGCAGCCTCCTGGGTGTCCCAGGGCTTATCACCTGGGATGGGGATGAGGCGAACGACGCGGAGGTGATCGGTGGCATCAGGCCCAAGTCCTCTCCTCTCCCACGGAGAAGGAGCGCCAGTGATTTAAAGGACTGTGAGCTCGAGCTCACCCCATCCAGCTCTCGGAGAGTGTCCTTTGCGGACGCCCTCGGCCTAAACCTGGTGAAAGTGAAAGAGTTTGACTCGTGGGACATAACAGTCCCGCTGAACTTCAATGCCATGGAGGGAGAGACAGAGGTAGAGGAATACTACTTGTCCTCATTATACACTCCTTCACCATCCCAAGAAGCCATGGTCCTGAGAGTTCAGGAGCAGAAGCTAGAGCTGGAGAGCATTGAGTTACTCTACCAGACTACAATACTAAGGGGGGTGGTCCGCGTTCTCAATGTCTCCTTTGATAAGATGGTGTACATCCGCACCTCGCTGGATGCCTGGGCCACGCACTTTGACCTGCTGGCAGAGTACATACCAGGGTCCAGCGATGGAGACACTGACTGCTTCTCATTCAAGCTCACCCTGGTGCCCCCCTTTGGGGAAAAGGGGGCCAGAGTGGACTTCTGTCTCCGGTACGAGACCCCAGTTGGGACTTTCTGGGCCAACAATAGTGACCAGAACTATGTGATATTTTGTCACCAGAAAATCAAGGAGTCGAAAGAGAAACCAGAAAAAGACAAAAGCGGGCGCAGGAAAAGCATCCTGAAAGCCATCAGGTGAGGATGGTCAGATTAATCAACAGGTTTGTTTTGAGTGCCGATTGATGGAATGATTGAATGCTAGTACTTTTTTATCAAACTAATAGAGGGGTTATGTGGTCCAGTCTAGTGGTCCAGTAAAGTGACAGCTGCACAATGCTTTTATATCGATATTGCCTCACCTTAACATACACCATTTTTACTTCCTAAAGATAAATAAACTGACAGTTTATTATAAAATTATGATATTACAGTAAATGTTGGACAATTGTTGTTGGGGTCTTTTTGCCCGAGCTTTCATTTCATTTATTTACAGTCATGACTTTCCCTGTGATGAAAACTGGTCGTCAACCAATGCTGAATCTTCAGGTAATCGTTCATTGTACTAAAACATTCAAAAGTCAAATGACTCAGATGTACAGCGGATAAAATCAATTAGATGAAGTCATTAACTAAAACCAATTACAATAAATCCTGAACTAATGTCAATTATTCCTCTCTAGACGTACACAACCGTGGAGGGAAGCTGGCTAGTGTGAACACTTCTGAGTCTCAGTCAGGAGCACTCCAAGATGATCCTCAGAAACTAATGGTGAGTAATACCTGTGGAATTTGGATTTCAGAACATCTAATGATGTCATTTATCTAGTGTTTTCTTACAACATAAGCCTTGTGATACATAGATTTACATAACTTTTACGAAACTTTTTCAAATGGGCCTTTGCAGGGCTTGTAAAGGACACTGGGTCTCGATGAGACTCCTTATTAAAATAAAGGTCTGATTAAAACAAATATATAGATTTACACACAGTACCAGTCAAACATTTGGACACCTACTCATTCAAGATGTTTTCTTTATTTGTACTATTTTCTACATAATAGAATAATAGTGAAGACATCAATACTATGAAATAACATATATGGAATCATGTAGTAATCATGTAGCCAATCAGTTGTGTTGTGACAAGGTATGGGTGGTATACAGAAGATGGTATTTTACCAAATAGGGCTAAGTCCATATTATGGCAAAACAGCTCAAATAAGCAGATAGAAACGACAGTCCATTACTTTAAGACATGAAGGTCAGTCAATCCGGAAAATTTCACAAACTTTGAAAGTTTATTCAAGTGCAGTCACAAAAACCATCAAGCGCTATGATCAAACTGTCTCTCATGAGGGCCGCCACAGGAAAGGAAGACACAGAGGACTTCTGCAGAGGTCTGCTGCAGAGGATAAGTTTATTAGAGTTACCAGCCTCAGACATCGCAGCCCAAATAAATGCTTCACAAATTTCAAGTAACAGACGTCTCAACATCAACTGTTCAGAGGAGACTGCGTGAATCAGGCCTTCATGGTCGTACTGCTGCAAAGAAACCACTACTAAAGGACACCAATAAGAAGAAGAGACTTGCTTGGGCCAAGAAACACGAGCAATGGATCATAGACCGGTGGAAATCTGTCCTTTGGTCTGATGAGTCAAAATTTGAGATTTTTGGTTCCAAATGCTGTGTCTTTGTGAGACGCAGAGTAGGTGAACGGATGATCTCTGCATGTGTATTTCCCACCGTGAAAAATGGAGGTGGTGTGGGGGTGCCTTGCTGGTGACAATGTTGGTCATTTATTTAGAATTCAAGGCACACTTAACTAGCATGACTACTACAGCATTCTGCAGTGATATGCCATCCAATCTGGTTTGCGCTTAGCGGGACTATCATTTGTTTTCAACAGGACAATGACCCAACACACTGACAGGCTGTGTAAGGGCTATTTAAACAAGAAGGAGAGTGATGGAGTGCTGCATCAGATGACCCGGTCTCCACAATCACCCAACCTCAACCCAATTGAGATGGTTTGGGATGAGTTGGACCACGGAGTGAAGGAAAAGCAGCCAACAAGTGCACAGCATATGTGGGAACCCCGTCAAGGCTGTTGGAAAAGCATTCCAGGTGAAGCTAGTTGAGAGAATGCCAAGAGTGTGCAACGTTGTCATTAAGGTAAAGGGTGGAAATTCCACAAATGAACTTTTAACAAGGCACACCTGTTAATTGAAATTAATTTCAGGTGACCACCTCGTGAAGCTGGTTGAGAGAATGCCAAGAGTGTGCAAAGCTGTCATCAAGGCAAAGGGTGGCAACTTTGAAGAATCTCACATTTTAAATCTATTTTGATTTGTTTAACACTTTCTTTGGTTACTACATGATTCCATGTGTGTTATTTCATAGTTTTGATATCTTCACTATTATTATACAATGTAGAAAATAGTACAAATAAAGAAAAACCCTTGAATGAGTAAGTGTGTCCAAACTTTTGACTAGTACTGTATGGATACATTTTTTTTTAAAGAATAGTGATTTTTTTGTTATTCTGGCCTTCAAGGAAGGTTTAATTTAGTTTAATTAAGGGTTTAAATAGGGTTTAATTTAGTTACTTTTGAAATATACATAGCATGGTCAAAAGCTATGGTTAGGCTTAAACATTTTGGGGTGACCTCTGAAACAAGATAGAGCAACAGGGTTCACACTTTCTCAATATGTCATGTGATCACTGCTGTCTGAGCACTTAGGGTCATTACTTTAACATTCTGTCCTAGTTGCATATTTGACACTTGAGGACATACAGGTTGTGTCCCCCTGTAAGAGTTAAATGCCAAGTATTTATAAATGTTGCTTTACAGGAGCTAAGAGGGGTCTTACATGGTCACATGTGTGACTGAGCTATACATTGCATTGGTAGCATGCTCTCTTTTAAATGTATATTAGTCTCTCGTGAGTCGAGACAAACAAACACATTATAATGTTACTGGCCAGAGGACAGTGCTCATGTGAGATTTTGTTCAGGGCCAAGATTAAATGTATATAAATATGTTTTGGCTTAATCATGAGCAATATTTAATCTGAACGTGCCTCTCTAGATATCATCCTCACCAAACAAGCCTAACCATTGAGGAGGCATTGTGTGGGAAAGATTAGCTGACTCTATCCTTCTTCTTGTTTGACAGGTTGAGAGCAGCCGGAACTCCAGCAGAAGAAACCGACGAAAGGCAGCACGATTGGCGAAGGTGCAGGACTACTTCACCCAGAGAGAGGATGAGACCCAAGAGAAAGAGAAGGGAGCAGTGGAACCATCACAGATCCCACAGGAAAAGCTTTCGAATAGGCCTGAGGTACGACCACTGCCACCACAGGGCAGGAAAGGGTTTGGGCTGCAGGCAACAGATTCTCTGTCTACGTACAAACTGTCTCCTGGTGTCCCAGACAGCACGTCTTGGCAGGAGTCAGTGAAACCTGAGAAAATAGACCCAACGTTCCGATCAGCCCCATCAGAGCTGAGAGGGAAACAGGCCTCACTGATCCCCAGCAGCAAGTCAGATTCAACTGATCAACCTGCTGCTGTGAGCCAAAATGGTGATACGTCTGTTTTCAGTGTGGAGGGAAGTGCTCTGATGCAGATGGAAACGGAAAAGGGTGGATCTGCCATCAGCACAGACATAACACATTCAGATAACATTGTCAGGTTGGAGAACAGCACAGCAGGCCCAGTCCCAGGCAGCCAGACCAATAGCTTTATGTTTGGTAATGTTGTGGCCCCACCATACTGTCAGGGGTTTGGTAGAGTGGAGAGTGGGAGTCCGAGCTTCACCCATAGAGGGAATCGAACAAGTGGTCAATTGCATGAATGGGATTCAACAGCCTACACAGCCCAGAGTTACCCATCCACAGAGGAAGTAGAAACTCACTCCTGTGTTTCAGCTGATACTCGTGGAACACCTGAAGACAAGCCTGTAGATCAACAGGGGTCTCTTAAATCAAACCCAGAACACTTCAGCTCTGGATTAAGTACAGAAAGAGAGTCTGAACCTAAACTTCTGTCAGAAGAGGCAGGAGGTCTTCTCAGGACTCACACTGCCCTGAACACTGCTGCTGCTCTCAGGGCACAAATCCTCAATGTTAACTCAGGCCTCCAGGGGTCTGAGGAGAACATTCTGCCTCCTCAGACCCAAATGCACCAGGACAGTAAGCTTTCACAAACACAAACCCCATTACCAAACACAACACCTTCACAAACTCCAGTAGACACAGCACTTTCACAAACACAAACCTCATTACCAAACACAACACCTTCACAAACTCCAGTAGACACAGCACTTTCACAAACACAAACTCTGAGTGACGCGACACAAGGCAGTTTCCTACAGTCACAAACTGAAATGGGGTCAAAGCATGTCTCTGCTGAGATGACTCTGCAGGGGGCCAGTTGTGGATATGAGAGACCTGATGAGTCAGATGAAATGGAGAACCCTCTCACAGATGAATGGTCAACAAGCCCATTCACAGAAATAGTAGACACACCTATAGCCATGCTAGAGCCTGTAGATGCTGACCTGAAAGTTCACACTTCAGAGACCGAGGAAAAGATCACCACTGAGCACCAAAACTTTGCTGTGCCCCATACGGACACACTGGAGGAAGAAACCAGTGGGACAGCATTGAAAGATGATTCCATTTTCATTAAGGAATGGACATCATTGGAGAAATTAATGATGAGAAAACAAACAGATCAAGTGAAGGATGAACTATCATTTGAAGTGTCAAACATTTTATGCAATGAAGAAAACCGGCATTCTATTGACAACGATGTAGATGATGTAGATGGAGAGATGTCAAACTATGTAAGGTATGATTATGATAAAGACACTGACAAGGGCTCAAAGTTCAAAGAAGAAGATATTCATAAGGAAGTTGAACTGGTAATGGTGAACAGTAAGAAGTATTTAATTCCTACAAAGAAGGAGATAGACACAAGTAATGGACAACCATTTCTAAAGAAAGATCGAATAGTAAAAGACTGGGAGGGGACTGTGGAAGAGGAAGACACGATGGGGGAATTTGTGGAGGGGGACAAATGGGAAATAGAAGAAGATGAGATAGTTGTGGAAGAGGAGATGGTGGTTGGGACAAAGGAGTTGGAGGAGACAGGGGAGGTGGAGGAAACAGAGGAGGAAGTGGAAAAGGAGAAAGAAGAAATTATGATACGGGAAAAGATAGAAGAAATGGTAAAGGAAGGAGCGAAGGTGGTGAAGGGAGAGGGGGAAATGGAGAAAGAAATGGAGAAGGTGGTAGTTGAAGAGATGGAGGATTTAGAGGAGGAGGATGTTAAGTGGATAGAGTGGGAGGAAGAGGAGATTGTAGAGGAAGAGAAGGAGGAGGAAGAGATTGTAGAGGAAGAAACTGCAGATGTAGAAGTAAAGGAAATCGTAGTAGATGATCAAAATGAGTTGGTAGACGAGTTTAGCATGAACATGAACAATATGAATGAGGGTGAGGGTGGTAAGAGCACAAATGTAAAGGTCACAGAAAAATCTAGCCCAGTAGATAATACATTAATGACAAATGAAGTGTCAAATCCTTGCCACAAAGAAACTATCAATGACGTAAGGCTGGACACCAAGCATCCTCGAGATGAAGAAATGGAATCTATCAATGGAGAAGGGGAGACCTGCATTCAATCGAATAAATCTGTCAGTGGGAAAGAGGGTGAAGGGGAGGGCGAGGAGGACCATGCTTCCACAGAGTCTCTGTCAGAGGATGAGATAGAGCTGTACATGCGCAGTCTAAGGGCAGTGCAGAAGCTACGAAACAAGGACTTAGCCTTGAGTCTTGGGAAACGGCCCTCCATAAGCAGAAGAGGCAGCAAACCGTCCATGACGTCCATCAGTGAGTCTGTGGATGAGGAGCACCCGAGCAACCAGGAAGGAGGGCAGGATAGCACCAGGAGCAATATAATGTGGTGGAGAGAATCATTTTCTTGGCATAATCCCTCAAAAACACTGTTATACACCATCCTGTTTGTAGTGTTATTTTTTGCTGCATACCATTAGGACTTTCTGGTCTGTTTTAGACAGGCTGGTTTGTCAGGGGGAGAAACAGCCAATGATAATAAATAATACAATAGGTTGAGACCTGTGAAAATATATTTCAGTGTCTATAAAGGGCACGACAATTAAGTTTCATTATTTGTCATTATGCCTCATCTCTAAATATAGCCTCTAAATAGATGTTAAACAATATAATTTAAGCAGCATGTGCAGTGGCCGATAGAGAAAACAGATCTGGCAATAAGAATAGGCTGTAGATAGTCTTGACCATTTGGGACCCGTTGGCAATTTCACTCAGGACAGGTTATAGCCAAGACTTAATCAATATTTTGTTTTGTCTTATTTATTGATATGGATATAGCCTCTGCGTGATGGGATTGTGCAACGTAAATGGTTTTAACAAGCTTTCTTACAGAGTGGAATTCATTAATACAACAGTCAAAATGCCTAATATAAGGCCTACAGTCTGTGCTCCCAAATACAGGAAAAAGTGTGATTCATTAGTTTACATGATCACTACAGTAGCCCCACGCGGCTATACAAATGTATTATGCAATAATATGGCCATTAAATAACACACAACAGTATGGCATATTCAGATAGTGGAATAAGCCTAAATCATGTTTACTTTCTATTTTGCAGTACAGGTGGTTTTTCTAGACAAGGCTCTTCTGTGTCTTCCATAGTATCATTGTCAAACAAGTCATTTTCTGAAGCCCAAGCCTATAGTATGCCATCTACTGATATAACGTCATTATCGAATTGCGTTCTAAAACAAGCTCTAGACATTTATTTTGGAAATGAAACCGGAAGCTGCAAAGCATTTCAAACGTCTGGGCTAGAGTTGCTTGATTGACTAGTTAACTTCGACTAGCTACGTTCGGTTCGGTTCATGTCCTTTGCAGATGCCACATTCCTGACAAAGGTTTGTATACATAAAAAATATCTGTAACCGGGTAAAGGGAGACGTAATGTAAGAATTGATAGAATTCATTGTCGTAACATAGGGTTTGTACATTTACAGATCTAATTTAACAATTACGTTCCATGTGAAATTATATTTCAGTGTCTGAAGTGCTCCACAATTAAGTTTCATTATGCCTCATCTGAGACTACATGTAGATGACACAAATGACAAAAGGTAACCATTTTTGGTAAAATGATGTGGGTAAAAAGTAGAATATAAATGTTGACACCAAATAAAGACTTTGAATTCAGTATATTCCTCGTTCTATCCAGATTTGATCAAAATAAATGTATATATTTTTTAACATTCTTATTAAAATTATATTAACAGGTGAGTGTGTTTTATAATTAACTTATGAGGGTCAGTTAGTTTAAGGCAGACCCTTCAATAGAGCACACAATATTATTTATCCAAAATAATGTTTTGTGACTTTTCTACATATTGGCCACACTACGGTTGCATCTTGTACAGTACGCTGTTTGTTTGAGCACAAATTAGTTCAAAGCCCTGTGTTCAAATAACTGTTCTTGTCTATTAATGTTCTGTATTATGTCATGTTTCATGTTTTATGTGGACCCCAGGAAGAGTAATGGGGATCCTTATAAAATACAGAATACCCAGTTACAAGGCTGTGGACCATTGCTTGGTGCGGTTACTGTTAACTTTTATTGCATTATTTTATTTGGTGTAAATTAAGCTGATTTTAGATTTATTTTGTACCAATGCCTCCAGATTCATAATAGCCATGTACAGTATGTTAAATATGGTTAACAAAAATTGTCTATGAATCTCTCTTTCTGATAATATACAACAGTCAAACGGTCATTTCCTACAATCTTTCAACAAATAAAGCAAAAATAAAAGCTAACATACTATAATTGACCACCATGCATACGTACAGTACACCATGCATACGTACAGTACACCATGCATACGTACAGTACACCATGCATACGTACAGTACACCATGCATACGTACAGTACACCATGCATACGTACAGTACACCATGCATACGTACAGTACACCATGCATACGTACAGTACACCATGCATACGTACAGTACACCATGCATACGTACAGTACACCATGCATACGTACAGTACACCATGCATACGTACAGTACACCATGCATACGTACAGTACACCATGCATACGTACAGTACACCATGCATACGTACAGTACACCATGCATACGTACAGTACACCATGCATACGTACAGTACACTTGAGACACATTTAGAACACATTTTCATTTCACACCACACACTTGTACAGGTTACAGACTTGTACGTGTGTGAAAAATGACAAATATAAGCACCCTTATTTGACCTTTGACCTGTAGAGGCCCCCAACTCCCCTGTGTGAGGTTTACTCTTGGTAAATATACAGATTGGTATGGTTAAACATTTGAGAAGTTATGAAAGGGGTGCATACCTCACAGTAAGACTACAACGCAATCATGTGTCAATGTTAATGAACGGTTGATAGGGAAAACAGAACGTCTTAAAACCATAGTCCACTCCTTACTCCCGTCAGCTTTAGACAGCATTGTCTTGAGATACAAACTGTGCATATTTGTTTTTCTGGTGTGTCAATGTCTGTCTTGGCTGTGGTCGGATAAGATATAGACTCAGGAGCCTGGTTCTTATCTGTTGAAATGTTTGTCCTTCCCTTTAACAATATGAATAAATTGACAGCAAAAAAACATCTTCTTTCACACTGTTCACCCCTTTGGTTTCTGATTGCATTCACATAATCAATATTTTGTCACTGAACTAACAGTAACATACACTGACTGTACAAAACATGCTCTTTCCATGACAGACTGACCAGATGAATCCAGGTGAAAGCTATGATCCCTTATTGATTTCACTTGTTAAATCCACTTCAATCAGTGTAGATGAAGAGGAGTAGACAGGTTAAAGAATAGTGTTTAAGCCTTGAGACATGGCTTGTGTGCCATTCAGAGGGTGAATGGGCAAGACAAAAGATTTAAGTGCCTTTGAACGGGGTATGGTAGTAGGTGCTAGGCACATCGGTTTGAGTGTGTCAAGAACTGCAACGCTGCTGGGTTTCCCCACTCTAAACCGTTTCCATTGTTTATCAAGAATGGTCCACTACCCAAAGGACATCAGGCCAACTTAACACCCCCACAGTTGTGTTTTCACATATAGTCCTCTTTGAAATAATCAATCTCAGTCCTCTTTAAAGTGAACTCTGGGGTAAAAATAAAGCTAAAGAACTCGGTTGTCTTTGTATTCACAATAACCTTGCCTTGGAATGAGGACTCAACTCTTTTGGCAGTTCACTTCACCTTTTTTTAAATCTGAGACCTCTTTGCATTCACATTGCTATGTTTATAAAGGAACCAAGAATTGTTCTAACATTCACTCAATGCACTCTGGGTAAAAGTACAGGACAAGCCCTTCCATCAGAATGTGTTAATCGGAAAGTTAGATATATCCATGTACATTTTGGAAGCGAATAGATTGCATTTAGGTAAAAGATTAGACATAATAATTGTAATCAGAAGATAATATTAACATGTAAATATTATTGGTAACCGATTAAATACCAGTAGAATAAATGCAGGATAAATAATGCTGTAGGCCAATTGAAAATGTTCACCCAATCTAGGCTACTGCCCCTTTAAGAGCTAGAATGGATTTTGTACCCTATGCTGTGATTTTCATCAAATATGTTGTCTTCTCACACTATTCACCCACACAATCGAATAAACCGTTTGATGCTCTCAGCATATAGTTTTACATATTGCAAACGAATAATATGAACATTGAGTCAGTATAAAACTCTACACATATTTTGGAATGCCTGTACATTCTGACAATCGCTAATCAATATCCAAAAATAGCAAGGTTTTTTCTGCAAACCTGCACATCATCATCTTCTCTCCAATGTGAAGGGGATTTAGGGCAGGTGAAACAGGATTGCAGTAGTCTAGTGTGTGGTGAGGGGAAAATAACAAGTGAACCTGGGAAGCTTTGTGTTCACATTGCCCTTAAAAAGGGAACCAGACCACAGAATTCAAGCAAAGCTTATTCCACTATTCCACTATCTGAATATGCCATGAACTATGAAAGCGATAGGCTAAAGGATGAATTAAAATGTTCAAATATGTTGGAATGATGAGTTGCACGCGTCATGCATGCTTTGATCTTCATTTGGCTAGTAGGTAAATAGGCCTACATTAGGGGATAATGACTATGGCTGCCTGCCTCCAGAAGGGGATCTTCTGAGGCCGAGGGGTGCTTTTCCAAAGGCGCATGGTGCTGTATGGAGATCACAAGCTCTTTAACTTGGCAGCAGTGTCGCGATGGCAGGAATAGCCTATACGGAGACTACCTAAGACCACCGCAACAGAGTTATTGTAAAGTGTGGGAATAAGCTTATGCCAGACTTAGCCTACGTTTAACCTCTCCATTGTTAAAGTCCATATGTTCATGACCTGATTCATAAATCATGTCAAATTATTTTAACTTCATATGATTTATTTATTATATTTAACCTTTATTTAACCAGGTAGGCTAGTTGAGAACAAGTTCTCATTTGCAACTGCGACCTGGCCAAGATAAAGCAAAGCAGTTCGACACATACAACAGAGTTACACATGGAATAAACAAAACATACAGTCAATAATACAGTAGAAAAAGTCTATATACAGCATGTGCAAATGAGGTGAGATAAGAGAGGTAAGGCAATAAATAGGCCATAGTGGCGAAGTACTTACAATATAGCAATTAAACACTGGAATGGTAGATGTGCAGAAGATGAATGTGCAGTAGAGATACTGGGGTGCAAAGGAGCAAGATAAATAAATACAGTATGGGGATGAGGTAGTTGGATGGGCTAAGTACAGATGGGCTACGTACAGGTGCAGTGATCTTGTGAGCTGCTCTGACAACTGGTGCTTAAAGCTAGTGAGGGAGATATGAGTCTCCAGCTTCAGTGATTTTTGTAGTTTGTTCCAGTCATTGGCAGCAGAGAACTGGAAGGAAAGGCGGCCAAAGGATAAATTGGCTTTGGGGGTGACCAGTAAGATATACCTGCTGGAGCGTGTGCTACGAGTGGGTGCTGCTATGGTGACCAGTGAGCTGAGATAAGGCGGGGCTTTACCTAGCAGAGACTCGTAGATGACCTGGAGCCAGTGGGTTTGGCGACGAATAGGAAGCGAGGACCAACCAACGAGAGCATACAAGTCACAGTGGTGGGTAGTATATGGGATGGCACTGTGATAGACTGCATCCAATTTGTTGAGTAGAGTGTTGGCGGCTATTTTGTAAATGACATCATAAAGTCGAGGATCAGTAGGATGCTTTGGTGCGAAATAGGAAGCCAATTCTAGATTTAATTTTGGATTGGAGATGCTTAATGTGAGTCGGGAAGGAGAGTTTACAGTCTAATCAGACACCTAGGTATTTGTAGTTGTCCACATATTCTAGGTCGGAACCGTGCAGAGTAGTGATGCTGGATGGGTGGGTAGGTGTGGGCAGCGATCGGTTGAAGAGCATGCATTTAGTTTTACTTGCATTTAAGAGCAGTTGGAGGTCGCGGAAGGAGAGTTGTAAGGCATTGAAGCTTGTCTGGAGGTTAGTTAACAGTGTCCAAAGAAGGGCCAGAGGTATACAGAATGGTGTCGTCTGCATAGAGGTGGACCAGAGAATCACCAGCAGCAAGAGCGACATCATTGATGTACAGTGCCTTGCGAAAGTATTCGGCCCCCTTGAACTTTGCGACCTTTTGCCACATTTCAGGCTTCAAACATAAAGATATAAAACTGTATTTTTTTGTGAAGAATCAACAACAGGTGGGACACAATCATGAAGTGGAACGACATTTATTGGATATTTCAAACTTTTTGAACAAATCAAAAACTGAACAATTGGGCGTGCAAAATTATTCAGCCCCCTTAAGTTAATACTTTGTAGCGCCACCTTTTGCTGCGATTACAGCTGTAAGTCGCTTGGGGTATGTCTCTATCAGTTTTGCACATCGAGAGACTGACATTTTTTCCCATTCCTCCTTGCAAAAGCTCGAGCTCAGTGATGTTGGATGGAGAGCATTTGTGAACAGCAGTTTTCAGTTCTTTCCACAGATTCTCGATTGGATTCAGGTCTGGACTTTGACTTGGCCATTCTAACACCTGGATATGTTTATTTTTGAACCATTCCATTGTAGATTTTGCTTTATGTTTTGGATCATTGTCTTGTTGGAAGACAAATCTCCATCCCAGTCTCAGGTCTTTTGCAGACTCCATCAGGTTTTCTTCCAGAATGGTCCTGTATTTGGCTCCATCCATCCATCTTCCCATCAATTTTAACCATCTTCCCTGTCCCTGCTGAAGAAAAGCAGGCCCAAACCATGATGCTGCCACCACCATGTTTGACAGTGGGGATGGTGTGGTCAGGGTGATGAGCTGTGTTGTTTTTACGCCAAACATAACGTTCTGCATTGTTGCCAAAAAGTTCAATTTTGGTTTCATCTGACCAGAGCACCTTCTTCCACATGTTTGGTGTGTCTCCCAGGTGGCTTGTGGCAAACTTTAAACGACACTTTTTATGGATATCTTTAAGAAATGGCTTTCTTCTTGCCACTCTTCCATGAAGGCCAGATTTGTGCAATATACAACTGATTGTTGTCCTATGGACAGAGTCTCCCACCTCAGCTGTAGATCTCTGCAGTTCATCCAGAGTGATCATGGGCCTCTTGGCTGCATTTCTGATCAGTCTTCTCCTTGTATGAGCTGAAAGTTTAGAGGGACGGCCAGGTCTTGGTAGATTTGCAGTGGTCTGATACTCCTTCCATTTCAATATTATCGCTTGCACAGTGCTCCTTGGGATGTTTAAAGCTTGGGAAATCTTTTTGTATCCAAATCCGGCTTTAAACTTCTTCACAAAAGTATCTCGGACCTGTCTGGTGTGTTCCTTGTTCTTCATGATGCTCTCTGCGCTTTTAACGGACCTCTGAGACTATCACAGTGCAGGTGCATTTATACGGAGACTTGATTACACACAGGTGGATTGTATTTATCATCATTAGTCATTTAGGTCAACATTGGATCATTCAGAGATCCTCACTTAACTTCTTGAGAGAGTTTGCTGCACTGAAAGTATAGGGGCTGAATAATTTTGCACGCCCAATTTTTCAGTTTTTGATTTGTTAAAAACAAAGTTTGAAATATCCAATAAATGTCGTTCCACTTCGTGATTGTGTCCCACTTGTTGATTCTTCACAAAAAAATACAGTTTTATATCTTTATGTTTGAAGCCTGAAATGTGGCAAAAGGTCGCAAAGTTCAAGGGGGCCGAATACTTTCGCAAGGCACTGTATACAGAGAAGAGAGTCGGCCCGAGAATAGAACCCTGTGGCACCTCCATAGAGACTGCCAGAGGTCCGGACAACAGGCCCTCCGAATTGACACACTGAACTCTATCAGAGAAGTAGTTGGTGAATCAGGCGAGGAAATCATTTGAGAAACTAATGCTGTTGATTCTGCTGATAAGAATGTGGTGATTGACAGAGTCGAAAGCCTTGGGCAGGTCGATGAATACGGCTGCACCCTAATGTCTCTTATCGATGGCGGTTATGATATCGTTTAGGACCTTGAGGTGCACCCATGACCAGCTCGGAAACCAGATTGCATAGCGGAGAAGGTACGGTATGATTCGAAATGGTCGGTAATCTGTTTGTTAACTTGGCTTTCGAAGACCTTAGAAAGGCGGGGTAGGATAGATATAGGTCTGTAGCAGTTTGGGTCTAGAGTGTCTCCCCCTTTGAAGAGGGGAATGACCGCGGCAGCTTTCCAATCTTTGGGAATCTCAGACGATATGAAAGAGAAGTTGAACAGACTAGCAAGAGAGGTTGCAACAATTTCATCAGATAATTTTAGAAAGAGTGGGTCCAGATTGTCTAGCCCGGCTGATTTGTAGAGGTCCAGATTTTGCAGCTCTTTCAAAACATCAGCTATCTGGATTTGGGTGAGGGAGAAGTGGGGAGGCTTGGGCGAGTTGCTGTGGGGGGTGGAGGGCTGTTGATCGGGGTAGGGGTAGCCAGGTGGAAAGCATGGCCAGCTGTAGAAAAATGCTTATTGAAATTCTCAATTACAGTGGATTTATCGGTGGTGACAGTGTTTCCTAGTCTCAGTGCAGTGGGCAGCTGGGAGGAGGTGCTCTTGTTCTCCATGGACTTTACAGTGTACCAGAACTTTTTTGAGTTTGTGCTACAGGATGCAAATTTCTGCTTGAAAAAGCTAGCCTTAGCTTTCCTAACTGCCTGTGTATATTTGTTCCTAACTTCCCTGAAAAGTTGCATATCACGGGGGCTATTCGATGCTAATGCAGAACGCCACAGGATGTTTTTGTGCTGGTCAAGGGCAGTCAGGTCTGGAGAGAACCCAGGGCTATATCTGTTCCTGGTTCTACATTTTTTTGAATGGAGCATGGTTATTTAAGATGGTGAGGAAGGCACTTTTAAAGAATAACCAGGCATCCTCTACTGATGAAATGAGGTTAATATCCTTCCAGGATACCCTGCCCAGGTCGATTAGAAAGGCCTGCTCGCTGAAGTGTTTTTGGGAGCATTTGACAGTGATGAGGGGTGGTCGTTTGACTGCAGACTCATTATGGATGCAGGCAATGAGGCAGTGATCGCTGAGATCTTGGTTGAAAACAGCAGAGGTGTATTTGGAGGGCAAGTTGGTTAGGATGATACCTATGAGGGTGCCCGTGTTTATAGATTTGGGGTTGTACCTGGTGGGTTCATTGATCATTTGTGTGAGATTGAGGGCATCAATCTTAGATTGTGGGATGGCCGGAGTGTTAAGCATGTCCCAGTTTAGGTTGAGAATATGTTTAGGCAAG
Organism: Oncorhynchus kisutch; assembly: GCF_002021735.2. Lineage (NCBI taxonomy): Eukaryota > Metazoa > Chordata > Actinopteri > Salmoniformes > Salmonidae > Oncorhynchus > Oncorhynchus kisutch. Next base: position 14,234,593 of record NC_034183.2, on the reverse strand, counting down.
ATTTTGAGTGATGAAATACATTTCAAAATATTCTAGAACAAAAATATTTTGGATGGCAAAGACTCCGGTAGTCATACATAATTAAAATATTCACAAAACATCCATTCTTATTCTTCTATGTTTCATTATTCTTGGTATATACTACTGGTTATGATTACAGACAGAGCCCAGTGAATGGGATGGTGCAATATTAAATTAGTAACATTTTGATAAAGTGCATGCACGGGGATGTCCACGTCTCCCAGATATATGCCCATGCTGTAGGCAAAGAAATCCATTACATTAGCTACCTAAATGTGAAGTAAACTCAACTGAGGAGTAATAGAGAATGGAGACGTTCAACTTGAAAACATGCAGGATACCTCTTTCTGGTTTCCCTGACTTTTTTAAATAATGTGTTATGCTTGTTCGCATTGCACTCCTCACAGTCTGTTTTGTACACATTTTTGGTTGGTGAGATGAAACTGCCAAGTCTCTGAAGGGTTTTATTGTACGTCAGAATTGCAACAAGATTTGTTCAAGCCTAAAATGTTAGACCATCATCGTAACATGGTGTTTGTTTGTTCACAGATTACATTTCCCATTTACATTTCATGTTTCACACATGGGTTTTCTTACAATCCTAACAATTTATGTATGGATTTTCTTACGAACCTAGCAATATGTATGTTCAAACTTTTGTCAGCTATCTGGCTCCATAGAAAACACCCTGGGAAGCATTTGAGTCAACATGGGCCAGCATCCCTGTTGAATGCTTTCAACAACTTGTAGAGTCCATGCCCCAATCTATTGAGGCTCTTTTAAGGCAGAAGGGGGTACAGCTCAACATTAGGAAGGTGTTCCGAATGTTTTGTACACTCAGTGTATATCCCAGATACATATTTTTGGAGTTTGGAGCCATATGTCGGCCCTGGTCAAAAGTAGTGCACCATTTAGGGACTAGCATGCCATTTCGGATACAGCCTCAGTCTGACCCAGATTCGAGAAGTATAAGCACTCAGCATAATGTATTAGTTATTTCTAGGAAAGAATGCTAGTTAATATTCACCCACGGATTTGAAGGAGAATTTACAGCCCCTCTTAAAACTGATGTCCTAATTAAGATCACTTTATTTGTCAAATGCACACAAGGTCTAACCAAAAACTTCCACTTTAATCCCAACTTTTTCAAAAGAACCACATACAGTCGTGGCCAAAAGTTGAGAATGACACAAATATTAATTTTCATAAAGTCTGCTGCCTCAGTTTGTATGATAGCAATTTGCATATACTCCAGAAAGTTATGAAGAGTGATCAGATGAATTGCAAAGTCCCTCTTGCCATGCAAATGAACTGAATCCCCCCAAAAACATTCACTGCATTTCAGCCCTGCCACAAAAGGACCAGCTGACATCATGTCAGTGATTCTCTCGTTAACACAGGTGTGAGTGTTGACGAGGACAAGGCTGGAGATCACTCAGTCATGCTGATTGAGTTCGAATAACAAACTGGAAGCTTCAAAAGGAGGTTGGTGCTTGGAATCATTGTTCTTCCTCTGTCAACCATGGTTACCTGCAAGGAAACACGTGCAGTCATCATTGCGTCGCACAAAAAGGGCTTCACAGGCAAGGATATTGCTGCCAGTAAGATTGCACCTAAATCAACCATTTATTGGACCATCAAGAACTTCAAGGAGAGAGGTACAATTGTTGTGAAGAAGGCTTCAGGGTGCCCAAGAAAGTCCAGCAAGCAGCAGGACCGTGTCCTAAAGTTGATTCAACTGCGGGATCGGGGGACCACCAGTACAGAGCTTGCTCAGGAATAGCAGCAGGCAGGTGTGAGTGCATCTGCACGCACAGTGAGGCGAAGACCTTTGGAGGACGGCCTGGTGTCACGAAGAGCAGCAATGAAGCCACTTCTCTCCAGGAAAAACATCAGGGACAGACTGATATTCTGCTAAAGGTACAGGGATTGGACTGCTGAGAACTGGGGTAAAGTAATTTTCTCTGATGAATCCCCTTTCCAATTGTTTGGGGCATCCAGAAAAAGCTTGTCTGGAGAAGACAAGGTGAGCGCTACCATCAGTCCTGTGTCATGCCAACAGTAAAGCATCCTGTGACCATTCATGTGTGGGGTTGCTTCTCAGCCAAGAGAGTGGGCTCACTCACAATTTTGCCTAAGAACACAGCCATGAATAAAGAATGGTACCAACACATCCTCCAAGAGCAACTTCTCCCAACCATCCAGGAACAGTTTGGTGACAAACAATGCTTTTTCCAGCATGATGAAGCACCTTGCCATAAGGTGGCTCGGGGAACAAAACGTCGATATTTTAGGTCCATGGCCAGGTTACTCCCCAGACCTTAATCCCATTGAGAACTTGTGGTCAATCCTCAAGAGGTGGGTGGACAAACAAAAACCCACAAATTCTGACAAACTCCAAGCATTGATTATACAAGAATGGGCCCAGAAGTTAATAGATAGCATACCAGGGTGGATTGCAGAAGTCTTGAAAAAGAAGGGTCAACACTGCAAATATTAACTCTTTGCATCAACTTCATGTAATTGTCAATAAGTCTTTGACACTTATGAAATGCTTGTAATTATACTTCAGTATTCCATAGTAACATCTACCAAAAATACATAAAGACACTGAAGCAGCAAACTTTGTGGAAATTAATATGTGTCATTCTCAAAACGTTTGGCCACGAATGTACATATACAAATTGGAGAGGTTGGCGCACAGGGCTGCCACACTGGGCTCCCTGTGGACCAGTTGTCGTTCCTTGCTCAAGGGCACAACGGCAGGCAATGGCATCTACTATGATTTGATACCAGCAACCCTCCGTTTGCCAGCTCTCCACCAGATTTTTCCCACCAGACCCAGAATTGTGGAATTGTTAAGATATTACTGCCCTATCAGAACTAGAAGCACAAGCATTTTGCTACATGCACATTAACATCTGCTAACCATGTGTGTGACCAATACAATTTGATTTGAACTGGCAACCCACCAGCTGCTGGCTAACTTCTAACAATTAGGATATTGCCTTCCCTTTTTTCACCTGGCCTGGGGCTTGAACCAGAGGTACCACAGAACAATGAAACAGATATTTCACCAGATGTATAAATGTGAAAATCCGCTTGGTGTTTCCCCTCACTACCAAATATAGTAGTGAGAGGAAGCCCAGTGGCTGGCAGTGGGAAAACATGGAAGGAGATGGTTTTTAACTTCTGGAAATTCTCTCATCAATTAAACATTTGATCTCAGTACAGTTTTCTGTTCCCAAAACTACAATCGGTTATGAACAGAGTAAACTACTTTTTGTAGACTTTAACCTTTGCCACAGTTGTAAAAAAAATTTGTGGTGTTGTTTAGAAGGGATGGAAAGGCGAATTGCGTTATTGCACACGTGAACTTCAAAGAGTAAGCGGAAATATGCAGATGTATGCTAGAACGGGCTAATTGGATCTCGCTAGCTCGTGCATGGCTCTGCCCACCTCCTTGCTTGTTCTGCCCACTATGAGTAATTTGTTCCCATTGGAAACGACAGGCTGTGGTCTATATTGGCTTGGTTATACAAATATTTGGAGGTACTAACTGGTAACCAGTTCAGGCTACCGCACGTCTCCTGAATCTCCCTTCATACGTTGGTACATTATATAGGGACCGAGCGCTAGAAACTTCAAGGCGCCCACAACTGGCTCATGTGAAATTCAAATCCGACGTCAATAATAATCGCTTGCGATACGGCTTTCGTAACACATGGCCTTTATCGCTCATCAACGAAAAAGATAAAACACTATATTAACTTAATGCATCTGTTTTGAGTGTCATGATCAAGGGCTACTAAAGGCTAGCCTAACTATAGAGTACTACTACAAAATGATACATCCACATTTACACATATTTTGATATGACCAACCTACATTGAATAAAGCTATCACCACTAAAGTCAAAATCAATATTATTATTTTCTTTTTAGACATTCATAACATAACACATGAATGTGGGCGTCTTCTTCGACGAGGTACATTGATGGCGATTGACATCCAATATTTGTTGCATTACCGCCACCAACCACACTGAAGTATAAATGCATTATACTTTGTACTCATCTGTTCCTACACCAGATCAACAGACAGATGGCGCTGCTCAATGACGTGCATAATACGCACAAGAAGGCGTTTCTGTTTAATTTCATGCTCTCGGATTAGTCATCGTTTGTGTCCAGAGAACGCAACCGGGGCCCGCGTTGTGTACACGTCCTCTCTGAAGTGATTCCTCGTGCGCTTGCCGCCTCCCGCATGGCGTGAAAAAAATAAACTTCTAGCTAGTTTACCAATCATTCTATAATTTAGCTAGGATTCTCGGAGAAATGTCTAAAATAGAGTTGTTGGGATTGATTTTCAACCAGGGATTTAGAGCGGCTCCTGAGTTGTTTAGAGCCGTTGAGAAAACTATAACAAAGTACCAGGGAAAACATTCCCTATCGAATGAGGAGAACGCCCGTCTACAGAAACTGCTTGATATCCTCCTGAAACCGGAGATAAAGATACATAGAACAGGTTTGTTACGCGTTGCATCGCAACGTTTTTTTCTAAACATTTAATTTGGCAATGTTGTTGGTGTGGTCAACCTGGTGAAAGTTGATTGCATTTGTTTTGGAACCGGGCTGGCTCCCGGGCATGACCTACATGAAGCTAGCCGCATTCAAAATAAAACGTCCATTGAAAGTATAATTTTTTGAACTAGGCAAATCAAATAGTGAAATCATGGACTAAGGCTAAACAAGGTTGGAATGTAACGAATTCAACTGAATACAATCAGTTAGAAAATAAAATAAATCAGTTAATTGCACTGTGGATGTATTAGACTAACATTTTATTGGGAGCATACTTATATCACAATACAACCTTACCTATGGATTGTGGATCCATAAAATGGGTACCATACTACTCAGCGACACCTACAGAACATAACTGTTTAGCGTTTAAACAAATAAACCAAAAAATATCCTCACTGTCATCTGCGGTTTATTGTCAGCAAACTTCACGTGTAAATATTTGTATGAACATTAGATTAAACAACAGACAAATTGAACAAGTTCCACAGACATGTGACTAACAAATGGAATAATGTGTCTGAACAAAGGAGGGTGGACCTAGCCCTCACCCTCTGATCCAACAGGTCCCAGACGTGCTCAATGGGGTTGAGATCCGGGCTCTTCGCTGGCCAATGCAGAACACTGACATTCCTGTCCCGCAGATGAGCAGGGACCCTGGGCATCTTTCTTTTGGTGTTTTTCAGAGTCAATAGAAAGGCCTCTTCAGTGTTCTAAGTTTTCATAACTGTGACCTTAACTGCCTACTGTCTGTAAGCTGTTAGTGTCTTAACGACCGTTCCACAGGTGCATGTTCATTAATGGTTTATGGTTCATTGAACAAGCATGGGAAACAGTGTTTAAACCCTTTACAATGAACATCTGAAGTTATTTTGATTTTTACGAATTATCTTTGAGACCAGGTCCTGAAAATGGGATGGTTCCTTTTGTGCTGAGTTTATCAGCATCATAGCTCATATTGCAGGACTTTGAAACCACTGAAATTAGCCACATTTAAGCTTACCTGTCAATCTACTATGAGTATTAGACATTCACATTGCACTGTACAGCCTTATGTATAGATTAATTGATTCACAATATTCCAAACATGTTCAGTATTATTTAGTCAATATGACATGATTCCAATATTTCTATAAATATCACTTTCAATTAGTAACTTTTTATTTTGAAGGCGTACTGCAAATTCCACTATTTTGGCTTATCCTTATTGTGGCTAGCTTCACATAGGTCAGGGCGTGAGCCAGGTGCCCTGTTCAAAGCAAAGGGCCAGGGTCTTGGTCTAGGGGCGGCAGGGTAGCCTAGTGGTTAGAGCGTTGGACTAGTAGCCAGAAGGTTGCAAGTTCAAACCCCTGAGCTGAAAAGGTACAAATGTCCTTCTGTCCCTGAACAGGCAGTTCTTTTCTAGGCCATCTTTGAAAATAAGAATTTGTTCTTAACTGACTTGCTTAGTTAAATAAAAGGTAAATAAAATAATCACGGTTTCAACTGCTCATACAGATATACTTCGGTACTGCAGCTTAACTGACCCCGTCCTAGAAAGACAATTTCCATAGACGGCCATATAGAGAAGTCAAATTTGAAAGTTACTAATAAGACAGTCATCATCATTGTACACTAATCATCGTCGCTCAAGCTGGGTTTTTTTCTAACTCCGATATGAACATTTTATATTCATCCGAAGTCTACCACGTTTTTGGATGATATGATGACGTTGTCGCTGTGCACACTAACGCTCAGTTTGCATATAATGTTGGTCCATATAAACTATAGAGAATGAGAGAAGACTCTTCTGGCCAAATGGCTATATTAGTATGGGCAGTGCCATTGTAGGCTTCCACCATTTTAATGTCATCAACTGGGTAGGACTTCCAACTTCATTGGCTGATCCCTCCTTGTGACCCTGTTGGAGGGATCAGCCAATTATGAAGAAGAAAATAGTCTCAATGGCGCTACCCTTGCTGTCGCAGATGCTATAATGGCACAGGTACAAAGATGAGTCCTCTAGCTCTGTTATAAACCAAACGCAACCCGGATATAGAAGTCCATGAATAGGCTATGCGAACGTGAGTAGATTACCTTGAATAGGGAGACCCGCCAGGTGCCCAAATTGAAGAGCTATGTTGCGCAGTTGAGTCGATTGGAGACAAATGGATTCAGTTCAGTCCTTGAAAAATAGGGGTTGGGTTGTAGAGAATTGAAAGACCATGAATGTAATGAGAAATCTTAGGTGCAGTATAGCCCCTCCCCCTTAAACGATGGTCAGCCATCTTATTCTCATACCTCAGTATATACAGTACCTGTTCTCATTATACCTTAGAGGTTAAGGCCACGGCGAAGTTGGCTCAAAACAAATGTTAAGCAGTTCAGAGTAATGAGTAAGATTGTTTTCATGTGCGAAAGTGATTACTTTGAATAAAAATGACTTGTATATATGTTGCACCATGCTGCCTTGTTGACAACATAACCAAGCAGCACAGGTTACTGTTCCACTTGAAGGCCACGCCTCTCTCTCCGCTTTTGCGTGTTCACATCATAGACCGGTGCTCTGCGGCTCAGCATAATCCAATCCACCCCATATCTATCTGCAGACTGCAGTTACTACAATGAACACTCGACAAGAAACGTCCATTAGCATTCCGTCATTAAACGCCGAAAACAAGTGTCGACTTAACCGTGAAATGCTTACTTACAAGCCCTTAACCAACAGTGCAGTTCAAGAAGAAAATATTTGCCAAGTAGACTAAAAAAGTCCTAATTAAAAGTAACAATACGAATAACGTGGCTATATACAGGGGGCACCGGTACGGGGGTACAGGCTAGATGAGGTAATCTGTACATGTAGGTGGGGGCTAAGTGACTATGAATAGGTAACAAACAGCGAGTAGCAGCAGTGTACAAAAGGGGGGGGGGGTCAGTCAATGTAAATTGCCCGGTGGTGATTTTCTGAAATGTTCAGCAGTCTTATTTATGGCTTGGGGGTAGAAGCTGTTAAGAAGCCTTTGTCCTAGACTTAGCACTCCAGTCCCACTTGCTGTGCAGAGAAAAGTCTATAACTTGGGTGACTGGAGTCTGACAATTTTCTGGGCTTTCCTCTGGACACCGCCTATTCTATAGGTCCTGGATGGCAGGAAGCTTGGCCCCAGTGATGTACTGGGCCATTCACACTACCCTCTGTAGTGCCTTACGGGCAGATGCCTAGCAGGTGCCATACCAGGCGGTGATGCAACCGGTCAGGATGCTCTCGATGGTGCAGCTATATAACCTTTTCGGCTCTGGGGACCCATGCCAAATCTTCAGTCTCTTGAGGGGGAATAGGTTTTGTCGTGCCCTCTTCACGGCGGTCTTGGTATGTTTGGACCATGATAGTTCGTTGGTGATATGGACACCAAGGAACTTGAAACTCCCGACCCTCTCCACAACAGCCCCGTCGATGTTAATGGGGGCCTGTTAGGCCCGCCTTTTTCTGTAGTCCACAATCAGCTCCTTAGTCTTGCTCACGTTGAGGGAGAGGTTGTTGTCCTGGCACCACACGGATAGTTCTGACTACCTCCCTATATGCCATTGTCGGTGATCAGGCCTACCACTGTTGTCGTCAGCAAATGATGTTGGAGTCGTGTTTGGCCACAAAGTTGTGGGTGAACAGGGATTACAGGAGGGGCCCCAGTGTTAAGGATCAGTGTGGCAGACGTGTTGTTCCCTACCCTTACCACCTGGGGGGGGCGACCCGTCAGGAAGTCCAGGATCCAGTTGCAGAGGGAGGTGTTTAGTCCCAGTGTCCTTAGCTCAGTGATGAGCTTCGTGGGAACTATGGTGTTGAATGCTGAGCTGTAGTCAATGAACAGCATTCTCACATAGGTGTTCCTTTTGTCCAGGTGAGAAAGGGCGGTGTGGATTGAGATTGCGTCATCTGTGGATCTTTTGGGGCGGTATGCGAATTGGAGTGGGTCTGGGGTGTCCGGGAGGATGCCTTTGTGAGCCATGACCAGCCTTTTAAAGCTCTTCATGGCTACCGACGTGACGTGAGTGCCACAGGGCAGTAATCATTTAGGCAGGTTACCTTCGCTTCCTTGGGCACAGGGACTATGGTAGTCTGCTTGAAACATGTAGGTATTACAGACTCTATCAGGGAGAGGTTGAAAATGTCAGTAAAGACACTTGACAGTTTGTACGCGCATGCTTTGAGCACACATCCTGATAATCCATCTGGCCTAGCGGCTTTGTGAATGTTGACCTGTTTAAAGGTGTTGTTCACATCGGTTACCGAGAGCGTTATCACACAGTCATCCAGAACAGCTGATGCTCTTGTGCATGCTTCCGTGTTGCTTGCCTCGAAGCGAGCATAAAAGGCATTAAGCTCGTCTGGTAGGCTCGTGTCACTGGGCAGTTCGCGTCTGGGTTCCCCTTTTGTAGTCTGTAATAGTTTTCAAGCCCCGTCACATCCGACGAGCGTCAGAGCAAGATTCAATCTTAATCCTGTATTGACGCTTTGATTATTTGGTGTCACGTGTCACCGGCAGAAGTTACAAGTGGCCAAATGTTTTCCGACATGATTGTGTTCAAGTGCTTTTGAAGTCGGGAACAATTTAACCAAAAAGATTTTAGCTAGCTAGGTAATGTTGCTTAACATTGGCAATATGGTCAAACTAGCTCCATTATCCACATGGATAAGTTTGACAATTACAATGTCATCTTTTGGTTGAAAAGGTGTTAGGCCAGAGATCACGACTCTTAAGAACCCCCCCCCCCCACTTGTAATTACAACTTGAACGGTTGTAACGGTCGTTGAAGTGAAATTTCCCCATTTTAACTCCAAACTTCCAATAGCATGTCAACGCCCCATAGGTCTCTGTAAATCTTCTTGGAATAGCTAGTACAGTTCCATGAGCACACACAGAATCATATATTAAAGAAAACATGTCATGTAAAAATGTCCACATAAAGCTCTACGTGTGCATTCTAAGGACAACATTGTTGTTCAACACTTATGGAACTAGTACTATTCCCAGGTATACTGAGACCCCCGTCTCAATGTTGGCGTTCTTGCTAATTCATCCTTTCTCCTTCCCTTCAGACCTCCAACAGCTCAACGTCTCTGAAGAGGAGGTTCCCCCGGAGCAGCAGCACTGTGAGCAGGAGTGGAGCCCCAGTCTGGGACCGGAGGACACAGAGCCCACAGAGATTAAAGAGGAACAGGAGGAATGTCAAGAGCTGGAGTATAATAAAGACTCTGTGTTCACTCCTCCCTGTGTGAAAAGTGACTATGATCAGTACCCAACTCGGTCCTCACATCTTAACAAAACCCAAAGTAAGGAATGCAAAAATGGAGACTCGTCCACTGAACAGATAAAAACAGAATCTCAAGAAGAGAACTCTTCAGAACCAGCCAGTGACTCTCAGGCCCTCTCTGTAGTAAATCCAGGCTGTTCTGCAGCTCAGGGTGATGACGATGAAAGTGTTCATAGGAAGGAGAGCGCAAAACCATTGTCTGCTTTAAAGACGCACATATCAAAGAGGCGGACAGAAAAAGGACAAAGCCATGCTGGTCCTCGTTGCAAGGTGTGTGGAAGGCCTTGTCAGTCCTTTGGAGCTTTATTGCTACATTTGAAAAGTCACAGAAAAGATAATGAACAAATTTGTGGTGTTTGTGGAAAAAGCTGTCAATCCCTAAAATGTGTGATGGATCACATATTACAAACTCACAGAACTAGGTTTTGTGATGTTTGTGGTAAAAGTTTTGATGCTACTAAGGATCTGGAAAAGCATATGAGGACCCACACAGGGGAAAAACCATATCCCTGTAATGACTGTGCTAAATATTTTGCCAGTATTACAAATCTGAATTTGCATATGAAGACGGTCCACACAGGGGAGAAATCACACTGCTGCCATGAATGTGGCAAATGTTATGCTCAGAGTGGAAATCTGAATGCGCATATGAGGATCCACACTGGAGAGAAACCATATCACTGTAATGATTGTGGCAAAACATTCCGCCTTGGCAATTCCCTTAAAATGCATATAAGGACTCATACAAGGGAGAAACCATATCGCTGCCAGGATTGTGGCAGTTCATTTGCTAGGATGGAGCACCTGAAAAATCATAGCAGGATTCACACAGGGGAGAAACCATATAGCTGTCCTGAATGTGGCAAATGCTTCCCTCAGAATGGTAATCTAAAATTGCACATGAGAATTCACACAGGGGAGAAATCACATCAGTGTCAAATTTGTAGCAAATGTTTCACTTATAGCCATACTCTAACAATGCATATGAGAGTTCACACCAATGACAAACCGTTTCACTGCCAGGAGTGTGACTTATGTTTCAGTCAGAGTTCCAACTTGAATCGGCACATGAAGAGACACAGAGGGGAGAAATCACACCACTGTCACGTTTGTGGCAAATCTTTCTCCACAGGTTATCAGTTGAATGTGCATTTGAGAATTCACACAGGGGAAAAACCACATGTGTGTCCTACATGTCCAAAATGCTTCAGCGACAGAGGGGCATTAAATAGTCATCAGAAAATACACACTGAGAAGAAGCCATATTGCTACGATTGTCTTAAATGCTTCAGATCAAAGCAACGCCTGAGAGAACACAGAGAGAGAATGCACAAAAACATGACTGTGCCCTGTGTAGGGGAAGGTGATTCGACAGAAGATTGAAAGGCACATTCAGTTTTCTTGGGTGGACAAAAATGACTGAATTAACGCTTGAACTATGAGAACGTTTCCAGGCTAACTGGCCTGCTACACTGGACAAAGAACATTTGCACAGTGTGATACACGCCTATTCATTTAAATGAAAATCAGGCGTAAGCGCGCTGGGTTTGCAAGAGGAGTCCTTGTTCATTTGACACAAAGGACATTTGAACTGCAGAATTGTATCGCTAATTAACTTAGTGTGTTGTTGATGAGCTTTGTCTAGTAAGCATAAAGTTATGTCCGGCTTCAATCCGATCTAAAGTACATTTCAGATTAAATTGATGTATGTAAAATTAAAATTAAAAACAATTAAGCACAGTGCATTGATTGGTGTCTGGGGAATTTTAGTCGAAGTGGCTTGTCTCCTTTTCTGGCAAATGAGTGAATGTCTCTAATCGCATCTTCTTACTGAATAAGCCAAATATGTTCTATTATATCGACAAGATAGTCGAGTGACCGCTCTAATGGAAATGCATGTCCTCAAAGATGGAAGGCAGGCGGGAGGTCAGAGGGGGGGTAACTTTGGTCAACTCCAAGTACAACTCGGGATAACCGGTCGTAAGAAAGTAGCTCACCTTTTAGCCAGCAAAACTTATATGGCAACAAATCCTTCAGAACTAACCTGCTCTGGAGCAGGCTAACTCATGACTAGTTCCAATTACCCTTGAATGAAATGACTGCGCCACGAGTTGTGGTTCAATGCAATCAGATTCCTTCCCTCTTGCAAAGATCGCGTCACCATGCCCTTCATTTGACGAAGAGTACTGATTAAATGTTACATTACACTTTTAATAACAGAATGCATTTTATACTTCATACTTATTTTAAGAATAGGAGTGGGAAAAAAGTTTGGTTGTGCATTGATAAACACAAGTCGTCATTAACATTACTTCTAAAAACCTATTTTGCAAAATAACTATTTTTGGCCGAATACCTTGCAATCCATGAAGAAACTGCGTGGCAGGCTGACCATCTGTTACGCAAGTGCAGTGTCAAAAGGACCTTGTGGCTGCAATGAGCTTATTTAAACTCTCTTCAATCACGAGTGAACTACATGGTTGATATTAGGTTTACTAGCTTGTCCTGCGTTGCATGTTAATTTATCACAGCCTCATACGGGTGATGATTTAACAAAAGCGCATTTGTAGAAAAAAAAAGTGTCGCACAAATGTACCTAACCATAAACATCAATGTCTTTCTTAAAATCAATACACAGAAGTATATTTTATTATATATTTAGTTTAAATAAATGCATGTTAGCAGGCAATATTAACTAGGGAAATTGTGTCACTTCTCTTTCATTCAGTGCAAGCAGAGTCAGGGCCTCCTGGCTCGTTGGGAACTGTGTTTCTCCCTAACAAAGACTGTAATTGTACATAATTATGACGGTTGTGCAATGTAACAGCAATATTTAGACTTAGGGTTGCCACCGGTTCGACAAAATACGTAATGGTTCCGTATTTCACTGAAAGAATAAACGTTTTGTTTTCTAAATGATAGTTTCCGGATTTGACCATATTAATGACCAAAGGCTCGTATTTGTGTGTTTATCATTAAATCTAACTGAGCAGTGGTAGGCAGCAGCAGGCTCATAAGCATTCATTCAAACAGCACTTCACTGCATTTACAAGCAGCTCTTAGCAATGCTTGAAGCCTATGAACTTCCAAGATTAGGCTGGCAATACTAAAGTGTCTTTTTACTACGACCTGGCCAAGATAAAGCATTGCAGTTCGACACAAAGCAGAGTTATACATGGAATAAACAAACACAGTAGAAAAAAGTTGTGTGTGCAAATGAGGTAAGGGAGGTACCGCAATAAATAGGCCATAGTGGTAGATGTGAGTGAAGTTAGTGAGGGAGATATGAGGCTTCAGTGATTTTTGCAGTTCGTTCCAGTCATTGGCAGCAGAGAACTGGAAGGAAAGGCGGCCAAAGGAGGAATTGGCTTTGGGGGTGACCAGTGAAATATGCGTGCTGCTATGGTGACCAGTGAACTGAGATCAGGCGGGGCTATACCTAGCAATGACTCAGATGACCTGGAGCCAGTGGGTTTGGCAACGAGTAGGAAGCGAGGACCAGCCAACGAGAGCATACAAGTCGCAGTGGTGGGTAGTATATGGGGCTTTGGTGACAAAACAGATGGCACTGTGATAGACTGCATCCAATTTGTTGAGTAGAGTGTTGGAGGCTATTTTGTAAATGACATCGCCAAAGTCGAGGATCGGTAGGATAGTCAGTTTTACGAGGGTATGTTTGGCAACATGAGTGAAGGATGCTTTGTTTGCGAGAAATAGGAAGCCGAATCTAGATGCTTAATGTGAGTCTGGAAGGAGGGTTTACAGTCCAACCAGACACCTAGGTATTTGTAGATGTCCACATATTCTAAGTCAGAACCGTCCAGAGTAGTGATGCTGGATGGGCGGGCAGGTGTGGGCAGCGATCAGTTGAAGAGCATGCATTTGGTTTTACTTGCATTTAAGAGCAGTTGGAGGTCGCGGAAGGAGAGTTGTATGGCATTGAAGCTCCTCTGGAGGTTAGTAAACAGTGTCCAAAAAAGGGCCAGAAGTGTACAGAATCGTGTCGTCTGCGTAGAGGTGGATCAGAGAATCACCAGCAGCAAGAGCGACATCATTGATGTATACAGAGAAGAGACTCGCCCTGAGAATTGAACCCTGTGGCAGCCCCAGACTGCAAGAGGTCCGGACAACAGGCCCTCCGAATTGACACACTGAACTCTATCAGAGAAGTAGTGAACCAGGTGAGGCAATCATTTGAGAAGCCAAGGCTGTCGAGTCTGCCAATAAGAATGTGATGATTGACAGAGTCGAAAGCCTTGGCCAGGTCAATGAATAAAGCTGCACAGTATCAATGGCAGTTACGATATCGTTGAGGACCTTGTGCGTGGCTGAAGTGCACCCATGACTAGCTCGGAAACCAGCTTGCATAGCGGAGAAGGTACAGTGGGATTCAAATTGGTCGGTGATCTGTTCGTTAACTTGGCTTTCAAAGACCTTGGAAAGGCAGGGTGTAGGATAGATATAGGTCTGTAGCAGTTTGGGTCTAGAGTGTCTCCCCCCTTGAAGAGGGGAATGACTGCGGCAGCTTTCCAATCTTTGGGGATCTCAGACGATATGAAAGAGAGGTTGAACAGGCTAGTAATAGGGGTTGCAACAATTGCGGCAGATCATTTTAGAAAAAGAGAGGGTCCAGATTGTCTAGCCCGGCTGATTTGTAGGTGTCCAGATTTTGCAGCTCTTTCAGAACATCAGCTATTTGGGTGAAGGAGAAATGGGGGAGGCTTGGGCAAGTTGCTGTGGGGGGTGCAGGGGTAACCAGGTGGAAAGCATGGCCAGCTGTAGAAAAATGATTATTGAAATTGGATTTATCAGTGGTGATAGTGTTTCCTAGCCTCAGTGCAGTGGGCAGCTGGGAGGAGGTGCTCTTAGTCTCCATGGACTTTAGAGTCCCAGAACATTTTTTATTTTGTGCTACAGGATGCAAATTTGTTTAAAAAAGCTAGCCTAAGCTTTCCCAACTTCCCTGAAAAGCCTATAAGAACACCCAACAGTCAAAAGGTATATGAAATACATATGGTATAGAGAGAAATAGTCGACTTGTCATAATAACTACAACCTAAAACATCTTAACTGGGAATATTGAAGAACTGGTAATATTGAACCACCAGCTTTCATGTGTTCTGAGCAAAGAACTTATACGTTAGCTATTTACATGGCACTCTTCTCCAAATTTAACATGTTTCATTATGAGACTAAAAATGGATTGTATGAAGTTTAAATGAAAGTTAATTCAGTATTGTTGTAAGTCATTATACATTTTTTAATGACTGATTAATCGTTATCGGAGTTGAAAAATCATAGTCGACCTCCTACTTTCGACTAACCATCTGCGACACGCACGCACAGTTAAAAGCCTGCTAGAGTTAGCAGCAGGCAGATGAGCTGGAATGTGAAGCTAACTGAAGCTGGTTCGCTTTAGAAACCCTGAGTAGATCTATAATGAACAAAAAATGTAAAATATAGTTAGATTGGTCGCAGATGTAGCAAAATACTTGTAATGTGTTGGTTCCATGCGCACAAAAAGCTTTTCTGTTTGAGAGCATTTCTCCTTTGCCAAGATAATCCATCCACCTGACCGGTGTGGTATATCAAGAAGCTGATTAAACAGCATGGTCATTACACTGGGGACAATAAAAGGCCACTAAAATGTGCAGTTCTCACACTACAAGTTGAAGGAGCATGCAATTGGCATGCTGAATGCCAGAATGTCCACCAGAGCTGTTGCTAGAGAATTTAATGTTCTTTTCTCTGCCACAACCGTCCTTTTAGAGAATTTGCCAGTGCGTCCAACCGGCCTCAACTGCAGACAGAGCCAGCCTAGGACCTCCACATCCAGCTTCTTTACCTGCGGGATCATCTGAGACCAGCCACCCGGACAAGCTGAGGAAACTGGATTTGCACAAACTATCAGAAACTGTCCCAGGGAAGTTGGTCGTCCTGTCTGCAGTGGGCAAATGCTCACCTTTGATAGCCACTGGAATATTGTGCTCCTCACAGATGAATCTCAGTTTGCTGATGTCAAGAGTGCCCCGTGGCGGGGTTATGGTATGGGCAGGCATAAGCTACGGACACAATTACACTTTGATGATGGCAATTTGAGTGCACAGAGATACCGTGTCGAGATCCAGAGGCCTATTGTGCCATTCATCCCCCACCATCATGTTTCAGCATGATAATGCACAGCCCCATATCGCAAGGATCTGTACACGATTCCTGGAAGCTAAAAATGTTCCAGTTCTTCCATGGCCTGCATACACAGACGTGTCACCCATTGAGCATGTTTGGGATGCTCTGGATCGACAAGCGTGTTCCAGTTCCCGCCTATATCAACCAACTTCACACAGCCATTGAAGAGGCGTGGGATTCATTCTACAATCAACAGCCTGATCAACTCTATGCAAAGGAGATGATTGTGCTGCATGTTGCAAATGGTGGTCATACCAGATACTGACTGGTTTTTCTCATTTCCTGGGTAACTGTAAATTGCTGCATTTTTGTTCAATGTAGCTTGCTTTTTAGGATACCCCTCAGGTTGGACCATTCTAGCCAATGACAGGGCAGATACGCGTGTGAACAGGCAAAACTCAGAAATTCCACTTATTCCAATGCATTCGTAAACAACCTGAAACTTATATTCAATCTAATAAGCCTCACATAGCAACCAAATTCGACACTCATTGACCTCCATGCAAAAAAAACTCACATGACTGATTAAACCCTTTAAGCTCCTTTTGTTGCACTGAACACAGGAAGCCAATGTGTCACATCTCTAGAGTTCTGAATCATTACTGCATTTTATTTGCAGAGATCAGAATTAAGCAAAATTGTACACAGACAGTGCACAGCCATATTTAAATTCAAGTATTGCAATTCATACAAGCCAGTTGCTGCTTGGGCCTTTACAACTACCTTTTGAAAAGGTGTTTCGTTATGCTTCAGTCTTAAAAATAAAATAAAACTTGAGTCATGGCTTATCTCTTATTGGTAAATACAGCAGTAGTCCAGCCAACCCACGGTCATTCTCTGAAACTATGAATAATATACATCTGAGCACTGCACTAAGAAAGTGGTGTTGGGAAAATGCTAGATATCCTGCGACTAATTTATATAGCAGCGAACCATTCCAAGTAGAAAGTCAAGACTAATCTCCCGTCTGTTTTTACCACCCAAACCCCCTTTATTGAGAACATTTACATACCATATTTAAATGTAGTACACGGTTTGTCTTTATGTATCTAGAGTATCTCCTTGAGGGTGTCACGGTACATTATGTGTGCGTTGATTGTTGGAGACAAAACGGTTATGTTATGTACATAGCTGTGCGGGCAAAGACAGTTGTTAAAAGTTGATAGCTTTCCCGAAGGAGGCTGCAAGGTTAGCTTCTCTGAAGGCCTCGGACACAGTCTGGAAGAGAGAGGTAGATGGGAAGAGGGGGTAGGGAGAAAAGGTTAGATTGACTCGCATCTTCTGACAGTTGGGTGGTGTGGTTGAACTTCTACGATATGACAGTGTGTAACTCACAGGATGGGCGTGGCAAACTCTGGCAACGTCCTCGCAGGACGCGCCATACTCCATGGCGAGCGCCGCCTCGTTGATTATCTCTCCTGCCCCCTAAACACAAGGTTCACCATGGTTAGCATACAACTCCATACGTTATAACCCAAATTCTCTCTGCTAAGGAGCCAGAGGTGGCATGACTCACAGAGCCCAGGATGTGAGCGCCCAATATCCTGTCGGTCTCCTTGTGGCCGAGGATCTTCACCAGGCCATCGGTGTCTGCGTTGGTTTTGGCTCGGCTGTTGGCGGCAAACGGGAACTTTCCCACCTTGTATGGGATGCCCTAGGAAATAGAGTTGGAGGTTAAAGTTCTGTTTTACTGTCACGTTTCAGTGTTGATACGACATGTGCAATACTTTGTCTCCTTTAGGAGGTCAACAATTTTGGGGAAGGTATCTCGCCACCCTGTAGCTAACTCTTACACCTGAAGGGATTTCAATGTAGCAACTGAAATCCAAACAAGTCATTTATCATTATATATAAAAAGCCATGTCCACTACTTAATTTGGTCAAAATTATTAGTGTTTATGTGGTGGGGTTGGTGTCCACCTCCTCTTTGAGCTGCTCCTCTGTCTTCCCCACCCATGCCACCTCGGGGTGTGTGTAGACTACAGAGGGGACACAGTTGTAGTCGATGTGCACGGCGCCCCCGGCCATGCCTTCCACGCAGATGATGCCCTCGTCCTCCGCCTTGTGTGCCAGCATGGGCCCGGCGATCACGTCACCAATGGCATAGATACTTAGAAGGGAAAGAGATTACATTTAGTCCTTTTTGAAAGAGATCTTGGTGAGAGGCGGTTGGAGTAGTAGGTGTATATTGAAAAAGCAGGCATTGAACAGTGTACAAAACATTAGGAACGTCTCTTTCCATGACAGACTGACCAGGTGAAAGCTATGATCCCTTATTGATGTCACTTGTTAAATCCACTTCACATCAGTGTAGATGAAGAGGAGACAAGTTAAAGAAGGATTTTTAAGCCTTGAGACATGGATTGTGTGCCATTTAGAGGGTGAATGGGCAAGCCAAAATATTTAAGTGCCTTTGAACAGGGTATGGTAGTAGGTGCCAGGCACACCGGTTTGTCAAGAACTGCAACGCTGCTGGGTTTTTCACACGCAACAGTTTCCAGACAACTCTCTTTAAAACTTTTAACTAGGCAAGTCAGTTAAGAACCAGTTCTTATTTACAATGACAGCCTACCCCGGATGACGCGGGGCCAATTGTGCGCCACCCTATAGGACTCCCAATCACAGCCAGATGTGATGCAGCCTGGATTCAAACCAGGGACTGCACTGAGATGCAGTGCTTTAGAACGCTGCGCCACTCGGGAGCCCTAACTTGACACAACTGTGGGAAGTATTGGAGTCAACATGGGGCAGCATCCGTGTGGAACAGTTGACACCTCGTAGAGCCTATGCCCCTACTAATTGAGGCTGTTCTGAGGGCAAAAGGGGGTGCAACTCAATATTAGGAAAGTGTTCCTAATGTTTTGTACACTCAGTGTATATTACATAGACAAACTCCCTCTCTCCTGGGGATGTTGTATATTACATAGACAAACTCCCTCTCTCTTGGAGATGTTGTATATTACATAGACAAACTCCCTCTCTCTTGGGGATGTTGTATATTACATAGACCAACTCCCTCTCTCTTGGGGATGTTGTATATTACATAGATCTACACCCCTCCATATTGGGGATGTTGTATATTACAGACATGTGGTGCGCTAATTTAGGTCTACCTGGGTACTTTGGTCTGGAAGCGGTTGTTGACTGGTATGCGTCCCCTGTTGTCCAGCTCCAGGCCCACGGTATCCAGGCCCAGGTTCCTGGTGAAGGGCCGTCTGCCGATACACACCAGCAGCACGTCACACGTCAGAGTCTCGTTCTTCCCTCCGGCTGCCGCCTCCACACTGGAGACAACACACACGGTTAGGTTTGGTTAGGTCTTGGTCATTAGGGCTGTCCCCGACCAAAATACATCTTGGGTCAACAGGAGTCATTTGTTCTTTCAATCGATCGATACACTGCTCAAAAAAATAAAGGGAACACTTAAACAACACAATGTAACTCCAAGTCAATCACACTTCTGTGAAATCAAACTGTCCACTTAGGACGCAACACTGACAATACATTTCACATGCTGTTGTGCAAATGGAATAGACAACAGGTGGAAATTATAGGCAATTTACAAGACACCCCCAATAAAGGAGTGGTTCTGCAGGTGATAACCACAGACCACTTCTCAGTTCCTATGCTTCCTGGCTGATGTTTTGGTCACTTTTGAATGCTGGCGGTGCTTTCACTCTAGTGGTAGCATGAGACGGAGTCTACAACCCACACAAGTGGCTCAGGTAGTGCAGCTCATCCAGGATGGCACATCAATGCGAGCTGTGGCAAGAAGGTTTGCTGTGTCTGTCAGCGTAGTGTCCAGAGCATGGAGGCGCTACCAGGAGACAAGCCAGTACATCAGGAGACGTGGAGGAGGCCGTAGGAGGGAGACAAGCCAGTACATCAGGAGACGTGGAGGAGGCCGTAGGAGGGCAACAACCCAGCAGCAGGACCGCTACCTCCGCCTTTGTGCAAGGAGGAGCACTGCCAGAGACCTGCAAAATGACCTCCAGCAGGCCACAAATGTGCATGCGTCTGCTCAAATGGTCAGAAACAGACTCCATGAGGGTGGTATGAGGGCCCAACGTTCACAGGTGGGGGTTGTGCTTACAGCCCAACACTGTGCAGGACGTTTGGCATTTGCCAGAGAACACCAAGATTGGCAAATTCGCCCCTGGCGCCCTGTGCTCTTCACAGATGAAAGCAGGTTCACACAGAGCACATGACAGACGTGACAGAGTCTGGAGACGCCGTGGAGAACGTTCTGCTGCCTGCAACATCCTCCAGCATGACCGGTTTGGTGGTGGGTCAGTCATGGTGTAGTGTGGCATTTCTTTGGGGGGGCCGCACAGCTCTCCATGTGCTCGCCAGAGAGCCTGACTGCCATTAGGTACCGAGATGAGATCCTCAGACCCCTTGTGAGACCATATGCTGGTGCGGTTAGCCTTGGGTTCCTCCTAATGAAAGACAATGCTAGACCTCATGTGGCTGCAGTGTGTCAGCAGTTCCTGCAAGAGGAAGGCATTGATGCTATGGACTGGCCCGCCCGTTCCCCAGACCTGAATCCAATTGAGCACATTTGGGACATCATGTCTCGCTCCATCCACCAACGCCACGTTGCACCAGACTGTCCAGGAGTTGGCGGATGCTTTAGTCCAGGTCTGGGAGGAGATTCCTCATGAGACCATCAGGAGCATGCCCAGGCGTTGTAGGGAGGTCACAGGCACAGAGGCCACACACTACTGAGCCTCATTTTGACTTGTTTTAAGGATATTACATCAAAGTTGGATCAGCCTGTAGTGTGGTTTTCCACTTTAATTTTGATTGTGACTTCAAATCCAGACCTCCATTGGTTGATAAATTTGATTTCCATTGATAATGTATGATTTTGTTGTCAGCACATTCAACTATGTAAAGAAAAGTATTTAACAAGAATATTTCATTAATTCAGATCTAGGATGTGTTATTTTAGTGTTCCCTTTATCTTTTTGAGCAGTGTATATATTAGCCGAAGTCGGAAGTTTACATGCTCTTAGGTTGGAGTCATTAAAAATCGTATTTCAACCACTCTACAAAGTTAAACTAATAGTTTAACTTTCAAAACTATAGTTTTGGCAAGTCGGTTAAGACATCTACTTCGTGCATGACCCAAGTAATTTTTCCAACAATTGTTTACAGAGATTATTTCACTTAATTCACTGTATCACAATTCCAGTGGGTCAGAAGGTTACATATACTAAGTTGACTGTGCCTTTAAACAGCTTGGAAAATTATGTCAATGCTTTAGAAGCTTCTGATAGGCTAATTGACATAATTTGAGTCAATTGGAGGTGTACCTGTGGATGTATTTCAAGGCCTACCTTCAACAGGACAATCAAGAGATCAAACAAGACCGCACATTTTTTTTTAGACCTCCACAAGTCTGCTCCATCCTTGGGAGCAATTTTCAAATGCCTGAAGGTACCACGTTCATCTGTACAAACAATAGTACGCAAGTATAAACACCATGGGACCACGCAGCCGTCATACCGCTCAGGAAGGAGACGCGTTCTGTCTCCTAGAGATGAACGTACTTTGGTGTGAAAAGTGCAAATCAATCCCAGAACAGCAGCAAAGGACCTTGTGAAGATGCTGGAGGAAACGTGTACAAAAGTATCTATATCCACAGTAAAACAAGTCATATCGACATAACCAGAAAGGTCACTCAGCAAGGAAGAAGCCACTGCTCCAAAACAGCCATAACAGTAGTCTGACTTTTTTTGCAACTGCACAAAGATCATACTTTTTGACCCCAAGCATACTTCCAAAGTTCTGGCAAAATGGCTTACGGGCAACAAAGTCAAGGATTGAAGTGGCCATCACAAAGCCCTGACCTACAAACCTGACTCAGTTACACCAGCACTGTCAGGAGAAATTTGCCCAACTTATTGTGGGAAGCTTGTGGAAGGCTACCCCGAAACGTTTGACCCAAGTTAAACAATTTAAAGGCAATGCTACCAAATCCTAATTGAGTATGTAAACTTCTGACCCACTGGGAATGTGATGAATGAAATAAAAGCTGAAATAAATTATTCTCTACCATTATTGACATTTTACATTCTTAAAATAAAGTAGTGATCCTAACTGACCTAAAACAATTTTTTACTAGGATTAAATGTCAGGAATTGTGAAAAACTGAGTTTAAATGTTTTTGGCTAAGGTGTATGTAAACTTCCGACTTCAACTGTGTGTATGTATGTATGTATGTATATGTTTGAATACAATCAACTATAAGTAGGCTACTGAGCTTGTCTGATGCTTTAAGCACTGTGATTAAAAATGAAGACAAATGACTAAAGCCAGAGATCAACAACCTAACCAGAAGAAAAAACCCTGTTCTGGACCTGACTGCCTTTGCAGATTCTTGCTGTTAGAAGAGCCTGAAGTTGCCGGTAATAGGCTACACCAGTGGTCGGCAACCTTTTCCATTTGGAGCGCAAATTTATCCTACCATTTCTAATGATCTGCGTGCCAGTTATGATATTTATACGCACGTTTTTGTGGAACAATTTAATTTATAATAAAGTCTTCATTTCTCAAAATCAATGTCATGTGGTTAATCAAAATT
This sequence comes from Oncorhynchus kisutch, assembly GCF_002021735.2. NCBI lineage: Eukaryota > Metazoa > Chordata > Actinopteri > Salmoniformes > Salmonidae > Oncorhynchus > Oncorhynchus kisutch. The sequence continues at coordinate 14,211,928 of NC_034183.2, read as the reverse complement.
CTACATGAAACAAATGTATAAGTAGCTTCTATTGCCAATATGTAAAAATAGCCAAATAAAAACATTGCAGCCAGAAAATATTCTGATAAAAATATCCTACAAATCACATTGACAGACACAGCTGTAGGCTATTTTGTGCAAGGGATAAGAACTAATCATAGGCCTAATTTATGACATTTCCAACAGATCAGAGCACAACGTGTCATTTTTCCCCTCTTCAGGCTGAGTGGTAATCGAAAAGGGAGAGTGAACTAGAAAGATTTTTTCAAATAGGATTTGTTGAGGAACTATTGTCATTCTCAATGGATGTAAAAACAGACTGTTCACTTGCTGTTTGAGGCAGAGGAAAAAAACTTTCTTTGAGAAGCTCCACAGTGATGTTGAGTTGAGACAGTCAGAAATAGTATCAGATCCCCAAATGGACACATTTATAAGACTACATTTGTGCGCAGGCCAGGTAGACTATTCGTAATCACTGTGTGTCCTTACTCACGATTGACAGCAGCGCGCCAAACAAAAGACAATGAATAAATTGACAACTCGTAAATGGAATTAAATAAACAAACTTTTAGCCTAGGTTTTGAGATCTGCAAACATATTCACTCCTACAATGACAATGGTAAGGCGTTATTAATAATATATTGACTGCATTAATCAAATTTACTGTAACCAAACAAGCGTAGATTAGAAATGATAAATCTACTACTGGTGATACTGTTGTGCCATCCCTGCGGCCTCTATAATGGATTAGTCCACTCAGACAGGTGTCTCGTGTGCCATAATTGATTTAAATATATTTGCCACTAATCAACAAAAAAATTATCTTGGTCGACAAACAGCCTATCGACCAAACAATGGATCAGTCGACTAAATGGGGTCAGCCATTTAGTATGACCTAATGTTTAACCAGAAACTTGCAAGCACATCCATTTCAGTGACTTAGTTCATTCAGATCCACACCCAAACACACTCCACTGGGGGATGGAACTCACGCCACGTCGATCTGGCCGTCGGGCCTCTTGGTGGCGCCCATGACCTTGGTGCCCAGCTTGAACTTTATGCCTTGCTTCTGAAGGATGCGTTGGAAGTTCTTGGAGATCTCCATGTCGATGCCCAAGCCGCCCACGTGGCCCAGGAACTCCACCGCTGTCACCTTGGAGCCCAGACGCTGCCACACTGACCCCTGGTGAACAGGAGGCCAAACAGGATGTTAGACTGGACCCTGGATATTCCCTAAGAGATGCATGTGGGGAAATCTGCACGGAGTGATCTGGCAGCTGGAGGGTTACTGGCTTCAACATCCCTGTATACTACCTACCACCATTGTGCCCTTGAGTAAGACACTACCTCTAAGCACTCCAGGTGCGTGTCAGGTTGGGTACTGAGACAGCAAAACACTTAAGAACATCAGTGCAAATGGACAAATAAAGCAATTATTGTATGGACCCTTGCTGTAATCCTGTGTGTGTGTGGTCCCTCACCAGCTCCACCCCGATGACTCCGGCTCCGATGACGATGAGATGCTCAGGCACCTTCTTCAGGTCCAGGGCTCCCGTGGAGGACACCACTGTGTCCTCATCAACCTGAAAGCACAGGAGGTTAGTTAGGACAGGACTTTGCCAAGGACTACTAACATCTGGTCGTCTGCTACAAACAACTACTAAAAGAGTACAGTAACATACCTCGATCCCCGGAAAGGGCGTGACCTCGGAGCCAGTGGCAATGAGGATGTTCTTGCTGTTGATGACCTGCATGCTGCCGTCCTCAGCCGTGGCCGTCACCTGGTTCTTGCCTGTGATCTTCCCATAGCCGTTCACATGTGTCACCTGAGGAGAAACCGCCACATTACATCATCAGTTACATCAATTAAAGACGTGGTCAAGATCACTACTGACCCTGTAGTAACACAAAAAAATACAGGGGGAAGCATCAAAACAGCTTGCTTTGGTATCAAATTGATGGATTCAAATTACAAGTGGGTTTAAGACAAAGGACAAGTCCATTGACAATGTAATATCCATAGAAGGTAGCGTCCATTCAAAGAAGATATATTATAGTCAAAACTGCTGTTTCAAGCTTATCCTGCCGAGGCGAAATCTCTTGGCTCAAAGCTGAAGGACCTTAGTCATACTCTTGCTGTCAGGGCTTTTGGTGGTTATAAAAGGATAGAACATGGGTTGTACTTGAAATAGAGTTGATTTCAGCATGCTATTTGGAGCCCGCTAACAGGTTCTACCACTCCCATTGTTTTGCATGAGCTAACAACGCACTGGACCCATACTAATACCATACTGACTAACTAATCTGATGCTGACTGGCAGGAACCCTATATTAGTTGCCATTTATCCAAAAAGTGAGTTAAATTTGTATAATTGGTGAACTAGGTCTATCATTAACAACGTAAGTAGGGAGGGACTGACTGTAGGTAAGGCCTCACCTTGTTCTGTTTGAATAAATGTGCAATGCCTCCAGTCAGTGCTTTGACTGCCCCGCTCTTCTGTGACATCATCTTCTCCAGGTTCAATGTGATCCCCGAGACTGGCACAGACAGAGAGACAAGTGAAGTTCATAACTGGCATCCCTAAAAACTCAAAAGCCTGCACACCCTTCAGCTCTCTAGGCCCCGGGCTGGTGGTGACCACTGCTTGGGTCTAGCCAATGTTAGTTAGCTCTTACTTTCAATGCCTCTGCTTTCAAAGTCCTTGCCATTGGCCTGGTGGTACAGGTAGGAGTTGTTCAGCAGGGCCTAGAACGTGACAGGAGAAAACAGACGTTCTACATTCATCCTCAACTCACAGACGAAGTTGTGCGGTGTTGCACATTAACATCCAGTAAAAGCTATATAAATTCCTGATTGACAACGTTTACCTTTGAAGGGATACAGCCGACATTCAAACAGGTCCCGCCTAGGGTGGGATTCTTTTCCACACACACCGTCTGTAAAGTAGAAAACGTAGTTGTTAAACAATTCTCACAAGATGGGCATCACTATTAATTAGGCATAAACCTACATTTACTCCTTGCGCTTCGTTCACTCGATAGAGATCAGAATGAATGGTTAGCCTAGTTAAAACCAAATTGTATTAGTCACATGTGCCGAATACAACAGGATACTTAGTGAAATGCTTACTAATGCTTACTAACGAGCCCCTAGCCAACAACGCAGCTTCTAAAAAATATGGATATGAATAAGAGATAAAAGTAACACGTAATTAAAGAGCAGCAGTAAAATAACAATAGTAAGACTATACATAGGGGGGTAGCCAATACAGAGTCAATGTACAGGGGCACTGGTTATTTGAGGTAGTATGTACATGTAAGTAGAATTATTAAAGTGACTATGCATAGATGACAACAGAGAGTAGAAGTGGTGTAAGGCGGGGTGGGGTGGGGCAATGCAAATAGTCTGGGTAGCTATTTGACTAGATGTTCAGGAGTCTTATGCTTGGGGGTAGAAGCTGTTTAGAAGCCTATTGGAACTAGACTTGATGCTCCGGTACCACTTGCCATGCGGTAGCAGAGAACAGTCTATGACTAGGGAGGATGGAGTCTTTGACAATTTTTAAGGCCTTCCTCTGACATCGCCTGGTATAGAGGTCCTGGATGGCAGAAAGCTTGGCCCCAGTGATGTACTGGGCCGTTCGCACTACCCTCTGTAGTGCCTTGCGGTCTGAAGCTGAGCAGTTGCCATACCAGGCAGTGATGCAACCAGGATGCTCTCGATGGTGTAGCTGCAGAATCTTTTGAGGATCTGAGGACCCATGCCAAATCTTTTCAGTCTCCTGAAGGGGAATAGGCTTTGTGGTGCCCTCTTCACGACTGTCTTGGTGTGCTTGATCATGTTTAGGGAGAGGTTGTGGCACCACACGGCCAGGTCTCTGACGTCCTCCCTATAGGTGGTCTCATTGTTGATCAGGCCTACCACTGTTGTGTCATTGGCAAACTTAATGATGGTGTTGGAGTCGTTCCTGGCCGTACAGTCATGAGTGAACAGGGAGTACAAGAGGGGACTGAGCCTGCACCCCTGAGGGGTCCCTGTGTTGAGGATCAGTATGGCGGCGGGGTTGTTACCTACCCTTACCACCTGGGGGAGCGGCCCGCCAGGAAGTCCAGGATCCAGTTGCAGAGGGAGGTGTTTAGTCCCAGGGTCCTTAGCTTAGTGATGAGCTTTGAAGGCACTATGGTGTTGAATGCTAAACTGTAGTCAATGAACAGCATTCTCATATAGGTGTTCCTCTTGTCCAGGTGGGAAAGGACAGTGTGGAGAGCAATATAGATTGCATCATCTGTGGATCTGTTGGGGCGGTATGCAAATTGGAGTGTGTCTAGGGTTTCTGGGATGACGGTGTTGATGTGAGCCATGACCGGCCTTTCAAAGCACTTCATGGCTACAGATGTGAGTGTTACGGGTCGCTAGTCATTTAGGCAGATTACCTTAGTGTTCATGTGCACAGGCACTATGGTGGACATCGGCTGCAGAGAGCGTGATCATGGTCTTCCGGAACAGCTGGTGTTCTCATGCATGTTTCAGTGTTATTTGCCTCGAAGCGAGCACACAAGTAGTTTAGCTCGTCTGGTATGTTCGTACTACTGGGCATCTTTCGGCTGTGCTTCCCTTTCTAGTCTGTAATGGTGGCCCTGCCACAGCCGACGAGAGTCAGAGCTGGTGTAGTATGATACGATCTTAGTCCTGTACTGACGCTTTGCCTGTTTGACGGTTCGTCAGAGGGAATAGCGGGATTTCTTATAAGCTTCTGGGTCCCGCTCCTTTAGCTCAGTGCGGATGCTGCCTGTAATCCATGGCTTCTGGTTGGGGTATGTACGTACGGTCACTGTGGGGACGACATCGTCAATGCACTTATTGATGAATCCAATGACTAATGTGGTGTACTCCTTCCTCAATGCCGTCGGAGGAATCCCGGAACATATTCCAGTCTGTGTGAGCAAAACAGTCCTGTAGCTTAGCATCTGACCACTTCTTTATTGATCTCGTCACTGGTGCTTCCTGCTTTAACTTTCGCTTGTAAGCAGGAATCAGGAGGATAGAATTATGGTCATATTTGCTAAATGTAGGACGAGGGACAGCTTTGTATGAGTCTCTATGTTTGGAGTATAGGTGGTCCAGAGTTATTTTTCCTCTGGTTGCACATTTAACATGCTGATAGAAATAGTTTAGAGTTAGCTTTACCTTGAAACCAAGCTGGGCTGCTTTGATTGCGGCAACATATCCACCAGGACCAGAGCCCACCACTGTGACATCAGCATCAACTGCAGGAGAGCAAAGAACATGTTTATCAGAGGGGCAACAAGTTAAAGAGGCACATACTGGTATTTGATAAGTTTGATAAGTGCAGTGCAGTAAATGATCTAATTGGATTGCCTGGAAACCCAACATTGAATTGCATAGAATATTACGTCAGGAAGAAATTAGCGTTTGAATCAGTGAAGTTCTCTCACGACCGCTACAAGCCTGAATGTTGAATAAAATAATATTTTAACGTACTTTACCAATTGTCGATGTGGATAGTCCTTTTGGCAGTAGGAATGTGAGACAATATATCCACAGGAAAGTATAATTACATCAATGTTTGAAAGCGCAGGTTGTGCTTCAGGTGATAGAAATCTGAAAGTGCTATCAGTGCTTTCAAACATTTATGTAATTATACTTTCCTGTGGATATATTGTCTCACATTCCTACCGCCAAAAGGACTAACCACATGGAAAACCAGTGAAGTACGTTAAAATATCATTTTATTTAACATTCTAACTTGTAGAAGTCGAGAGCGGAAACTTTCCTGATTCAAACGCTCATTTCTGCCAGATGTAAAATTCAATGCAATTCAACATCAGGTTTCCAGGCAAGACATTGTAGTGATAAAAGTTTACTTACTTTGTGCTTTGTCAGAGTATGTTCTGACAGAGACAGTTGCACCCTGGAGCCTATTCGGGAGTTGGTGGCTACGCTGTATGTGATAGGAGAGGATAAATGGGGACAATCAGAAAGATTTTACTATAATGTCAGCATTTGCTGTAGGTATGTAGCTCTTGTGTGACCGGCTGTTGTCATCCATGTCGAAAGTCAGTATAAAATGTTGGTTATCTTTTTCTAAATCAGTGCTCTAGAGACAAATTCCTGTAAAGAAAATGGGTAATAAAATCTTAGCGTCAACAAATAGCAAGTGTTAAAGATGATTCTCACTACAGTAGCTTGTTTTCAAGTATTGATCAAATGCTCAAATATATACAGTTGAAGTTTACATACACTTAGGTTGTAGTCATTAAAACTCGCTTTTCAACCACAACACAAATTTCTTGTTAAACTATAGTTTTGGCAAGTTGGTTAGGACATCTACCTTGTGCATGACAAATAATTTATTATTTAATTTACAAATGGTTTACAGACAGATTATGTCACTGTATCGCAATTCCAGTGGGTCAGACGTTTACATACACTAAGTTGGCTGTGCCTAAATAAACAACTTGGAAAATTCCAGAAAATTATGTCATGGCATTAGAAGCTTCTAATAGGCTAATTGACATCTTTTGAGTCAATTGGAGGTGTACCTGTATTTCAAGGCCTACTTTCAAACTCTGTGCCTATTTGCTTGACACCATGGGAAAATCAAAAGAAATCAACCAAGATCTCAGAAAAAAATTGTAGATCTCCACAAGTCTGCTCCATCATTGTGAGCAATTTCCAAACGTCTGAAAATTCCATGTCCATCTGTAACAATAGCACGCAAGTATAAACACCATGGGACCACGCAGCCGTCATACCGCTCAGGAAGGAGACGGGTTCTCTCTCCTAGAGATGAACGTACTTTGGGGTGAAAAGTGCAAATCAATCCCAGAACAGCAAAGGACCTTGTGAAGATGCTGGAAGAAACAGGTACAAAAGTATCTATATCCACAGTAAAATGAGTCCTATATCGACATAACCTGAAAGGCCACTCAGCAAGGAGGAAGCCACTGCTCCAAAACCGGCATAACAGTAGTCTGACTTTTTTTGCAACTGCACAAAGATTGTACTTTTTGGAGAAATTTCCTCTGGTCTGATGAAACAAAAATATCACTGTTTGGCCATAATGACCATCGTTATGTTTGTAGGAAAAAGGGGGAGGCTTGCAAGCCGAACACCATCCCAACCATGAAGCACGGGGGTGGCAGCATCATGTTGTGGGGGTGCTTTGCTGCAGGAGGGACTGGTGCCCTTCACAAAATAGATGGCATCATGAGTAGATGTCGACCAATTAATCGGAATGGCCGATTAATTAGGGCCGATTTCAGGTTTTCATAACAATCGAAAACTGGTATTTTTGGGCGCCAATTGTTTTTTAAATTTTTTATATACCTTTATTTAACGAGGCAAGTCGGTTATGAACACATTCTTATTTTCAATGATGGCCTAGGAACGGTGGGTTAACTGCCTTGTTCAGGGGCAGAACGACAGATTTTTCACCTTGTCAGCTCGGGGGATACAATCTAGCAACCTTACAGTTAACTAGTCCAACGCAATAACGACCTGCCTCTCTCTCGTTGCACTCCACAAGGAGACTACCTGTTACGCAAATGCAGTAAGCCAAGGTAAGTTGCTAGCTAGCATTAAACTTATCTAATAAAAAACAATCAATCATAATCACTAGTTAACTACACATGGTTGATAATATTACCAGATATTGTCTAGCGTGTCCTGTGTTGCATATAATCTGACTGAGCATACAAGTATCTAAGTATCTGACTGAGCGGTGGTAGGCAGAAGCAGGCGTGTAAACATTCATTCAAACAGCAATTTTGTGCATTTTGCCAGCAACTCTTCATTGTGCGTCAACATTGCGCTGTTTATGACTTCAAGCCTATCAACTCCCGAGATGAGGCTGGTGTAACCGAAATTAAATGGCTAGCTAGTTAGCGCGCGCTAATAGTGTTTCAAACATCACTCGCTCTGAGCCTTCTAGTAGTTGTTCCCCTTGCTCTGCATGGGTAACACTGCTTCGATGATGGCTGTTGTCATTGTGTTGCTGGTTCGAACCCAGGGAGGAGCGAGGAGAGGGACGGAAGCTATACTTTTACACTGGCAATACTAAAGTGCCTATAAGAACATCCAATAGTCAAAGATTCATGAAATACAAATGGTATAGAGGGAAATAGTCCTATAATTCCTATAATAACTACAACCTAAATCTTCTTACCTGGGAATATTGAAGACTCATGTTAAAAGGAACCACTAGCTTTCATATGTTCTCATGTTCTGAGCAAGGAACTGAAACGTTAGCTTTCTTACATAGCACATATTGCACTTTTACTTTCTTCTCCAACACTTTGTTTTTGCATTATTTAAACCAAATTGAACATGTTTCATTTTTTATTTGAGGCTAAATTGATTTTATTGATGTATTATATTAAGTTAAAATAAGTGTTAATTCAGCATTGTTGTAATTGTCATTATTACATATATATATATTTTTTTTTTCATTCAATATTTTAATTTTATCGGCCGATTAATCGGTATCGGCTTTTTTGGTCCTCCAATAATCGGTATCGGTGTTGAAAAATCATAATCGGTCTACCTCTAATCATGAGGCAGGAAAATGATGTGGATATATTGAAGCAACATCTCAAACATCAGTTAAAGCTTGGTCACAAATGTGTCTTCCAAATGAACAATGACCCCAAGCATACTTCCAAAGTTCTGGCAAAATGGCTTAAGGACAACAAAGTCAAGGTATTGGAGTGGCCATCACAAAGCCCCGACCTCAATACTATAGAACATTTGTGGGCAGAACTGAAAAAGCGTGTGTTAGCAAGGAGGCCTACAAACCTGACTCAGTTACACCAGCTCTGTCAAGAGAAATGGGTCAAAATTCACCCAACTTATTGTGGAAAGCTACCCGAAATGTTTGACCCAAGTTAAACAATTGAAAGGCAATGCTACCAAATACTAATTGAGTGTATGTAAACTTCTGACCCACTGGGAATGTGTTGAAAGAAATACATGTTGAAATAAATCACTCTACTATTATTCTGACATTTCACATTCTTAAAATAAAGTGGTGATCCTAACTGACAAAGACAGGGAATTTTATCCAGGCTTAAAATGTCAGGAATTGTGAAACTGAGGTTAAATGTAATTGGCTAAGGTGCGTGCAAACTTCCGACTTCAACTCTAGCTAAATGTACTGCGTTAGTTAGCTAACAACAGTGCTCAAAATCTAATTTGAATAGCTACATAATGAATCAAATAACTTTACAAATCAGGTTGAATGCGCAGTTTGAGTCACTGATGTACCATTGTATGCAGTCAAAGCAGATGGTGTTCTTTACATCCACAAACAAGCCCGCGAGTTTGACAGCCAGTCGGGCATGTCACCTTAGACATTCGCGATGGGATGCTTGTTGGCTAATGGTACTTAGGTAGCTAGCTAACGTTACAGTAACGTTACATTTCCAATCAAGCTAAGATTTCGTAATGATATTAGCTTATGAAAGCAATTTAAACCTAGCCAGCTGCAATGTAAGCACATTCCACAAACCACGGCTCGCTTGGGCGGCTAGAAAGAGCTAACACTGCTAGCCAATTTAGAGTTCTAGTACTCCTAAGGATAGGCTAGCTAATGAAGTAATGGAGGGGTTCAACTAGCAAGGCCTGGACTCCATAAATCACGTTGAAAAACTACCAAGGTAACTCTACAAGTTGTCGCTTTTAGTTATATTTATTTCGGACAACTTGAACTACTAATTGGCATGTCATTATTTTTTCCTTACCGTTGCCAGAGTGCGATATACTTGATTCCAGCTCTGCATTTTGTCAGTGTCCCTTTGCAGGCTGCGTAACCTACAGCAAGCGGATCATCCAAGGACTCACGGGATTGCGCTTGCGCACTAACAATCCAGGAAACGCAAATACTGCCGGTCGTCCAAACAAGCGTTATAGAAATATTTCACCCTTAAAAAATAAAATCGTACCGAGTTAGGTAGGAGGACTTAGAAATGTTGTAAACCGTGATTGACTACACACTCCAGCACAGTAGGTGGCGGATGCAGCTTTAACGTTGGTTAGCGGCCGCCATTATATCACAGAATAAGACAAATAAATTAGACAGGCTGCTGTTCAAACAAATAAAAGACACCCTCGTCCACTTACTCTCGCCTTAGGCCCGTGGGGGAATCCCCGTCACCATCTTGGGGACCGTTCCAAATGACTAGCCTAGCAAGAGAAGTTTGCAATGTGAGCCTTTCAGCCCTCGTTTTTAGTCGACTTTGCGAGTCTCCAATTATGTTCACTCCAGGGCCTGAAACTCCCCGTAATTCACTGGTCACCCCCAAAGCCAATTCCTCCTTTCCTTACAGTTCTCTGCTGCCAATGACTGGAACAAACTGCAAAAATCACTGAAGCTGGAGACTCATATCTCCCTCACTAACTCTAAGCACCAGCTGTCAGAGCAGCTCACAGATCACAGCACCTGGCCATAGCCCACCCAACTACCAACATCTCCATACGGTTATTTATTTTGCTCCTTTGCACCCCAGTATCTCTACTTGCACACTCCACTCATCTTCTGCACATCTATCACTCCAGTGTTTAATTGCTATATTGTAATTATTTCGCAACTATGGCCTATTTCATTCATTCCCTTATCAAAATCAAATCAAATCAACAAATCAAATTTATTTATATAGCCCTTCATACATCAGCTGATATCTCAAAGTGCTGTACAGAAACCCAGCCTAAAACCCCAAACAGCAAGCAATGCAGGTGTAGAAGCACGGTGGCTAGGAAAAACTCCCTAGAAAGGCCGAAACCTAGAGAGGAACCAGGCTATGTGGGGTGGCCAGTCCTCTTCTGGCTGTGCCAGGTAGAGATTATAACAGAACATGGCCAAGATGTTCAAATGTTCATAAATGACCAGCATGGTCCAATAATAATAAGGCAGAACAGTTGAAACTGAAGCAGCAGCACAGCCAAGTGGACTGGGGACAGCAAGGAGTCATCATGTCAGGTAGTCCTGAGGTATGGTCCTAGGGCTCAGGTCCTCCGAGAGAGAGAAAGAAAGAGAGAATTAGAGAGAGCACACTTAAATTCACACAGGACACCGAATAGGACAGGAGAAGTACTCCAGATATAACAAACTGACCCTAGCCCCCCGACACAAACTACTGCAGCATAAATACTGGAGGCTGAGACAGGAGGGGTCAGGAGACACTGTGGCCCATTCCGAGGACACCCCCAGACAGGGCCAAACAGGAAGGATATAACCCCACCCACTTTGCCAAAGCACAGCCCCCACACCACTAGAGGGATATCTTCAACCACCAACTTACCATCCTGAGACAAGGCTGAGTAAAGCCCACAAAGATCTCCGCCACGGCACAACCCAAGGGGGGGGGGGGCGCCAACCCAACCCAGACAGGATGATCACATCAGTGACTCAACCCACTCAGGTGACAGACCCCTCCCAGGGACGGTATGAGAGAGCCCCAGTAAGCCAGTGACTCAGCCCCTGTAATAGGGTTAGAGGCAGAGAATCCCAGTGGAAAGAGGGGAACCGGCCAGGCAGAGACAGCAAGGGCGGTTCGTTGCTCCAGAGCCTTTCCATTCACCTTCCCACTCCTGGGCCAGACTACACTCAATCATATGACCCACTGAAGAGATGAGTCCTCAGTAAAGACTTAAAGGTTGAGACCGAGTTTGCGTCTCTGACATGGGTAGGCAGACCGTTCCATAAAAATGGAGCTCTATAGGAGAAAGCCCTGCCTCCAGCTGTTTGCTTAGAAGTTCTAGGGACAATTAGGAGGCCTGCGTTTTGTGACCGTAGCGTACGTGTAGGTATGTACGGCAGGACCAAATCAGAGAGATAGGTAGGAGCAAGCCCATGTAATGCTTTGTAGGTTAGTAGTAAAACCTTGAAATCAGCCCTTGCTTTGACAGGAAGCAAGGGCACACACTGTATATATACTTTTTTCTATTGTATTATTGACTATGTTTGTTTATTCCATGTGTAACTCTGTGTTGTTGTTTGTGTTGCACTGCTTTGGCCAGGTCGCAGTTGTAAATGAGAACTTGTTCTCAACTAGCCTACCTGGTTAAATAAAGGTGAAAAAAAATTAAATACATTTTTTTTGCAACAATTTTATATCGGCTAAGAAAAGTCCGCTTAAACTTAAAAACAACATCAATGGAGATGTCAACATACAAGTGTAAGTAAAAACTAATGTAAACAGGTTAGAAATTGTGCTACTAATGCACTTGATGGCACAAACACGTCTCGTAAAAGTAAATGTTTTTTAAGCTTTTGGAAATTGTAGAAATAAAAAAAATTCCTTCTTCAGATGTTCCAGCTAGGCAGGCTAATTTATTTGTTAGCTATTATACAGTAGGCCTATATTAATAATTATATAGTCAATATAATTAGTCATTAAATCATAATTGACTGGAGTGCATTTAAAGCACCCACAAGCTACCGGTAGCTGAAAACACAATCATCTCGGGATGAATGAGTGAAGAATTTCCAGGCAAGTGCGGTCCATTTAAAAATAATTCCTTCCTCCCTTGCCCTGCAAGTGTATACTCGTCAGACGTCATGATATTTCATCAGAAGTGTCCACTTAATTTGAGGGGTGAGGGGATAGGGTGTGCCTTTTAAGTGTTTGGACAGTTGCCGATTTGTGTGTTAAACAGCTGTAAAGTATTACTTAAGTAGTTTTGGGGGTATCTGTACATTACTATTTATATTTTTTGACAACCTTTACTTCACTACATTTCAAAAGAAAATAATGTACTTTTTACTCTACATTTTCCCTGACACCCAAAAGTACTCGTTACATGTTGAGTTGCTTAGCAGGACAGAACATGAAAATGGTCCAATTCAACCACGCTTTCTCTTGATAAGTGGGTATCTCTACTGCCTCTGATATGGCAAACTCACTAAACACAAATGCATTGTTTGTAAATTAGTTCTGAGTGTTGGAGTGTACCCCTGGCTATCCATACATTTTAAAATCAATAAAATTGTGCCATCTGCTTTGCTTGATATAAGGAATTTGAAATTATTTCTACTTTTACTTTTGGTACTTAAAAGTATATTTAGAAGCAGATACTTTTATTCAAGTAGTATTTTACTGGGTGACTTTTACTTGAGTAACTTTCTCTTAAGGTATCTATACTTTTACTCAAGTGTGACAATTGGGTACTTTTTCCACCACTGGTCTTAAACATGAATGTAACTTACACATCAGAGTGTTAATGCAATAAGCATATTAGCTACCTCGCATAGAATATTGTCTATCCTAGATAGTATTTTAGACAAAAGGCCTTGAAATGTCATTGTTTTGCAGTCACTCATGAAGGTTCTTAATGTAACTGTGTGTGAACCCATTACTGACACATTTCTAATACGGTTGTATTTTGTCCACGGCTGTGGCCAGTGTTCCTGTAAGCCTGGCTTTGGTGGTAGAATGTGTTGTGGGAAGCTACTCTGAAAATGTTGTTTGTCAAGCTACCAATTACTTCACACTGAAAGAAGTTAAGCTACACATAAAGTAGCTAAAGTTACTTTGAAAAAGTAGTTCACTACCTCAACTACTTTGTGAACAATTATGTCAATCTGAAATATCATAGAACACAGTACAAATTGCAAAAACAGATCACTATGGAGTCAGATGTTAACATAATTAGTAATGTAGCCTATTGAACACAACTGTTTGAAGTGCGTATTATGCAGGTCTGATGCTGAAAAAAGAAATTCTTACCTACTTTACTTTTGCCAAAGAAAGTGTGTAGTTAGCTACACCGCTACATGGAGAAACAGTAGTGTGTAGTTCCAGTAGTTAGCTACACCGCTACATTGCAAGAAAGTAATTAACTACTGAAAACACTACCAATATTTTAATATAGTTCAACTACCACCAAGCTAATGCAAAATGTAGTTGAATTACTAGTTGAACTAAATGTGGTTCCCTAATCCCCAACACTGGTTGTGAATGCAGAGCTGTTCTAGGAAGACCCTGAAGTCAAATGCAATGGTGTCTTCTTCGATGAGGTTTAACGGCAGTTGGCATCCAATAAATGTTTCATTACCGCCACAAACTAGACTGGGTTATAAATCCCTTACACTTTGCATGGAAAAATTAAACAAATACCCATCCATCTAACCCTACACTCATTTAAAACCTACCACCCTATTCCACTATTTAAACCTATCTAGACCTACCTCAGACCAACGGCCTGGAAGGACAGAACACCTAACTCTTCTGACGTCAAATCTCGTACACCCAAAAACGTATCTGCAGCTCCTACCACAACTTCTGTTTTCGGTGACTTACATCCCTGCATTACAGTTGATAACCATTGATATGAACGCTAAAACGTCCATCTTACTGAAGCATATATAATTCTGAGTCGCACCAAACGACATGCATCACAAACACCGGGAATCTTCCCCTTCTGTTGGTCTACTTTCACATTTACTGCTACCCGAGTAATCACTCCTTTCAATGGCACCCTTTTCTTCAGAGCAAAACAAGTCACAGCTCTTGTCCCCATTCGTGTGGCGAGGAGTGCCTGCTCCCTCTGACAGGTAGAAGCACAAACAATTACCACTTCGAGTTACCTTCACCGTTTCCACAGCACCCAATTCTGTTTTCACCCACACTGAAACCACATACTGTATGAATCAGCCAAAAGGCATGGGTCCACTTTCTCCAGAAATGTCACTCCTACCGTCAAACACACCTTTATCCTGACCATCTGCGCAAGCCTTAGGCTCAGAACTTCACCACACCTGCGTTAATACACCTTCATTCACTTCCATTTCGTCTCCAGACCTTGATTGTCGTACGGCTCACTCTGCTTACACTTCCCATCATTCTTCTTTGACAAACCATCTCCAATTTTCTTCTGCCATCTTCCACTGATTCAAACTCACCGTCTTCCTCCCTTACTCTCTACGACCTCCTCTGCTTCTCTTTTTCCCTCCATTCCTCCTCCGTATTCCAAGGATACGTCTCCTTATGATAATATTGCAACTGCAATGGTGAGTTTGCACATCTTACTATATTGTGTGTGCTTGTGTGCATGCTGGGGTGTTTTTTTGTGAGCTTGTGTGAATTTAGAAAGGAATCAAATTGATTGCACTCTCTTGTCCATTATTGCTGAATTTGAATGCATTCAATTAATGCATGAATGAAAATATGAGATTACCAAGGAGTGATGTTTGTTATTGATTTGTCCATTAGATATTAAATAGGAGTGATGTTTGTTATTGATTTGTCCATTAGATATTAAATAGGAGTGATGTTTGTTATTGATTTGTCCATTAGATATTAAATAGGAGTGATGTTTGTTATTGATTTGTCCATTAGATATTAAATAGGAGTGATGTTTGTTATTGATTTGTCCATTAGATATTAAATAGGAGTGATGTTTGTTATTGATTTGTCCATTAGATATTAAATAGGAGTGATGTTTGTTATTGATTTGTCCATTAGATATTAAATAGGAGTGATGTTTGTTATTGATTTGTCCATTAGATATTAAATAGGAGTGCAGGGAGCTAGGAGTCTTTACTTCATCATCATTTTACAAATGACATTTTCCCTGAGCTCTGGGCTGGCAAGTAGGCCTACAGAGGCTGACACTGATCTTCAAACCAGAATGTCTTCGTAGTCCTCCATATGTATTTATTTGTATAGACTTCAAGCACTAACCCAAAAGATACCTCTGTAAAAACCACACGCCTGGTATTGTGATTGACTGCTGAATAACCATGTCACAAAAGTAACAGATCAAAAAAGAGCTGCCTTTTGAATTCCTCCAGGTGCCCAGACCGTGGGCTACTCAGCATTGGTCCATGTCTGTCTGACATCACAGACCGTGGGCTACTCAGCATTGGTCCATGTCTGTCTGACATCACAGACCGTGGGCTACTCAGCATTGGTCCATGTCTGTCTGACATCACAGACTGTGTTAACCAGTTTGAATGGTCACTGCAGCAAGCTGCTCTGTTTCTGCCTAAACTCACTGATTGTGTGTCCAGAGAAAAGGATCTATTTAGCGGGGTGCTGACTAGGCCTGAATGGGGCGCAGCAGGAGTACTCCCCAAACTCAGATTAACTCAGCAGAACCTGTTTTAAAGGTTGCCGTGGGCCCAGCAGTGGTGGTTGTGTGTGTTTGAATGTAGGCAGTTGACAGTAAATAGGACTAAAGTTTTGTTTGCCTCGATTCAGATGTACTTTGTGTCACTGTCAGAAGACCTCATAGCAATTATTTTTAAGTGAAGATGCATTCGCTATACAAGATATCATCTTTGTAAAACTACATTTTTTGCCTTTTTATTTTTTTAAATTCTTTATTTAACCAGGTAGGCTAGTTGAGAACAAGTTCTCATTTGCAACTGCGACCTGGCCAAGATAAAGCATAGCAGTGTGAGCATACAACAAAGAGTTACACATGGAGTAAACAATTAACAAGTCAATAACACCGTAGAAAACAAAGGGGGGGTCTATATACAATGTGTGCAAAAGGCATGAGGAGGTAGGCAAATAATTACAATTTTGCAGATTAACACTGGAGTGATAAATGATCAGATGGTCATGTACAGGTAGAGATATTGGTGTGCAGAAGAGCAGAAAAGTAAATAAATAAAAACAGTATGGGGATGAGGTAGGTGAAAAGGGTGGGCTATTTACCAATAGACTATGTACAGCTGCAGCGATCGGTTAGCTGCTCAGATAGCTGATGTTTGAAGTTGGTGAGGGAGATAAAAGTCTCCAACTTCAGCGATTTTTGCAATTCGTTCCAGTCACAGGCAGCAGAGTACTGGAACGAAAGGCGGCCAAATTAGGTGTTGGCTTTAGGGATGATCAGTGAGATACACCTGCTGGAGCGCGTGCTACGGATGGGTGTTGCCATCGTGACCAGTGAGCTGAGATAAGGCGGAGCTTTACCTAGCATGGACTTGTAGATGACCTGGAGCCAGTGGGTCTGGCGACGAATATGTAGCGAGGGCCAGCCGACTAGAGCATACAAGTCGCAGTGGTGGGTGGTATAAGGTGCTTTAGTGACAAAACGGATGGCACTGTGATAGACTGCATCCAGTTTGCTGAGTAGTGTTGGAAGCCATTTTGTAGATGACATCGCCGAAGTCGAGGATCGGTAGGATAGTCAGTTTTACTAGGGTAAGCTTGGCGGCGTGAGTGAAAGAGGCTTTGTTGCGGAATAGAAAGCCGACTCTTGATTTGATTTTCGATTGGAGATGTTTGATATGAGTCTGGAAGGAGAGTTTGCAGTCTAGCCAGACACCTAGGTACTTATAGACGTCCATATATTCTAGATCGGAACCATCCAGGGTGGTGATGCTAGTCGGGCATGCGGGTGCAGGCAGCGACCGGTTGAAAAGCATGCATTTGGTTTTACTAGCGTTTAAGAGCAGTTGGAGGCCATGGAAGGAGTGTTGTATGGCATTGAAGCTTGTTTGGAGGTTAGATAGCACAGTGTCCAAAGACGGGCCGAAAGTATATAGAATGGTGTCGTCTGCGTAGAGGTGGATCAGGGAATCGCCCGCAGCAAGAGCAACATCATTGATATACACAGAGAGAAGAGTCGGCCCGAGAATTTAACCCTGTGGCACCCCCATAGAGACTGCCAGAGGACCGGACAGCATGCCCTCCGATTTGACACACTGAACTCTGTCTGCAAAGTAATTGGTGAACCAGGCAAGGCAGTCATCCGAAAAACCGAGGCTACTGAGTCTGCCGATAAGAATATGGTGATTGACAGAGTCGAAAGCCTTGGCAAGGTCGATGAAGGCGGCTGCACAGTACTGTCTTTTATCGATGGCGGTTATGATATCGTTTAGTACCTTGAGTGTGGCTGAGGTGCACCCATGACCGGCTCGGAAACCAGATTGCACAGCGGAGAAGGTACGGTGGGATTCGAGATGGTCAGTGACCTGTTTGTTGACTTGGCTTTCGAAGACCTTAGATAGGCAGGGCAGGATGGATATAGGTCTGTAACAGTTTGGGTCCAGGGTGTCTCCCCCTTTGAAGAGGGGGATGACTGCGGCAGCTTTCCAATCCTTGGGGATCTCAGATGAGATGAAAGAGAGGTTGAACAGGCTGGTAATAGGGGTTGCGACAATGGTGGCAGATAGTTTCAGAAATAGAGGGTCCAGATTGTCAAGCCCAGCTGATTTGTACGGGTCCAGGTTTTGCAGCTCTTTCAGAACATCTGCTATCTGGATTTGGGTAAAGGAGAACCTGGAGAGGCTTGGGCGAGGAGCTGCGGGGGGGGCGGAGCTGTTGGCCGAGGTTGAAGTAGCCAGGCGGAAGGCATGGCCAGCCGTTGAGAAATGCTTATTGAAGTTTTCAATAATCATGGATTTATCAGTGGTGACCGTGTTACCTAGCCTCAGTGCAGTGGGCAGCTGGGAGGAGGTGCTCTTGTTCTCCATGGACTTCACAGTGTCCCAGAACTTTTTGGAGTTGGAGCTACAGGATGCAAACTTCTGCCTGAAGAAGCTGGCCTTAGCTTTCCTGACTGACAGCGTGTATTGGTTCCGGACTTCCCTGAACAGTTGCATATCACGGGGACTATTCGATGCTATTGCAGTCCGCCACAGGATGTTTTTGTGCTGGTCGAGGGCAGTCAGGTCTGGGGTGAACCAAGGGCTGTATCTGTTCTTAGTTCTGCATTTTTTGAACGGAGCATGCTTATCTAAAATGGTGAGGAAGTTACTTTTAAAGAATGACCAGGCATCCTCAACTGACGGGATGAGGTCAATGTCCTTCCAGGATACCCGGGCCAGGTCGATTAGAAAGGCCTGCTCACAGAAGTGTTTTAGGGAGCGTTTGACAGTGATGAGGGGTGGTCGTTTGACTGCGGCTCCGTAGCGGATACAGGCAATGAGGCAGTGATCGCTGAGATCCTGGTTGAAGACAGCGGAGGTGTATTTGGAGGGCCAGTTGGTCAGGATGACGTCTATGAGGGTGCCCTTGTTTACAGAGTTAGGGTTGTACCTGGTGGGTTCCTTGATGATTTGTGTGAGATTGAGGGCATCTAGCTTAGATTGTAGGACTGGCGGGGTGTTAAGCATATCCCAGTTTAGGTCACCTAACAGAGCAAACTCTGAAGCTAGATGGGGGGCGATCAATTCACAAATGGTGTCCAGGGCACAGCTGGGAGCTGAGGGGGGGTCGGTCGCAGGCGGCAACCGTGAGAGACTTATTTCTGGAGAGAGTAATTTTCAAAATTAGTAGTTCGAACTGTTTGGGTATGGACCTGGAAAGTATGACATTACTTTGCAGGCTATCTCTGCAGTAAACTGCAACTCCTCCCCCTTTGGCAGTTCTATCTTGACGGAAGATGTTATAGTTGGGTATGGAAATCTCTGAATTTTTGGTGGCCTTCCTGAGCCAGGATTCAGACACAGCAAGGACATCAGGGTTAGCAGAGTGTGCTAAAGCAGTGAGTAAGACAAACTTAGGGAGGAGGCTTCTGATGTTGACATGCATGAAACCAAGGCTTTTTCGATCACAGAAGTCAACAAATGAGGGTGCCTAATTGAGTTCTCATTGATTATAATGTTTATGCCACAGTGATGTATGATTATGTACCAGTGTTATATCTAGATACATATTTATTTTTGGCCTAAATGTAGTTTTGAATATTGCCATAGTAATGCAGTATGTTAGCCTTGATTGGCCTCAAATTGTATTTTTGTAAAGTGACCACTAGATGGCACTACTTGTATACATAGAGATACAGCCCTAAAACTGATGTACTGTAAAACATCTTCTCATCATTCGACGCTTGGACCCCAAGGAGAGTGAGTTGAGGGAAAGTGGGACAGATTTGCAAAAATGTGTACAACCATTTTGAATATTTTTCACATCTCCTTGTAAATATTATGGCAGCTGAGCCTGTGGGTCTATTCAATGTTGGAGTGTTTTGCCAATACGCTGCAGTTTTTTCTCTCTCAAAATATTGTCTAAAAAAACAATATCTAGGTCAAAATTGACTGAAACATCTCAACTATAAATTTTCCACTTCCCTTTGCCAAAAGTATAAATTATGCAAGAGTTTGGTTCAAAGAAGTTATTAATTATTAAAGGCCATGTGCTACCTACTGCTGTTTGTGTGTTGATTATAATTATCAGTTCTTGAAAAGTTACACTTCAAGGAGAGCCAACTAATTCTACCTCGTGATCCTTACAGGTCTTTCCAACACACAGAACACCCAAAGCCAAAGTGCTTATTTAAGTGAGTGTTTTTGATGGCTTTCAACTACCCCTGTCAAGGAATGTTAATAATTCCTTTATCATCTGAAATGCCAACAACACCAACAACACGCTCAAAGACACACCCAAACACACAGAGAAGGCTGCTTTTAAAGTAAATTGTGTGAATTTCAAGAGCCAGCATTCATGTCTTGTCTCAAGTCTTTTCACGTGCTCTCCAAAACAACCACCAAGCCCAAAATAAGTCCACTTCAAACACGACATGAGTAAAACGAGCCTTCTAGAGCCATCCATTTGGCAAAAGGCCGCTTGTGTCTTGGTTACACTAAAGGCCCCTATTCTACTACAGCCTGTATTGTTCTCTGAGATAGAATAAAAGTAAAAGAGGTCTGATTCAAAGGTGGTGCCTTTTAATTCCTGGTGCAAAACAGCCCTGTGCAGATGTACGGGGCAAGGGGATTAGGCCCTAGGACTATGTGACTCCCCTTTTTATCCATTCCAAACCCCCCCATTGTTGCCGGGCAGCCTTGGGCTGGTAAGCTGCTGGCTTGCCAGTGGGGCCCGTTGTACAGTGTGACAATAGTTCACCCCCCAGCCTAGACTGAGGATGTGATAGGGGAGCTAATGTCACCCCATGCGAGGCACAGGGTGGGGTGGGTAGGAGGGGTGAGTGTGTGTGTGTATGTGGAGGGGAAGAGGTAATCAAATCAAATTTTATTAGTCACATGCGCCGAATACAACAGGTGTAGACCTTGCAGTGAAATGCTTACTTACGAGCCCCTACCTGACAGTGCAGTTTAAAAGAAATACAGATAAGAATAAGAGATAAAAGTAGCAAATAATTAAAGAGGAGCAGTAAAAAAATAACAATATATACAGGGGGGTGCCGGTACAGAGTCAATGTGCGGTTAGTTGAGGTAGTATGTAGGTAGAGTTAATTAAAGTGACGTTAAAGTGACAATGTTCAGGAGTCTCATGGCTTGGGGGTAGGAGCTGTTCAGAAGCCTTTTGGACCTAGCCTTGGTGCACCAGCACCGCTTGCCGTGTGGTAGCAGAGAGAACAGTCTATGACTAGGGTGGCTGGAGTCTTTGACAATTTTAGGGCCTTCCTCTGACACCGCCTGGTATAGAGGTCCTGGATGGCAGGAAGCTTGGCCCCAGTTATGTACTGGGCCGTTCACACTTCCCTGTGTAGTGCCTTGCGGTTGGAGGCCGAGCAGTTGCCATACCAGGCAGTAATGCAACCAGGATGCTCTCGATGGTGTAGCTGCAGAATCTTTTGAGGATTTGAGGACCCATGCCAAATCTTTTCAGTCTCCTGAGAGGGGAATAGGTTTTGTTGTTCCCGCTTCACGACTGTCATGGTGTGCTTGGACCATGTTAGTTTGTTGGTGGTGTGGACACCAAGGAACTTGAAGCTCTCAACCTGCTCCACGACAGGCCAGTCAATGAAAAGGGGGGCGTGCTCGGTCCTCTTTTTCCTATAGTCCACAATCATCTCCTTTGTCTTGATCACGTTGAGGGAGAGGCTGTTGTCCTGACACCACATGGACCGGCCTCTGACCTCCTACCTATAGGCTGTCTCGTTGTTGTCTGTGATCAGGCCTACCACTGTTGTCGGAAAATGTTATGATGGTGTTGGAGTCGTGCTTGGCCGTGCAGTCATGAGTGAACAGGGAGTACAGGAGGGGGGCTGAGCATACACCCCTGAGGGCCCCCTGTGTTGAGGATCAGTGTGGCGGATGTGTTGTCACCTACCCCTACCACCTGGGGGCAGTCCGTCAGGAAGTCCAGGATCCAGTTGCAGAGGGAGGTGTTTAGTCCCAGGGTCCTTAGCTTATTGATAAGCTTTGAGGGAACGATGGTGTTGAACGCTGAGCTGTAGTCAATGAATAGCATTCTCACATAGGTTTTCCTTTTGTCCAGGTGGGAAAGGGCAGTGTGGAGTACAATAGAGGCTGCATCATCTGTGGATCTGTTGGTGTGTTATGCAAATTGGAGTGGGTCTAGGGTTTCTGGGATGATGGTGTTGATGTGAGCCATGACCAGCCTTTCAAAGCACTTCATGGCTACAGACGTGAGTGCTACGGGTCGGTAGTCATTTAGGCAGGTTACCTTAGTGTTCTTGGGCACAGGCTCAATGGTGGTCTGCTTAAAACATGTTGGTATTACAGACTCGGACAGGGAGAGGTTGAAAATGTCAGTGAAGACACTTGCTAGTTGGTCAGCGCATGCTCTCAGTACACATCCTGGTAATCCATCTGGCCCTGCGTCCTTGTGAATGTTGACCTGTCTAAAGGTCTTACTCACATCGGCTACGGAGAGCGTGATCACACAGTCTTCCGGATCAGCTGGTGCTCTCATGCATGTTTCAGTGTCATTTGCCTCGAAGCGAGCATAGAAGTAGTTTAGCTCGTCCGGGTAGACTCGTGTCACTGGGCAGCTATCAGCTGTGCTTCCCTTTGTAGTCTGTGATGGTTTGCAGGCCCTGCCAAATCCGACGAGCGTCAGAGCCGGTGTACTACGACTCAATCTTGGTCCTGTATTGATGCTTTGCCTGTTTGATGGTTCGTCGGAGGGCATAGCGGGATTTCTTATAAGCTCCCGGGTTTAGAGTCCCACTCCTTGAAAGCGCAGCTCTAGCCTTTAGCTCAGTGCGGATGCTGCCTGTAATCCATTGTTTCTGGTTGGGGTATGTACGTACGGTCACTGTGGGGACAACGTCATCGATGCACTTATTGAGGAAACCAATGACAGATGTGGTGTACTCCAATGCCATTGGAGGAATCCCAGAACATATTCCAGTCTGTGCTAGCAAAACAGTCCAGTAGCTTAGCATCTGCTTCATCTGACCACTTTTTTTATTGATCTATTCACTGGTGCTTCCTGCTTTAATTTTTGCTTGTATGCAAAAACCCTGCTTGTAAGCAGGGTAGGTATTTATTTGACGATTCATCACAGCATCCTAGTTTGCTACTGTAAAATCTTCCTTCCATGCAATGAGAATGATACAGGCGTTACTGCATCATTGTTGTTGTTTTCATACATTTCTAGTTACTTCCTCATACAATCTCACCTTTCGGTCTGTTTTAATAACGTTTTTATGAAATGTCTTACTTTAAAAAATATATATATTACTGAGGGGGGATAGAGAACAGAGAAAAGCCCATATTCTAGCCATGGATTGTGGGAAGGAATGTCATTGAAACTGGACGTTTTTTATGCTCCGGGCTCTTTTGTTTGAAAGCTGAGAAAGACCATTGTGAGTGCAGTAAACTTGAGAAAGAGTATTGGAGCTGTTGTCTGTCTAGCGCTCTGAATGAGGGAATGCCATCGGAAGCAGCCAGCCCAATCATTGGACAATACTACAGGGAATCTTTGAAGATTAACAACAATAAAAAATGCAGCTACACTGTGTTATTTATGCATATGTTCTTTAGTTTCATTTTTAGAGAGGGTGAAATAGAGATGTGTGAGTTGTGTTATCTTTAGATTCAACAGGTTACAGAGAGGGAGAGTAAAAAACAACATAATGGATACATATGTTACAACAAGCACTGAAAAACACAGCATTACTTTACACATTATGGAGAATAAAAATGTGTGTCACTTAATCACACGGATGCCGAACCACATCAAGAGAGTCCAAAGAGTAACAAAATGTTTTTCAGAAGAAGTTCAATAAGGACTTTACACTTAAAGAAACCTCTCTCTGAATCCCAATCAATATAGTTAACTGAACTCAGAACTTCTTAGTTCATTTTCATCTCAGCCCAGAATCTCACTCACTTAGTGTTGCTAGGAAACCATGGGACACTGTTTGAAGTTGCACTGGCGCTTTCTTTCTGGACTAGCCTGGCTAACGTTCACAGCTTCCTCAATTGGAGACAGCATGTATAAAAGCAAAATGATCAGCCAACCAGCTTTCTGAAGACTGTGTAAGCAGTTTGGAGTCAGGGAATTTCTGCTTGTTGGCAGCACTGTTTTGTGGTTCTGTTGTGCCTTAAGTACCAAGCAAACATCTCTTTCATCTACTGTGAATGTTTCAGAAGAGCCAACATCCACATTTATTGAAATGGGAATTTAATCTCATTAAGAAATACTTATTATTCCTTTTAGTGCAAATTGTTTGGCTCCTCGATGTCACGCGCCACTCATTGACTATAGCTCAGCATTTAACACCATAGTCCAAGCTCATCACTAAACTAAGGACCCTGGCATTAAACATCTCCCTCTGCAACTGTATCCAGGACTTCCTGACGGGCCGCCCCAGGTGGTGAGGGCAGGCAACAACACATACACCACGCTAACCTTCAACACAGGGGCCCCTCAGGGGTGCGTGCTTAGTCTCCTCCGGTACCTCCTGTTCATCCACAACTGTGTGGCCACGCACAACTCCAACACCATCATTAAGTTTGCTGACTACGCAGGGGTGGTAGGCCTCATCACTGTGAGGTGTTCCAAAAACATGTGTTTTCACATGATTTCGCGTGACGTGTTACAAAAAAAGTTTTCATATGTGATTTTTCCACAGGTAAAATCATGTGGTTCAACATGTGATAACATGAAACTACACTGTTAGTCATTGCTGTACATTTTTAGGTACATTTTTGTCATTTTACGGTACATTTCTACAGTAAAAGGGTTTTGCTTTATATTTACTGTGAATAGCAATGCACTTGGGTACTTTTTGACCCGTCCTGCAAATTAACTTGGCACTCCTCAAATGCAATTACGTTTAAAGTTAAGATTCACATTTTAAATGTTTTATTGTTTTTGTGCATATCTGAGCGACATTCCATCGATTCCCTAGGTCATTTAAAATGTTCATGTGTATCTGAGCTATTGCTGTTCAAGCAGGCAGAAATTCAGCCAGTATGACATAGCATTGCGATATAGCCGCTCTCACTACACTGTAAGTTAATAGAAAAATGACTTCTAGATCGGTAAAACGTCTTTCATACATGTAAGATTTCAATACTGGACGATGCGGAAGGTGGTCTTCTCACGAATGAACCACTGATCATATTTTTGCGATATTCCTAGCTCGAGAAATGTGTAATTTAAGAGAGGGTCTAACACATTTCTCCTATTTGTCTGCCTCTTCAGTCCAGGGTGCACTGCATCGTGACTTTGCAAATGTTAGACTCCACTCTGTGAGGCACATCGATCTGTAGGTTGAACATGGTGAGACTGTAGACTCCTAAATGTATATGTTTATGTGATTTTACAGCTAACTAGCTACTTCAAATGCTGATAATGACTTTGGTATTAGTGTGTGGAGCTATGTTTGTTAGCTAGCTATGTAGCCAGCCAACCTATAGAGAGAGCATAACATTGTGGGTTTTGTAGTCGATTTAAGCTGCAACAGATTTTCACAAATATTTTCACATTGTTACCAACCTTATTATGATGACAAAAAATATTGTTCTCAAATATTAGTGTTATGTAACACTGTAAATTATAGTTAAGAATGGTGCCATACTGGATGGGAAATCGAGGGGGGCAGGGATTTGCCCCTAAACAACAACTGGTGTACTGACTCGGCTGGTGGAAGTGTCGACCCATTGTTCACCCATCTTGGAATACCTTATGGTCAAATGCTGACTCTTTTACTTCCCGAGGGAGTTTTCAGCTGTTGTCATGACTGATGTATACATTACATTCCTCAGGACAAGAAAAATATCAAGGTGGCACTTAACGAACTGTACGAGGCTTAACCAAGCAGGAAAATCTATGGCAAGACTTGAAAAAGGTTGTCTAGCGATGATCAACAACCAATTTGACAGAGCTTGGACAATTTCCAAAATAATAATGGGCAAATATTGTACAATCCTGGTGTGCAAAGCTCCGAGACTTACCCAGCTGTTATCATTGCCAAAGGTGATTCTAACATGTATTGACTCAAAAGTGTGAATACTTACTGTATGTAAATGAGATATTTTAACATTTCTAAGAATATGTTTTCACTTTGTCATTAGCCAGCAGCATACTACCCTGCATACCACTGGTTGCTTGCTTGCTTCTGAAGCTAAGCAGGGTTGGTCCTTGTCAGTCTTTGGATGGGAGACCAGGTTCTGCTGGAAGTGGTGTTGGAGGGCCAGTAGGAGGCATGCTTTCCTCTGGTCTAAAAATGGCAGAAATTGGGGACATTGCCCTGTGTAGGGTGCTGTCTTTTGGATGGGACGTTAAACGGATGTCCTTACACTCAGTGGTCACTAAAGATCCCATGGCACTTATTGTAAGAGTAGGGGTGTTAATCCCAGTGTCCTGGCTAAATTCCCCATCTATGTAATATCATGGCCCCCTAATCATCCCCTGCTTACAATTGGCTGATTCATCCCCCTACTCTCACCTCTCAACTATTCCCCAGGTTGTTGCTGTAAATGAGAATGTGTTCTCAGTCAACTTACCTGGTTAAATAAATTATGGGGTAGATGGGTTAGAATTTTTATTTATTTAATACAATTTGAATTCAGGTAGTAACACAACAAAATGTGTAATTAGTCAATGGGTATGAATACTTTCTGAAGGCACTGTATCTACCTCTATCTATCCAGTATCCCTTCACATTGTAAATATGGTACTGGAACTGATCCTGTATATATTATGCTTGCTTACTTTATAGTGTTTTTCTTATTTTTATATATTGTGTGTTTTTGATTTACCTTGTTATTTTTAGTATTACATTGTTATTGATTACTGCATTGTTGGGGTTAGAGCAGTGGTTCTTAACCTTGTTGGAGGTACTGAACCCCACCAGTTTCATATGCGCATTCACCGAACCCTACTTAATTGGAAAAATATATATATATTTTTTTCAAATTCAAAACATAGGTATATATTTTACTGGTGCACAACATGAACCGTTTATCAACATCACTGTGTTCAAAGAACAAAATCATCAAAACATGATTTTCACACAAAAAAAAACATAATAATGAATATTTACGGCAAATCAGTGTGACTTTCAGAGACCAGTTCAGAAATGCGCGGCTTCACCTTGGCAAGTGCCACTCTCATGTCATTTTCGCAACAAAGTCTGTTCCTTTTCTTCGTTTTTATGTCCAGCATCCTCGAAAAGGATTGCTCGCAAAGATATGTTGTAACAAACGGTATGAAAATCTCCATAGCTTTCTTAGCAATAACAGGGTACGTTACCATTTGTTGACACCAACACGTTGAAAGCGTTGTTGTTCTGAAGAGTTGCTGTTGAACCTGGCTCTGCTGAATTTCAATGATTTCATCGAGGTATTCATCATTGACATCTGTTGTCTCAACACTAAACGTGAACGGCTGTCTCACCCATGCTGGATATGACTCTGGATATGATCCGTCGAGAGACTTTGCAAGCTCATCTAAGTGCGTGGCAATTGCTTGCTTCAGTTCCGCTGGTACAGAAATGTCTCCGATTCCAGATACATCTTCGATCTTACTTACAGTCGTCCAGCAGGGGAAAGTTTGCGAAGTTATCGTTCTCTGTTCGTCGTTTCCATAACGGTAGCTTTTTTTGAAAAGCCTTCAGGTTTTCCTCCGCTTCGATGATGTTGACTCCACCGCCCTGCATCTTTTGATTGAGATGATTGAGAGCTGTGAAGATATCAGCCATGTACGCTAAAATGAGAATGAACTCAGAATTTTTTTAAGCAATCTGCATGACAATGTTGGTGCTCTTGCAAAAGCAGGGCTAATTCCACACGCACGGCAAAAACACGATTCAGCACCTGTCCCCGGGACACCACCGAACGTTAGAATGGTACAGAAGTGCCTTGAATTCAGAGCCCATTTCTTTACACAGCTCACTGAAGATGCGGTGCCTCAGAGCACTAGTTCGCGCACAGTTCACGCATTCCACTACAATTTTTAATACTTCTGCCAGTTTTGGAGGCAAAGTTTTTGTTGCCAACGCATGCCTGTGCAGAATACAATGCGTAACAATGATGCATCGGCTTTCACTAGCGCACCAAAACCAGACTTTCTTCCCAGCATGACTGGAGCTCCGTCCGAACAAACTGCAGAAACCATATCCCACGAAAGATTGTTGTCTTTGAAGAAGTCATCCACAAGTTTCTTCACATCGGCTGCCTTAGTTGTTGTTGTAAGAGGCTTACAAAATAAAAATTCTTCCTTTATCATGTCGTCTTTCACATAGCGCACGAATACAGCAAGCTGGCTTAGATTGGAAAAGTCTGTGGTCTCGTCGAGTTGAAGGCTGAATTTTGCCGGGCTTGAAATCAGATCTGCAACTACTTTGCTCATGTCCTCTATTCTATCGCTGATGGTGTCATTTGAAAGAGGAATTTGGGATAACTTAAACTTCAGCCTCTTTTCTCAGCATGATATTCGCCATCTTCAACACAGCTGGTTTTATGAGTGTTTCACCAATGGTGTGTGGTTTGCCCTGCTTTGCGATCAGGTAAGCAACTTAGTACGATGCTGTGAGGATCGGTTTGTTGATGGGTACAAAGCCGAGAACAGGCAGAGTAGCCTTTTCATCGAATTCATCGAGAGTTGTGTTCTTGTATTTTCCATCTCCATGCAGCTTAAGGAAGTGTTCTCTTAGTTTTGCCGGTGCTAGACTAGAATTGCTCAACTTGGCATTGCAAATCATGCAGTTAGGACGCTGACTCCCATCACGTTCCGTTATACATGTGAATCCATATTGTACATATTCGTCCGACCACTTTCTTTTTTTGCTCGACACAGTAAGTATGAAGGGATTAAAACCTCTTGATTCTAGCCATCCCGGATCCGGGATCGTGAATACAGCCTCAAGCTCATTACCATAACGCAACGTTAACTATTCATGAAAATCGCAAATGAAATGAAATAAATATGCTAGCTCTCAAGCTTAGCCTTTTGTTAACAACACTGTCATCTCAGATTTTCAAAATATGCTTTTCAACCATAGCAAAACAAGCATTTGTGTAAGATTATTGATAGCTAGCGTAGCATTTAGCGTAGCATTCAGCATGCAACATTTTCACAAAAACAAGAAAAGCTTTCAAATAAAATCATTTACCTTTGAAGAACTTCAGATGTTTTCAATGAGGAGACTCTCAGTTAGATAGCAAATGTTCCGTTTTTCCAAAAAGATTATTTGTTTAGGACAAATCACTCTGTTTTGTTCATCACGTTTAGCTACGAAAAAAACCTGTATCCAGGAGTGTAATTATCCCCGCAGCTCATTAGCATAACACAACGTTGATTTTTACTCAAGTAGTATTTACTAGGTGACTTTTTACTTTTACTTCATTAATATTCTATTAAGGTATCTTCACTTTTCCTCAAGAATGACAATTGGGTTCTTCTTTCACAACTCACTAGCTACAAATGAAATATCATATGGCTGTTTGGCATCAAGCACTTATGTCAGCCTATAACACAGCTGCAGATGTGACAGTATACAAGCTAAATATTTATGAACAGAATACAACAGAACACATTAACTGGGATGACGTTCCCTTTCATGGGAGACCAGAAGAACTAGCTGAAAGCAATGCCTCGAATAAGCCTCTCCTGCAATATTCTGATAGGCTGCTACAGTATGCTGCCAATCAGCAAGTGATGTACATGTCAACACAAATATCAGTGAAGGCACAGTAGGTTACTGGCAACATATTGCCAGTATGTTATTGTGACTTTTATAATAACTTCCTGACAAGTATTTTCCAGTTAAGAAAATACAAATTCACAGCAACAAGTTACCATTATATTACTGGAAAATGCACAATTAGCACTTTACAGTACAGCTCATTACTATCACAATCTCTTGCTAATTTTGCAGAACAGTGTCAAATGAATTGCTTGTACTGGCATAACTATCAAACACTTAAACTGCTCCAACACTTCCACTGACGGTTGTCAGAAATACACATACATTTAACCACGCCCCCAAATATGTTTTTTCCTCCTCATCAATCTACCCACAATACCCCATAATGAGAAACGAAAAACAGGTTTTTAGCAAATTTTTGCAAATGTATTAAATATAAAAACCTGAGGCCTCCCATGTGGTGCAGTGGTCTAAGTGCTTGAGGAGTCACTACAGACCAGGGTTGATCCCTGGCTGTGTCACAGCCGGCCGTGACCGGGAGACCCATGAGACGGCGCACAATTGGCCCAGCATCATCGGGGATAGGGGAGGGTTTGGCCGATCGGGATTTCCTTGTCCCATCGCGCTTTAGGGACTCCTTGTGGCGGGCCGGGCGCGTGCGAGCGGCCTATGGTTCCCAGCTGGACGGTGTTTCCTCCGACACATTGGTGCGGCTGGCTTCCGGGTTAAGCGAGCAGTGTGTCAAGAAATAGTGCGGCTTGGCAGGGTTGTATTTCGGAGGACACATGGCTCTCAACCTTCGCCACTCCTGTGTCCGTAGGGGAGTTACAGTGATGGGACAAGACTGTAAGTTCCAATTTGGGAGAAAAAGGGGTAAAAGTACCAAAAACCCCTGGAAATATCACATTTACATAAGTATTCAGACCCTTTATCCGGTACTTTGTTAAAGCACCTTTGGCAGCGATTACAGCCTCGAGTCTTCTTGGTTATGACGCTACAAGCTTGGAGTTTCTCACATTTTTCTCTTCAGATCCTCTCAAGCTCTGTCAGGTTGGATGGGGAGTGTTGTTGCACAGCTATGTTCAGGTCTCTCCAGAGATGTTAGATTGGGTTCAAGTCCCGTCTCTGGCTGGGCCATTCAAGGACATTCAGAGACTTGTCTCGAAGCCACTCGTGCGTTGTCTTGGCTATGTACTTAGGGTCATTGTCCTGATGGAAGGTGAACCTTCACTCCGGAGCTCTCACGCCCTAGAGATCCTTATTATTCTCTGTGTTTGGTGAGGTCAGGGTGTGACTCGGGTGGGAAAGTCTATGTTTTCTATTTCTTTGTTTTGGCCGAGTGTGGTTCCCAATCAGAGGCAGCTGTCTATCGTTGTCTCTGATTGGGGATCATATATAAGTTGTCATTTTCCTTTTGTTGTTTTGTGGGATATTGTTTTCTGTTTAGTGTCTGTGCCTGACAGAACTGGTCGCTATCGTTTTTGTCTTTTGTTATTTTGTTTGGTGTCATCAATAAAATATGACGTATGCCTACCACGCTGCACCTTGGTCTCCTTCTACCAACGAGAGCCGTTACAGGCGCAGGTTTTCATCCAGGATTACTCTATACTTTGCTCTGTTCCTCTCTCCCTCCCTGACTAGTCTCTCAGTCCCTGCTGCTGAAAAACATCCCCACAGCATGATGCTGCCACCACCATGCTGCACCGCAGGGACGGTGCCAGATTTCATCGAGATGTGACGCTTGGTATTCAGGCCAAAGAGTTCAATCTTGGTTTCATCAGACCAGATAATCTTGTTTCTCATGATCTGAGAGTCCTTTAGGTGCCTTTTGGCAAACTCCAAGCGGGCTGTCATGTGCCTTTTACTGAGGAGTGGCTTCCATTTGGCCACTCTACCACAAATGCCTGATTGGTGGAGATGGTTGTCCCATTTCCACAGAGGAGCTCTGTCAAAAAAAATGTCAAAGTCTCCAACCACCTAAGTCATAGGCGACAAGTGGTACCAGTGCACCAAGTCTGAGACCAAAAGGCTCTTGAACAGCTTCTACCCCCAACAGTTAATCAAATGGCTACCCAGACTATTTGCATTGACCCCCTTTTTTGGAGGGGGCACTGACATTATTGCACTGGCTCTATGCACACTCACTGAACTCTACCCATACACTCACAAATACTACACTGACACTCCAACCCACACTTACAAAACACACACACGCATATTGACGCCACACAAACACACACACACACACACACACACACACACACACACACACACACACACACACACACACACACACACACACACACACACACACACACACACACTTGCCACATACAATGCTGCTACTCTGTTTATTATCTATCCTGATTGCCTAATCACTTTTATCCCTACCTACATGTACACTACCATTCAAAAGTCTAGGCAGAATTGCAAAGATAAAGCCATATCTCAGACTGGCCAATAAAAAGAAAATATTAAGATGGGCAAAAAGAACACAGACACTGGACAGAGGAACTCTGCCTAGAAGACCAGCATTCCGGAGTCGCCTCTTCACTGTTGATGTTGAGACTGGTGTTTTGCGGGTACTATTAATGAAGCTGCCAGTTGAGGACTTGTGAGGCGTCTGTTTCTCAAACTAGACACTCTAATGTACTTGTCCTCTTGCTCAGTTGTGCACTTGGGCCTCACACTCCTCTTTCTATTCTGGTTAGAGCCAGTTTTCGCTGTTCTGTGAAGGGAGAAGTACACAGCGTTGTACGAGATCTTCAGTTTCTTGGCAATTTCCTGCATGGAATAGCCTTCATTTCTCAGAACAAGAATAGACTGACGAGTTTCAGAAAAAAGTTATTTTGTTTCCGGCCATTTGAGCCTGTAATCAAACCCACAAATGCTGATGCTCCAGATACTAGTCTGAAGAAGGCCAGTTTTATTGCTTCTTTAATCAGTACAACAGTTTTCAGCTGTGCTAAAATAATTGCAAAAGGCTTTTCCAATGATCAATTAGCCTTTTAAACTGATAAACTTGGATTAGCTAACACAACGTGCCATTGGACACAAGAGTGAAGGTTGCTGATAATGAGCCTATGTACAGCTATGTAGATATTCCATTAATTTCCAACTACAACAGCTACAACAGCTACAATAGTCGTTTACAACATTAACAATGTCTACACTGTATTTATGTTCAATTTGATGTTATTTTAATAGACACAAAAATGGCTTTTCTTTCAAAAACAAGGACATTTCTAAGTGATCCCAAACTGTGATCCCAAACTTTTGAACGGTAGCATACATATTACCTTAATTACCTCAACAACCTCGTACCACTGTACATAGACTCGGTACTCCTTGTTAATAGCATCGTTATTGTTACTTCTTTTCTTATTTCCTAATCTTCTCATACATCTTAACTCTGCATTGTTGGGAAAGGGCTCCTAAGCCCTGCATTCGCCGCATAAATGGACCAACCTCTGCCTCATAAACCTTATATCCGCGAGGAGGAAGAATTAGATATTTATCTTATGTAGCCTAGGTTTTTGTATCATACTTTTATTCTGAAACTATATTGTCATTATTACTGACAGTACTCCTTTAAGACTTTTATTGTGAAGCACTTAATTATTTACAGAATCACATGCGCATGTTGAGAGGGAAAGAGAAGAGTTTTGGATGTTGATAGAATTGCTACTTTACTTGGCTGTGTTCATGTTATCAGAGAACTAATACAAGATAAAGTACTTTACCAATTGTAACTGTGAGTTATAAGACCCACTAGTCCTCCGGAGGAGATTGAATATAATATCGACAATCCAGAAATTAAGGTTACACTTATATTTGAATAGGGCCCGCATGCCATTGTAATTAACTCGGCCTCTGTGTAGCTGTATAGAAAAAGATCAACAATCAATATTCCCTAATTAGCTGGAGTGTACAGGCTTTGCCTACTGCCTACGGTGGATCCATAAAGATCATTAGAGCTTCAATCTGTTTCATAACCAGGAAAATGGAACGCCATTATCTTTCACACTTATGTGACATATTTTTTATGTGAAACAGAGTACAGTCCTGTATACTCTTCTCCGCTAATTTACATTGTTTGTATTTCAGGATATATTTAGTTGATTTGACTGTTCTGTGGGCCATGGACATGCTGTATAGATGTGTAATTGAACATGTTGTCATGGCTTTCTTCCTGCGAAGGAGAGGCGGACCAAAACGCAGCGTGGTTAAAGTTCATGGTTCTTTAATAAGAGACACTTAACATGAACAAACTACAAAACAATAAACGTGAAAACCGAAACAGTCCTAACTGGTGCATAAAACACAAAGACAGGAAACAATCACCCACAAAATACCCAAAGAATATGGCTGCCTAAATATGGTTCCCAATCAGAGAGAACAATAAACACCTGCCTCTGATTGAGAACCAATCTAGGCAACCATAGACTTACCTAGACAACTAAACTGAACACAACCCCATAAATCTGCAAAAAACGCTAGACAAGACAAAAACACATCAATCACCCATATCACACCCTGGCCTAACCAAAATAATAAAGAAAACAAAGATAACAACTAAGGCCAGGGCGTGACACATGTTGTGTATTGTAATTGGGTACTTGAATGTCAACTCATTAGTAGAAAAAGTGAGTGGTCTGCGACTTTGTGAAAGAGAACAATGTGTATATATGTATGTGTGTGTGTGTACGTGCATTACAGCAAGAAAGAACTTGAATGCCAGCTCATTTGAAGAGCCTCAGCAGATTGCTCTTTATTAAGATGATCTGTGGCTTGACCTTGTCTGCCCTAAAAAAAGTATGTTTGCACATTGTATACGTGTGTGTGTGTGTGTCAAACCTCATCTCTCCCTGTACAGGGTTGAGAGGTTCAGTTGAGAGCACTCTTAGTACCCTCCTACTCTTTTCTCTTGGGATCATATTCAGGGAACCCAGTTGTGTGTGTGTGTGTGTGTGTGTGTGTGTGTGTGTGTGTGTGTGTGTGTGTGTGTGTGTGTGAGGAAGGGGAGGGGGAGTGGACCTGAACCCATTTTCATTTAAAGTTCTCCATTTGAGTGACTGAAGGAGCATTTTGTTCTGTTGTGGTATGCAGAAAGCTCCTCGTTGCTGTAGCCACAGCTCCCAGGCCTTGAACCTAACCTGGAGTAAGAAGGCACTCGCAATCACACACAACTCCATAATAACAGTTAATCTTCATAAAGACCTGAATGGTTACCATGGCCTAAAATTTGTTTGTTTCTTGAAAGGAACAACATTCATTCCAAATTCACATTATCAATTGTGTAACTAAATAAAATATGTCAACATATGTTGGAAAGGAAATAGGATAGGTTACCATAACAAACAGTTGCAAAAATGTTGGGATGTGCATAGTTAACATTCAGCTTGTTCATATTGAACTGCTAAAAGCTTTTTTGTTTTTGTATTTACATTTTGTGATATCTAATTATGATCTTGTCTCATCGCTGCAACTCCCCAATGGGCTCGGGAGAGCTGAAGGTCAAGTCATGCGTCCTCTGAAACATGACCTGCCCCTCTGCATTTTCCTTAACACACGCCCACTTAACCTGGAAGCCAGCGGCACCCATGTGTCAGAGGAAACCGCTCAACTGACGTCAGCCTGCAGGTATCTGGCCCGCCACAAGGAGTTGCTAGAGTGCGATGAACCCTGCCCTAAACCAGACAACGCTGGGCCAATTGTGCGCTTCCCTATGGGACTCCCGGTAATGGTTAGTTGTGACACAGCCTGGGATCGAACCAGGGTCTGTATTTATTTTATTTTTTATTTCACCTTTATTTAATCAGGTAGGCTAGTTGAGAACAAGTTCTCATTTGCAACTACGACCTGGCCAAGATTAAGCAAAGCAGTGCGACACAAACAACACAGAGTTATACATGGAATAAACAAACATACAGTCAATAATACAATAGAAAAAGTCTATATACAGTGTGTGCAAATGAGGTAAGATAAGGGAGGTAAGGCAATAAATAGGCCATAGTAGCAAAATAATTACAATATAGCAATTAAACACTGGAGTGATAGATGTGCAAAAGATGAGTGTGCAAGTAGAGCTACTGGGGAGCAAAGAAGCAAAATAAATAACAGTATGGAGATGAGGTAGTTGGATGGGCTATTTACAGATGGGCTATGCACAGCTGCAGTGATCGGTGAGCTGCTCTGACAGCTGGTGTTTAAAGCTAGTGAGGGAGTTATGAGTCTCCAGCTTCAGTGATTTTTGCAGTTCGTTCCAGTCATTGGCAGCAGAGAACTGGAAGGAAAGGCGGCCAAAGGAGGAATTGGTTTTGGGGGTGACCAGTGAAATATACCTGTTGGAGCATCTGCTACGGGTCGGTGCTGCTATGGTGACCAGTGAGCTGAGATAAGGTTGGGCTTTACCTACCAAAGACTTATAGATGACATAGAACCAGTGGGTTTGGCAACGAATATGAAATGAGGGCCAGCCAATGAGAGCATACAGGTCGCAGTGGTGGGCAGTATATGGGGCATTGGTGACAAAACAGATGTACTGTGATAGACTGCATCCAATTTGCTGAGTAGAGTGTTGGAGGATATTTTGTAAATGACATCGCCGAAGTGAAGGATCGGTAGGGTAGTCAATTTTA
Source organism: Oncorhynchus kisutch (assembly GCF_002021735.2). Classification (NCBI taxonomy): domain Eukaryota; kingdom Metazoa; phylum Chordata; class Actinopteri; order Salmoniformes; family Salmonidae; genus Oncorhynchus; species Oncorhynchus kisutch. The sequence continues at coordinate 14,175,499 of NC_034183.2, read as the reverse complement.
CGAGGGTATGTTTGGCAGCATGAGTGAAGGATGCTTTGGTGCGAAATAGGAAGCCGATTCTAGATGTAATTTTGGATTGGAGATGCTTAATGTGAGTCTGGAAGGAGAGTTTACGGTCTAACCAAACACCTAGGTATTTGTAGTTGTCCACATATTCTAAGTCAGAACCGTCCAGAACCGAGTAGTGATGCTGGATGGGTGGGTAGGTGTGGGCAGTGATCGGTTGAAGAGCATGCATTTAGTTTTACTTGCATTTAAAAGCAGTTGGAGGTCGCGGAAGGAGAGTTGTACGGCATTGAAGCTCGTCTGGAGGTTAGTTAACACAGTGTCCAAAGAAGGGCCAGAAGTATACAGAATGGTGTCGTCTGCATAAAGGTGGATCAGATAATCCCCAGCAGCAAGAGCGACATCATTGATGTATACAGAGAAAAGAGTTGGCCCGAGAATTGAACCCTGTGGCACCCCCATAGAGACTGCCAGAGGTCCGGACAACAGGCCCTCGGATTTGACACTGAAATTTACCTGTGAAGTAGTTGGTGAATCAGGTGAGGCAGTCATTTGAGAAACCAAGGCTGTTGATTCTGCTGATAAGAATGTGATGATTGACAGAGTCGAAAGCCTTGGCTAGGTTGATGAAAAGAGCTGCACAGTATTGCCTCTTATCGATGGTGGTTATGATATCATTTAGGATCTTGAGCGTGGCTGAGGTGCACCCATGACCAGCTCGGAAACCAGATTGCATAGCGGAAAAGGTACGGTGGGATTCAAAATGGTCGGTGATCTGTTCGTCAACTTGTCTTTCGAAGACCTTAGAAAGGCAGGGTAGGATAGATATAGGTCTGTAGCAGTTTGGGTCTAGAGTGTCTCCCCCTTTGAAGAGGTGGATGACCGTGGCAGCTTTCCAATCTTTGGGGATCTCAGACGATACGAAAGAGAGGTTGAACAAGCTAGTAACAGGGGTTGCAACAATTTGGGCAGATCATTTTAGAAAAAGAGAGGGTCCAGTTTGTCTAGCCCGGCTGATTTGTAGGGGTCCAGATTTTGCAGTTCTTTCAGAACATCAGCTATCTGGATTTGGGTGAAGGAGAAATGGGGAGGCTTGGGCAAGTTGCTGTGGGGGGTGCAGGGCGATTGCCCGGGGTAGGGGTAGCCAGTTGGAAAGCATGGCCAGCCGTAGAGAAATGCTCAATTATCGTGGATATATCAGTGTTGACAGTGTTTCCTAGTCTCAGTGCAGTGGGCAGCTGGGAGGAGGTGCTCTTGTTCTCCATGGACTTTACAATGTCCCAGAACTTTTTTTGAAGTTGTGCTACAGGATGCAAATTTCTGTTTGAAAAAGCTAGCCTTTGCTTTCCTAACCGCCTGTCTATATTGGTTCCTAAATTCCCTGAAAAGTTGTAAATCGCGGGGGCTGTTCAATGCTAATGCAGTACGCTACAGGATGTTTTACTGCTGGTCAAGGGCAGTCAAGTCTGGAGTGAACCAATATCTGTTCCTGGTTCTACATTTATTTGAATGGGGTATGCTTATTTAAGATGGTGAGGAAAGCACTTTTAAAGAATAACCAGGCATCCTCTACTGATGGGATGTGTTCAATTTCCTTCCAGGATACCCGGGCCAGGTCGATTGGAAAGGCCTGCTTGCTGAAGTGTTTTAGGGAGCGTTTGACAGTGATGAGGGGTGGTCATTTGACTGCAGACCCATTACGGACACAGGCAATGAGGCAGTGATCGCTGAGATCCTAGTTGAAGACAGCAGAGGTGCATTTGGAGGGCAGGTTGGTGAGGATGATTTCTATGAGAGTGCCCTCGTTTATGGATTTGGGGTTGTACCTGGTAGGAAAATTGATCATTTGTGTGAGATTGAGGGCATCAAGCTTAGATTGTAGGATGGCCGGAGAGTTAAGCATGTCCAAGTTTAGGTCACCTAACAGCACGAGCTCTGAAGATAGATGGGGGGCAATCAATTCACAAATGGTGTCCAGGGCACAGCTGGGGGCAGAGGGTGGTCTATAGCATGCGTCAATGGTGAGAGACCTGTTTCTGGAAAGGTGGATTTTTAAAAGTAGAAGCTCAAATTGTTTGGGCACAGACCTTGATAGCCTATAGAGTTCTGTCTTACTATCTCTGCAGTTGATTGCAACTCCGCCCCCTTTGGCAGTTCTATCTTGTCGGAAAATGTTATAGTTAGGGATGGAAATGTCAGGGTTTTTGGTGGTCTTCCTAAGACAGGATTCAAACACGGCTAGGACCTCCGGGTTGACATAGTGTGCTAAAGCAGTGAATAAAACAAACTTTGGGAGAAGGCTTCTAATGTTAACATGCGTGAAACCAAGGCTTTTACAGTTAAAGAAGTCAACAAATGAGAGCGCCTGGGGAATGGGAGTGGAGCTAGGCACTGCAGGGCCTAGATTAACCTCTACATCACCAGAGGAACAGAGGAGGAGTAGTATAAGGGTACGGCTAAAGGCTATAAGAATTGGTCGTCTAGTACGTTCGGAGCAGAGAGTAAAAGGAGCAGGTTTCTGGGCACGGTAGAATAGATTCAAGGCATAATATACAGACAAAGGTATGGTAGGATGTGAATACAGTGGAGGTAAACCTAGGCATTGAGTGACGATGAGAGAGATATTGTCTCTAGAAACATGATTTAAACGAGGTGAGGTCACCGTATGTGTGGGAGGTGGAACTAAAGGGTTAGCTAAGGCATATTGAGCAGGGCTAGAGGCTCTACAGTGAAATAAGACAATAATCACTAACCAAAACAGCAATGGACAAGGCATATTGACATTAGGGAGAGGCATGCGTAGTGAGTGATCATAGGGGTCCAGTGAGTAGCTAGGTGGGCTGGAGACACAGCGATTCAGACATCTAGCGGGCCGGGGCTAGCAGAGGGGCCTTAGAGGGACGTCATGACGGAAGAAGTCTGTTGTAGCCCCCTGGTGCAGTTATGTCGGCGGACCAGTTGTGATGGATCCAGCAGGGCTCTGTGTAGTAAAAGGGTTCAGGCCAATTGGCAAAATAGGTATAGTGGCCCAAGAAATTGGATGATGGGCCTCTTCAGCGAACAGTCCGATATGCTCTAGACAGCTAGCAGGCTTGCAGATGGGCATTCAGGGGACGTCGTGAAAGAGGAGCCTATTGAAAACCCCCCCTCGGGCAGATTACGTCGGTAGTCCAGTCGTGATGGATCGGCGGGGCTCCGTATCGGCAGTAAAAGGGGTCCAGGCCAATTGGCATAATAGGTATTGTAGCCCAAGGAGTGGCTGATGGACCTAGCCGGGAGATGGGCCTAGCATAGGCTAGCTCAAGGCTAATTGGTGCTTGCTTCAGGACAGAGACGTTAGCCAGGAGTGGCCACTCGGATAGCAGCTAGCTAGCTGCGATGATCCAGGTGAAAAAGTTCAGAGCTTGTGATAGGAATCCGGAGATATGGAGAAAAATAAGTCCGATATGCTCTGGTTTGAATCGCACTGAGCAGACTGGCAAGAGTTGTCCGGGCTAAAGGTTAGCTGATGAACGCTAGCAGTGGCTAGCTGACTACTAGCTAGTAGCTAGTTAGCTGATTAGCTTTTGTTGGGGGTTCCGGTTCTGAAGTAAAGAAAATAGGAGATCCATACCACATTGGGTGAGGCATATTGCAGGAGAGTATGTTGAGGTTAAGAAAAAATATTTTTTAAATATGCAAAGAAAAAATATATATACATGGGACAAGACAAGACAAAGATGTCTGACTGCTACGCCATCTTGAATGTTGACAGACACCTCAAGCACTGCGATGCAGTGCCTTAGACCTCTGTGCCACTTGTGAGGCACACTAAAATATTTAAAAAGTAATTTCTGAGGCCATGATGTATGAGGGAAAATAGTGAACAACTAAAATCACAACTTGATAATAAATGCTTCAAGGTTACATCACTGGAACACTAAAAATAGAATTGAATGGTGATGAAGAATGGTAATGGGGTAGGACCAAGACTGCTGCACTGACATCTCCTACCATGATCAACAGTGACAGATTGAGGATCGATGACTATCAGTGCGGTTTGCCTGCCCACATTATTGGCAGTTGGTTGACGATAACATTGCTGGTGTCATTCAACAAACCCCTAGTGTCATGGAAACCATGTGCCGTGGCAGTGAACCAAATAAATGAGGGAGGATGGTATCTTTAAACCCTTTCTGTGATTTGTAATGTGACCTCATTACTTTAATCCCTATGGAGAGTGTGGCGTTAAAGCAACACCAGAGGAGAATTGAAAAACGTGTAGAACTGTCATGTAGTGAGAAAAAGGAATAGGAATTTATGCTATTTTTTAAAACTCATCTACAGTTCAAAGTATTTATAGGCCTTGTCAAAACACGAGAATACAACAAAATAACGGCACTAATAGGGTTACTTGGTAGATATGCCACAACCTTCTATTCCATGTCCTTGGTTCTCTTGCTGCAAATGGGATTTGAAATGAGGCACTACCTCTATATTTCTTATAATTATGTTCGGTGCTAAGGGAAAAGAATGGAAGAATGACTAGAGATAATCAATTTTCCACCTTTGGTCTGACCTCTTTTGAAGAGTCATCTCAAAGTAGTCAATCCGGGGCTTCAAATTCCCTTTTGGCCTAAAGTCAGTTGATTGGCTGCTGTTGAAGCTCCCTGCGAGCGGATTGGACACAGATAGTTCATCTTCTGTGGACAGGCCTTTCCTGGCAGCCTCAGAGCTTGTCCAATTTCCCTTAGTTTGTGGGACAGTTGAATCTGGGACAGAAGGACTCTGGAACTGGTCCATCCCCAATATCAACCCTCGTCCACCCCTCTCTTCTCATCCTCCATTTGAAGGTAGACATTTATTTCCTCATCCTAAGGATTACTACTTTAGCTGGACTGAACAACATTTTTACAAACAGAAACTCAAAGTACTCATTGGAGTAAAATAATCATCGATTTCTGTCAGTGTTTTTTAGCAATGTTATATGGACGGCCAGCTCTCCATCGCGTGAAAATTCAATGATACAGCATGAGCATTAGACAATTATATTTTTCCAATAATGGAGGCTTATCTGATGTCCTGAAAATCTCTCAGTCAAACACCTTGGGGAATTGTTGCTGTTGATATGTTTCTATGCCTGTTGCATTTTCCCATGTAACATTATCCATGGGTGGCATCTGAACAGGATGTTTGGTAGCAGTATTGACCTGTAAACTGAACAATATATACAGTACCAGTCCAAAGTTTGGACACAACTACTCATTCAAGGGCTTTTCTTTATTTTCACTTTTCTACACTGTAGAATAATAGTGAAGACATCAAACAATGAAATAACACATATGGAATCATGTAGTAACCAAAAACAAAATAAAGTGTTAAACAAATCTAAATAGATTTTAGATTTTAGATTCTTCAAAGTAGCTATCCTTTGCCTTGATGACAGCTTTGCACACTCTTGGCATTCTCTCAACCAGCTTCACCTGGAATTTCCACAGGTCTAATGTCCATTGCTCATGTTTCTTGGCCCAAACAAGTCTCTTATTATTATTTTAGTCCTTTAGTAGTGGTTTCTTTGCAGCAATTCGCCCATGAAGGCCTGATTCACGCAGTCTCCTCTGAACAGTTGATGTTGAGATGTGTCTGTTACTTGAACACTGAAGCATTTCTTTGGGATGCAATCTAAAGTGCAGTTAACTCTAACTTATCCACTGCAGCAGATGTAACTCTGGGTCTTTCTTTCCTGTGGCGGTCCTCATGAGAGCCAGTTTCATCATAGCGCTTGATGGTTTTAGCGACTGCACTTGAAGAAAATTAAAAAATTCTTGACATTTTCCGTATTGACTGACCTTCATGTAATGATAATAAGTAATGATGGACTGTTGTTTCTATTTTCTTATTTGAGCTGTTCTTGCCATGATATGGACTTAGCCCTATTTGGTAAAAGACCATCTTCTGTATACTACCCCTACCTTGTCACAACATAACTGATTAACTCAAATGCATTAGGAAGGTAAGAAATTCCACAAATGAACTTTTAACAAAGCATACCTGTTAATTGAAATGCATTCCAGATGACTACCGCATGAAGCTGGTTGAGAGAATGCCAAGAGTGTGCAAATCTGTCATCAAGGCAAACAGTGGCTACTTTGAAGAATCTCACTTTTTTGGGTACTACATGATTCCATAGGTGTTATTTCATAATTTTGTTGTCTTCACTATTATTCTACAAAGTAGAAAATAATAAAAATAAAGATAAAACCTTGAATGAGTAGATGTGTCCAAACTTTTGACTGGTACTGCATATTTTTTAAATACTTTCTCTATTTCTACATGTAATGGTTTGCTTAGTGCTGTCCTTACAATAGGCCTACCATTCATCTATGAACCATCCTCTCCAATACTGCTGTACACATGTATATTTCCATAAGTCCTAATGAGTTTGCGTCATCCACTCCACTTCCTGTATTGATCAGTAGAGATGGTTACTCATTGGTGGTTTCTCTCCGCTGACCTGCCAGGCCCAGTTGTTTTGAATTTGAGATTAGGCAAAACAGTACCACTGGCGGCCCAAGGCGCATTTGCTATTGTTCATGTATATTTATTAAACAGCGAAGAGGAGCTCCAGCATCAAGCTAAACAAAAAGTAGCACATACTCTGCTGTTCTATCGAGTGTGGAATAATGTGCAATGATGTCAGAAGGAAAAAAAACTGTGTTTGTTGTTTTGAAGTAACATCTTTGTTGTTCTAATATCACAAATGGACGTGGCGGTTTTCACTGCTACAATTCCAATTTTAAAGGGGAACATCTGGGGAAATAGTTTTCTTACTTTTCTGGACAGTATGATTTTTTTAAGGAATGCATTATCTTCTGGTTTGACAAGGTTCTAAGATGACATTGGAGGAGAAGTTATAGAACATTTTATAAAGTCAATGACGACTGTTGAAAATGTTTGCACATAACACAAGCTTCTCACGTGGTAATACATTGGCACCGAGAAAGTAACTTTTGTCCAGTGATGGATGCAGTGGCAATTTTAGCATGTAAATGTTTTTGATGAATGCCAGCCAAGCTAGTACACAAAACAACACTAAACAATATATGAATTGCACTATAACAGCGACAAACGGTGCCGACAAACTGTTAGGTCTTACATAAAGCTGTCCCAACTACAGAGCTTTCTTTTCAGCAACATGGAGTGAATCCTTACCACTGCTACACCTGGTTATCAGTGGAGCCTTGTCTGGCAGCAAAACAGTTCATTCAACCTAACTTATTGCCTTTTTAAAAAACATAGCTGATATGGCTGACTTGCTTAAACAGATGTGGTTTCTACTGACAATTGAGATGTACAAACTATGGCATAAGGGAATGATGAGCGGATAAGAGGTTAAGGATAAAGGTTAAATAATGGTTAAATAAAAAATGTAATTAAAAAAAAATCCCTAATTGAAATTAAGACATAAATGAGCGAGCTAAGATGGACGTAGTCAATATAACTATTTGTTCAGCACTTTTGAAATGTACAGCGACAGAAGTCAGAACATGCGCCGTTCTTACAGTATTCTCTCTGTCCACCAAGTCAGAACTGTACGATAAATAGAGGGCATATAAACAGACAGCTAAAGCTCTTACAATATTTGATGACATTTCTCTAAAAACAGGCTATAGGCTACATGTGCACCACTAAATCAGAACAGTAGGCTAAGTTATGAGGGGGAAAGGGACCAAGTTATTAGGGTGAGGCACATGGTCTACTAACAGCTTACTACACAACATACAGTCGTGGCCAAAACTTTTGGGAATGACACAAATATTTATTTCCACAAAGTTTGCTGCTTCATTGTCTTTAGATATTTTTGTCAGATGTTACTATGGAATACTGAAGTATAATTACAAGCATTTCATACATGTCAAAGGCTTTTATTGACAATTACGTGAAGCTGATGCAAAGAGTCAATATTTTCAGTGTTGACCCTTCTTTTTCAAAACCTCTGCAATCCGCCCTGGTAAGCTGTCAATTAACTTCTGGGCCACATCCTGACTGATGGCAGCCCATTCTTGCATAATCAATGCTTGGAGTTTGTCAGAATTTGTGGGTTTTTGAGGATTGCCCACAAGTTCTCAATGGGATTAAGGTCTGGGGAGTTTCCTGGCCATGGACCCAAAATATTGATGTTTTGTTCCCCGAGCCACTTAGTTATCACTTTTGCCTTACGGCAAGGTGCTCCATCATGCTGGAAAAGGCATTGTTCATCACCAAACTGTTCCTGGCTGGTTGGGAGAAGTTGCTCTCCGAGGATGTGTTGATACCATTCTTTATTCATGACTGTGTTCGCAGGCAAATTTGTGAGTGAGCCCACTTCCTTGGCTGAGAAGCAGCCCCACACATGAATGGTCTCAGAATGCTTTGCTGTTGGCATGACACAGGACTGATGGTAGCACTCACCTTGTCTTCTCCGGACCAGCTTCTTTCCGTATGCCCCAAAAAATCGGAAAGGGGATTCATCAGAGAAAATGACTTTACCCCAGTCCTCAGCAGTCCAATCCCTGTACCTTTAGCAGAATATCAGTCTGTCCCTGATGTTTTTCCTGGAGAGAAGTGGCTTCTTTGCTGCTCTTATTGACACCAGGCGACCCTCCAAAAGTCTTCGCCTCACTGTGTGTGCAGATGCACTCACACCTGCCTGCTGCCATTCCTGAGCAAGCTCTGTACTGTTGGTGCCCCGATCCCGCAGCTGAATCAACTTTAGGAGACGGTCCTGGTGCTTGCTGGACTTTCTTGGGCGCCCTGAAGCCTTCTTCACAACAATTGAACCTCTCTCCTTGAAGCTCTTGATGATCTGATAAATGGTTGATTTAGGTGCAATCTTACTGGCAGCAATATCCTTCCCTGTGAAGCCCTTTTTGTTTAAAGCATTGATGACGGCACATGTTTCCTTGCAGGTAACCATGGTTGACAGAGGAAGAACAATGATTCCAAGCACCACCCTGCTTTTGAAGCTTCCAGTCTGTTATTCAAACTCAATCAGCATGACAGAGTGATGTCCAGCCTTGTCAACACTCACACCTGTGTTAACGAGAGAATCACTGAGATGATGTCAGCTGGTCCTTTTGTGGCAGGGCTGAAATGCAGTTAATTCAGTTAATTTGCATGGCAAAGAGGGACTTTGCAATTAATTGCAATTCATCTGATCACTCTTCATAACATTCTGGAGTATATGCAAATTGCCATCATACAACCTGAGGCAGCAGACTGTGAAAATTTATATTTGTGTCATTCTCAAAACTTTTGGCCACGACTGTACACATTTTGTTACTTTCTTAGCTACAGTTTACAAATCTCCCTGGCATATAATATAATTTATGCAGCAGCATACAATACATTTTTGGCCTCACCATTGTGCTGTGCTCACTTGAACAGGAAAGTGGTGCAGCGGTCCTTCTTGTGGGCAAATTTTGTCATACAACTGGGAACTCTGGAGAAAAACGAGGTTGAATCATGACGTTAGTGATCTTCACGTCGGAGCTCTAGAAAGAGGCCTGAGTTCCTGACTTGGAATTCCGAGTTGGATGACCATTCAAAATATATTTTCCCAGTCGCAGCTAGTTTTCCCAGTCACGAATTTCCAGTTGTTTTGAAAACGGCAGAAGTCATGGATTGACAGGATGGCCAAAGTATTCAACCTTTTCTGGCCCATGGTGTTGCGTATGAATATTTATCCTTTTAAGCTTGGAAAAGAGAGACCCTTAAACCCAGACTTGGACCACACACCCTCTCCACTGAATAGCAGGCAGCGGAAGAAAAATAGTGATTTCTGTGCAACGCTTGCAATTACTCACTGATTTCTTCCAAACCACTCATTGTTGATTTGCAATTTCCAACTTGTTGTGTAATGTTTGTCTAATGGAAGATAAGCACCGATATGTTTTATCTATATTTTCTCGTTATATTGTATGACGATTAAAAAGGATTTGCCAGTAGATTGTCGATGATTCATGATGATGACTGCTTGTCTAGCTTGCTAGCTAAGAATTTGAAAGTATGATGTTGACATGATCAGTCCAATCAAAGGCAGCACCCAAAGGGGCTTGAACTTTTTTATCTCTCCCTGTAGATTTTGCGATGACATAGTGTCCCCATGAGTGACAGAACACTGAGCCAATCACGGCGCAACTAGACAAGATTACCAACCTCTACGCTCTGTATTTTCTGCTGGCTACCCCTCCACCAAAGAAAGCACTGAGCCAGGAAACAAGAAAACAAAAAAGAGGCCATGTTTGTATGCGGCTTTATTACCTCAATATATATGTATCTTTTTTTACATTCTTAGAAAACTGATGTGACACATAATGCCAAAATAACATGCAAAACAGGCAACAACAAACTATATATATATATATATATATATATATATATATATATTGCCTGTTTTGCATGTTATTTTCGTATTATGTGTCACATATCAGTCCCAGACCGAGGGTGATTGACCGCCATCTTGAACTTCTTCCATTTTCTAATAATTGCGCCAACAGTTATTGCCTTCTCACCAAGCTGCTTACCTATTGTCCTGTAGCCTATCCCAGCCTTGTACAGGTCTACAATTTTATCCCTGCTGTCCTTCCATAGCTCTCTGGTCTTGGACATTGTGGAGAGGTTGGAGTCTGTTTGTGTGGACAGGTGTCTTTTATACAGGTAACGAGTTCAAACAGGTGCAGTTAATACAGGTAATGAGTGGAGAACAGGAGGTCTTCTTAAAGAAAAACAAACAGGTCTTTGAGAGCCAGAATTCTTACTGGTTGGTAGGTGATTAAATGCTATGCAATAAAATGCCAATTAATTACTTAAAAATCATACAATGTGATTTTCTGGATTTTTGTTTTAGATTCCGTCTCTCACAGTTGAAGTGTACCTATGATAAAAAATGACAGACCTTTACATGCTTGGTAAGTAGGAAAACCTGCAAAATCGGCAGTGTATCAAATACTTGTTCTCCCCACTGTATATGTATTTACATATATACATATATATATATATATAAACATACAAACTATATATATATATATAAACATACACATATATATATATATATATATATATAAACATACAAACTATATATATATATATAAACATACACATATATATATATATATATATATAAACATACAAACTATATATATATATATAAACATACAAACTATATATATATATATAAACATACACATATATATATATATATATATATATATAAACATACACATATATATATATATATATATAAACATACACATATATATATATATATAAACATACACATATATATATATATAAACATACACATATATATATATATATATATATATATATATATATAAACATACACATATATATATATATATATATATAAACATAGACATATATATATATATATATATATGTGTATGTTTATATATATATATATGTTTATATGTGTATGTTTATATATATATATATATGTTTATATGTGTATGTTTATATATATATATATATGTTTATATGTGTATGTTTATATATATATATATATGTTTATATGTGTATGTTTATATATATATATATATGTTTATATATATATGTTTATATATGTTTATAAGCACCAGATATGACATAACTGACAAGTACTCTGAGTCTGGGCCCAAGAAACACATATTTGTTTTAATAAATAAATACAAAATATATTTTATTTATATATATATATAAACAGATATATGTTTATATATATATATATGTGTATGTTTATATATATATATATATATATATATATATATATATATATATATATATATATATATGTGTTTCTTGGGCCCAGACTCAGAGTACCTGTCAGTTATGTCATATCTGGTGCTTTTCAACATGTTTTGTTGTTCAGTTACAAACTCCTTCCATCTCCAAATCAGAAATGTGTGAGCAAGTAGCATTGGAGTTGAGAATCACTTGTGATGGACCATCCTAAGACCCATGCAAGAAACATGCAAGCTTGAAAATACACTATATATACAAAAGTATGTGGACACCCTTTCAAATGAGTGGAATGGGCTATTTCAGCCACACCCTTTGGTGACAGGTGGAACGTAATCTCCATAGACAAACATTGGCAGTAGAATTGCCTTACTGAAGAGCTCAGTGACTTTCAACTTGGCACCATCATAGAATGCCTCCTTTCCAATAAGTCAGTTCATTAAAGTTCTGCCGGGTCAACTATAAGAGCTGTTATTGTGAAGTGCTCACAGAATGGGACCGCTGAGTGCTGAAGGCAACACAGATGTCTAGAGAGGTCCTCTGAAAAAAATCTATCCATGTGAAATTAAATGTGTGAACCGAAAGTTTTCAATAAACGTTGCCATTTCATGTGTAGACGTGGAGTTCGGTCAACCATCCTATCCTTAGCCTATAGTTTGTGGTTGAAAATATTTTGCATACATATAAGAAGTAACCAAAACAACTGTTGCAACTGAGCTCCATGGAATCATCACAATTCATAATGAATTAATTGAATCAATAAATAAATGAATGGAGGCTTAAAAAAAACGATCTTCAACTCCCTTGAACAAGATAGAGCTCGTGCGTTGTTATGGTCTGTGGGAGGCGCACGCTCTCAAACACATCTCCGTGTAGAACAGTCGCTCCGGAGATACCGAATAGAAGAGAAACTGGAACCACACAACTCCCACCATGAAACAATAGTGAAACTGTCACGCTTGCCGGGAGTATCTTTCCCAGAACCAGACATTACCTTTTTATTGTCTCCACCGAGGCTGGTGAGGTTGAAATATGGAAACGGCTGCTTCAAGATGTTTCCTATTGCTCACTCAGCTCTTGCTCGTCTCTAAATTAGGTAAGAACTTTTAATTTAATCTTGTGTTTTTTCATTATTAGTACATTTAAAAACTTTTTGTTGTTTTTTTACTTGATGTTTGTTGATTCTGTTGGCTATGTGTTTTTCTCTCCACAAGAATGCAGTGCGCGTGAAGTTCAGGTTCAAGTCAACTTCGCTAGTTTTTACAAGCCTACCTTTTACAACCTTCATTGTATGCATCATGGATCCTTTTTACTGATTTATTTTTAAACCTAAACGTAAAGCGTAAATGGTTTTTCAGCCTATATTAAATACTCTCGACAATCATGATGCACAAGCGTTGTACGTCTTTGGAGTAGCCTACAGTAGAATCATGTTGTTGTCCAGAAAATAAGTGGTAACATGCCCCCTTTGTAATCTCTTATTATTATCTCATCACTTGCGTAGCACACACCCGGGAGTCCTTGTTCTGCAGCGAAACTTAATTTTATAGTTTTGTTACATTATTTGATCTTAATTGACATTTAGGCAAATTTTACAAGGGAAAAGAGAGCTGAAAGAGATGATAGAATGGTAAAAGCACCTTTGGCAGCAATTACAGCTGAGTCTTTCTCTAAGTTTTCTACACCAGGATTGTGCAACACTTGCCCATTTATTTTCAAAATTGTTCAAGCTCTGTCAAATTTGTTGTTGGTCATTGCTAGACAACCATTTTCAGGTCTTGCCATAGATTTTAATGTAGATTTAAGACACAGCTGTAACTCTGCCACTCAGGAACATTCACTGTCTTCTTGGTAAGCAACGCCAGTGTAGATTTCACCTTATGTTTTAGGTTATTGTCCTAATGAATGGTGAATTCGTCTTCCAGTGTCTGGTGGGTTAGAGTTAGACTGAACCAGGTTTTCTTCTAGGATTTTACCTGTGCTTAGCTCCATTTTAGTTATTTTTTTATCCTGAAAATCTCCCCAATCCTTAACAATTACAAGCATACCCATAACATATGCAGCCACCACTATGCTTGAAAATATGGGGAGTGGTACTCTGTAATGTATTGGATTTGACCCAAACATAACACTTTGTATTCAGGACAAAAATTGAATTGCCTCATTTTTTGCAGTATTACTTTAGTGCCTTGTTGCAAACAGGATGCATGTTTTGGAATATTTTTATTCTGTACAGGCTTCCTTCTTTTCACCCTATCAATTGGCCTCAAGGTAAAATCCCTGAGCAATTTCCTTCCTCTCCGGCAACTAAGTTAGGAAGGACGCCTGTATCAAATCAACGTTTATTTGTCACGTGCGCCGATACAACAGGTGTAGACCTTACAGTGAAATACTTACTTACAGCCTCTAACCAATAGTGCAAAAAAGGTGTTAGGTGAACAATAGGTAAGTAAAGAAATAAAACAACAGTAAAAAGACAGGCTATATACAGTTTTTTCGAAATGAGTTTGTTCCTTTACATGGCGTGATAGTTGATACTTTGGTCTATCAAAATATATATTTAAAATGTTGTTAATATCTAAAACAGCAACATTTTCATGGCAAAATGTGTACAATACCAAGGTCCTTGCGGGGGGCCCACAAAACTGCGCTATGCCACTGTATCTTATCTCATAATGGTCCTGAATAAATACATCATGTGTTGTTAGCTTTATTATAGGACAGTCGTGTGCTTATAAATAATTGGTGTACCAATATTATTAGTAAATATTTCAATAAACAGATGGTTTACATGTCTCCTCAGAACTGAGTGAAAGGAGTGTTTTTTTTATTCGCCCAATTGGTCTCAGCCGTTCCGTTTCAATATGGCACACACGTACAGTGCCAAGGAGGAGACTGATATGCTTGGTTTAATCCTTTGGTTGAGTCATTAAACAAATATTTGAAAAAAGCTGGCTAAAGCCAGTTTGCTTAAGATTTCATTTTAGGAGCCTTTTATGATAGGCCTTGTGAACTGGTATAGCAAATGTTTTGGTACCTGCTGAATGCTTTACCACATGCACCCCTCTGCCACCACTCCCCTCCTCTTTTTTAGCCTCTTTCAGTTGAGTGGTTTAAATGACTCTTTGATGAAATGTGGGTCACAAAGAAAGTGGCTGTTGGAAAGGCAGCAGAGGAATTGATGGAAGAAATAAGACACAAGTGAATGCAATGCAGACCCTGTGCCATCTGTATTCCCAACGTGGTGGGCTATAGATAGGACATTTACACTGGGCATCACCCACAGTGCCCCTCTCTCTCTCGGATGAGGAAGTCTCTATGCTTGTTGTTTTGGTGCAGGGTGGTCCTGACTCGTGACAGATGGCAGTCATAGTTAGTTAGTCAGTCTGTCATTCAGGCGGATGGTTGGTCGTTTGGTGGGGATCCAGAGGCCACACCCCTTCCTCGTGCCTCTTGGATGACCACCTGAGAGCCGTGTGTCAAAGGTTGGTGGTCCAATGCTTAACCCAGTTTCAGATGTAGCTTACTGGTACATGAGGGAAGTGTTCCACTGCCAGTTCATACCTTCAGGTTGCCTATGTAGTTGTTATCACACTGAGGAGCACAATAAACTACACTTGCAGAGTACACAACTCAAGAGTTTATTTGCATAGAGTGTATTTGCATAATCTGGAAAACAATTATTGTGTATGAGTCAAACATTGTCTGCTTCAGTCTGATTATGACTGTTGTTAACAGCTCCAAATCAGTACTTATTACCGATAGAAATTGAAACGCCGCTTCTCTCCTCCTTTGACACAGATGAATAGCTTTTTCTCCATGCCACCTTGCCCTCTTTCTTTCTACCCTCTCTTCTCATTTTCCTACCTTCTCCTCCCATTCTTTTATATTTCTCCTTCTCTCCCTCTTTCTCCGAGGGAGCTGCGGGATACCGTACCCAGAGCAGCTTGGCACACTGGTCCTCTTAGCCATCCCTTGGTTGTTGGTAAAAAGCCAAGCAGATTTCCAATCGGCAGCAGCAGTGCTATTTGACGACCAGATTAGTCGGTGTTAGGCTCAACGACATTCGCTCAAGCATGCACAGGGGCGACACTGAATCCTCTGAGTCACCCCTCTCTCTCACCCAGGCCATGACTGAATAGGACTGGGGTTATGTGGGGGTACATCCCAGCCAAGCCTCCATAGTGGTGCCCAGGACTCTCCTCCATATCCCCAATCTTCCCAAGACCTCCCCGAATGATGCTGTCAGAAGAGTGGTTGGTTTTGTATGGGTGGGGGAGAAGCTGGCAGAGGGGGACGGTGTTAAGGGGCGCACAGCGAGGGAGACCATTGTAACCGTGACACTCGATGGATCGCCGATTTGTCCCAGAGGCAGTGGCGGCGTTGGAGCAGGAGGCTATCATGCTGCGAGACTGGAGGGGAAGTGCGAGAGTGCAGCATGTTACAACCGTCACAGGAGCGTCACGGCAACGCTCTGACGCTCTGGCTCCCAAGCCCCCCTCCTTGACACCTCAGTGTCCCCCCCCCCACCCCCAAGCTAGGAGTGCGATGGAGTTGAGGTTTCAACAGCACTTGTACATTCATTAGTCTTGTTCCAGACGTTCCCCCCTTTTCATCCTCTCTCTTTATCTCACACTTTCACATGCATTATTCTCATCTCCTTTTTGTCCCATCTATTTGTTCAACTTTTTCTCTCCCTCCCTCTGATCTTTCTCTTCTCATTTCTCCTCCTCTCATCAATCCCCCCCTGTCTCATTCTTCTCTCACTCCCTCAATCTCTCCCTCCTTTCATCCTCTTGTCTCTTTCCCACCATCTCTTCCCTCAACTTATTCTCCTCCTCATTTGTCTCTCTGTCCCTGTGGACTCTTTGGTTTGGCCAACCATTTTGTCTAGCGTGACAGTCAAGCTCTGCTGTTTTCCCACTGGTGTTCTGCCAGCCGGTTACTTGATGCCTACCACTGGCCACTTAATGGAGGACAGGGCAGATCCGGGTGGCCCGTCTTGCAACTGAAAAGGGGCTGCTCACACTGGGACCATTGGGGAGAACAGGAAGAATCTCGTAGAGATCCATTGATTTCTCTCCCTCTTCTCTTCAGCTGCCTGTTAGTGTGTGGTCTCTTAACTGTCCTCTATATCGATGGCTCTTGTCTTTTGATGCTGAATACAAATCCCAAAGTGACTAAGATGAAGGCCAGCAAGCTTGTTGGTCACTGTTGCAACACTGTTGGTCAAAGTGCTAGGGGGTGATCCCCCTCCCCTTTATTTTGAATCTCGCTTTTAGTTCTAATTCTCAATGTGACACCCATAATGGAATAAGTAGATGTGTTGGGACAAATATGACTGCACATAACACTCCCCAAAAGGTCCATGCTCTTTTAATTGACATAAAATACCAGTCAGGTACAAATGAAATGTAAGTGCTTACAGGAATAAGATTTTAACAGGATGGTGACAAATTGTTTTGCAACAAAGTTTAACCTGGCGTAGAATGCAGTCTGGGCAGTATTCAGTTATGGCAGAAGTCATAATGTGAACCATTTTAAAAAGGTGTGTAGTATGACATGCCTGTGTAGTTATGCAAATAACTGGGACTTTGATCAATTTAAGAATATTTTGGCAGTGCTGAGCCAAAGGCTGTACAGGGGAATATTTCACTCAAGCCACGTTGGTCAAGAGTTTGACAGTATTTCTTTGTAAACACTTTGAGTTGAAGATTTGGAGAAGGAAACCTGATCCTAGGTGTGTGTTTTAGGACTTGTCTGTCAGTATGACCTTTTATTGTCAAGCCCTTGAAGTCAGCAGCTGTTTACCCCAAGGTATATAGCTTTCAGTCAAACTGGTTCCTTGCATTGTTTAGAAGAAGACCCACGGCACAGAGACGCATACCAAGACACAGAGGTTTGGTATTATTCCAGCGACAACCAGGGTTTGAGGGAGTCCCTGATGTGATATTGAAAAGCAAGTATTGAAACCCCACTATAACAGTTACCCACACTGACCAAATAAAAAAATGGTTTAAAAAAAAATCACTTTTATTATACCAGATCTTTGTCTTTGGACTCCCAATTAGAAGTAGCCGCTCAAAATGTTTGCGAACCGCTGCGAATTAAGTTAGTTACTGTGGGTCTGGTGAAAGTCAGGTGTGCTCAAAACCATGATCATTATTTCCACACCACCACCCATGGAGGAGATCAGAGACCTCTGATTGTGCCTGCTGGCATTTCAATGTTGGCACCATATTCATAGAATCACTTACTTCACTAGAACAAAATGAGTAAAATATCCTGCTCTATATGCCACCATGATACCCATTTCTGCTGATTGACTGGCAGTCTTTAGTGAAGGGTAGAAGCTGGCCACCGCTGGTGGTGAACAGTGCTAATGCTTCCATCAGGGGTCCAGAGCCTAGTCCGGGTACAACTCAATCTGGTTACTGATCGACATGTTGAAACTGAACTTTCATCCTCGGTGACAGAAATCTATTGGTGATGAACAATACCACTCAAAAGTAGGCCATCAGTGGAACCTCAAAAAGCTTTGGTGAATGACATCTCAGGTTACTGATAAGTCAAACCTGAAAATAAAAGACTATCAGAGACAAAAAGCTGGTTGTCTGCACCTTGTGAAGTGGTTCAGGACCAGTCAAGGGCAATGCCTTTCTAAAGAGTTATCCATATCCCTCCCCTGCTTGTCACGGTACGTCTTCCCCCATCCCTGAGCCCCTACATTTTCAATTAGCGTATCACTCAAAATAGTTACAGACGTTGGTCCCCCGGGCCACCGTGGAAATACTGGGTGATTGTTAATGAGTTGGTAATTGCACTCACTCTAACCTTGATGGATGGTCAAGGGACAGAGTATATTAATGCAGGTGAAAAGCAATTAGTATGTAGTCTAACCCCTGCTTAGTGGCTTTGTGGTACCTACTACATTTGACTTTTTTGGGGGGTCATTTAGCAGACACTATTATCCAGAGTGACTTACAGAAGTGAGTGTGCACAATTTCTTACTTTTTCTCACTGGTCCCATGTGGGAATCGAACCCACAACCATGGCATTGCAAGGGCCGTGCTGAGCCACACGGGACCTCTACTATTGAGTACCTTCAGGCTAGTAGTTTATAGTACTGTCATCTTCTATAGAGCTCTGTGCCAATGTGATACCCTGAGCTGAGCTCCTTCAGGCTAGTGGTTTATAGTACTGTCATCTTCTATAGAGCTCTGTGCCAATGTGATACCCTGAGCTAAGCTCCTTCAGGCTAGTGGTTTATAGTACTGTCATCTTCTATAGAGCTCTGTGCCAATGTGACCCTGAGCTGAGCTCCTTCAGGCTAGTAGTTTATAGTACTGTCATCTTCTATAGAGCTCTGTGCTGATGTGATACCCTGAGCTGAGCTCCTTCAGGCTAGTGGTTTATAAAACTGGCGTCTTTATGTGATTACCCTTTGACAATGAAACCTGTGGGAGGACTTTTTCTGCAGCGATGTTCCAATAGAAGAATCCTTGAGCTTTATGACTTGTAAAAAACAAAAGATTGATAGTAGCTCATAAAGAAGGATATTGCATGAAGACTAGAAAGGATCACTCCATACAGAGAAATATGGTTGCAGAGAGTGGAGGATGGCCCAGAGCCTAGATGAGCAAGCAGCATGTTGTAAAGATGTGATATCTAGGGTTGGCTCAATTACTGTATGATCGTGTAACCTGGGTGCGGTCCGTCTGGGTCCTGGACTTCCTGATGGACCGCCCCCAGGTGGTGAAGGTAGGAAACAACACATCCACATCGCTTTACTCATCTCGTATGTATATATTGTATTCTATTCTACTGTATTTAAGCGAATGCCACTGACATTGCTCAACCTAATATTTATATATTTCTTTATTCCATTCTTTTACTTCAAGATTTGTGTGTATTGTTGTGAATTGTTAGATACTACTGCACTGTTGGAGCTAGGAACACAAGCATTTAGCTACACCTGCAATAACATCTGCTAAATTTGTGTGTCACCAGTTCAATTTGATTTATGGGTGAAGACCTTCATGAAGATAAAACCGTTTTTTTGTTTGTGGAACGAACAGCTTACTGAAGAGGGGGCGGCCAGGTATTTGTGTGGTTGAGTCTGTTTCTGTGTTAACATGGACTCTTCACAACTTGATAAAACTTAGTCCTTGCTAAAACAAGCAAAGTGGTGGTGTTATTGTTGCTTTTCAAACGACTATAACATTTGACTGACCAATAACCGTCATTCAAAATCCCATGACCGTCACAGCCCTAATCCTCTTGTCTGTTGGTCGCTCCATGTGTCTACTGTCAGGGCACAAGAAGGAAGGGGGTTTCTCTGATGTAGATCAGTCACTCTACTCGGATGAGGCTGTGCATCCTCTGGTGTCCGCATGTTCAGTGTGAGGCACGGAACTTAATGGGAGTGCTGTAGTCATATGTACACTCACAAACTGAAGTGTTGTACTCTTGAGCCATTGTGTCAGCTGTCAGTCTTTAAATTGTCACTGCGCCTTACAATAACACAACGGAGAGAACAAACCATTCATTGCTCTTAGTGAGAGCATTTTTCAAATCTTCTATAGCTGTTGTTTCTTTGAGAGCATTTCTATGATCATCCCTGCATCATTGTTTTAGCTGTCTC
Organism: Oncorhynchus kisutch; assembly: GCF_002021735.2. Classification (NCBI taxonomy): domain Eukaryota; kingdom Metazoa; phylum Chordata; class Actinopteri; order Salmoniformes; family Salmonidae; genus Oncorhynchus; species Oncorhynchus kisutch. Next base: position 14,155,092 of record NC_034183.2, on the reverse strand, counting down.
TATTCATCCTATGATCAGGTCCTTCTCTAGCAGTAAAGACATGAGAGATAGGAGGCCAGAAAATACTCTTTCTCCCTCATCTAACAAAATTCAATCAGCTCATTAGAAATAACATGAAAGCAGGCAGCAGAGAGGAGTCCCCATACGACTGCTCACCCACCCTCCCACTCTCACATTCGGGACAATCTAGATACAACATTGGCAAAGAGTGCACCCATCCAGCTGAGATGTGGTTTAGTTGCTCCTCTATTTCTGTTGTCCCCTTTTTTGGAGAACGTTGATCAGGCTCCTTGTGGCCGATTTAGATTAGGTCCATGTCTAGACGAGCCCATGCCAAAACAGCCCCACCAGCCTCCATCATCAGAACGAATCCTTTATGCATGTGGAAATCTAGTTAAAACGATTTGCCACAGTTGCCGAAAGCATCTCTTCTGTGGAGTAGGAAAGCCTCATCAACTTTTTATCTCTGTCATGGGTTCCGTTAGAATTGGGAACACAGTGTCTTGTCCACTGCTTTTTATAGAGGCAATTTTTTATATTTGTAATTTCATGAAACGTCAATTATGTTTTTTCTTCCATCCTCACTAACTTACTTAGGTGTTGAAAGCTAAGCACACAGCTATCTAAGCCTTGTTGCTTTATGAATAATCACAGGGGCTTCTGTATAGTAGTGCGATCCTCGAGGAGAGAGATGGTTCAGATTGACGATTCAGGATGGACTGGTCATGTAAGCTCTGGCATCTTCCCTGTCCTGCATTTCTGGACACACACACACACACACACACACACACACACACACACACACAGATTGTATCTCCTGAGCCAGACTACTGAGACAATCATGTTCAATGCTCTCCTCATATTGCGTAATGACGTCAATGAATGGGACCGTGTAAACAATTGGGATGATTGTGTAACCGCCCTCTGTGCCCCCTAACAAGCATGATCCCAACCTTTTCCATAACAATTATGACAAATTAGCCCAGAAGCTGTCATTACGCATGTTCCATTATTTGTATAAAATTAAATTAAAATGTCTTTGTCACACATATTTAGCAGATGTTATTGCAGGTGTAGCGAAATGCTTGTGTTCCTAGCTCCAACAGTGCAGTAGTATCTAACAATACACACATCTCAAATTAAAAGAATGGAATTAAGAAAATATTGAGATGTTGCTTCAATATATCCACATAATTTTCCTGCCTCATGATGCCATATATTTTGAAGTGCACCAGTCCCTCCTGCAGCAAAGCACCTCCACAAGATGATGCTGCCACCCCCGTGCTTCATGGTTGGGACGGTGGTGTTCGGCTTGCAAGCCTCCCCCTTTTTCCTCCAAACATAACGATGGTCTTCATGGCCAAACAGTTCTATTTTTGTTTCATTAGAACAGAGGACATTTTTCCAAAAAGTCCAATCTTTGTTCCCTTGTGCAGATGCAAACCGTAGTCGGGCTTTTTTTATGGTGGTTCTGGAGCAGTGGTTTCTTCCTTGCTGAGCGGCCTTTCAGGTTATGTCGATATAGGACTCATTTTACTGTGGATATAGATTATTTTGTACCTGTTTCCTCCAGCATCTTCACAAGGTCCTTTGCTGCTGTTCTGGGACTGATTTGCACTTTTCGCACCAAAGTATGTTCATCTCTAGGACACAGAAAGCGTCTCCTTCCTGAGCGGTATGACGGCTGCGTGGTCCCATGGTGTTTATACTTGCGTACTATTGTTTGTACAGATGAACTTGGTACCTTCAGGTGTTTGGAAACTACTCCTAAGGATGAACCAGACTTGTGGACGTCTACAATTTTTTTTCCTGAGGTCTTTGCTGATTTCTTTAGATTTTCTCATGATGTCAAAAAAAGAGGCACAGAGTTTGAAGGTAGGCCTTAAAATACATCCACAGGTACACCTCCAATTGACTCAAATGATGTCAATTAGCCTATTGTATTTATCCCTGTGTCAGTTCATCTTGTATGTTTTGTCAAGTCAACCAGCGTGTTTTTCCCATACTCCTTTTCTATCCTCTTTTTATAGTCCTCCCGGTTATGACCCCTGCTTGACTCTTGACTACTTTCCTGCCTGCCCTGCCCTTCTGTACCTATTGGACTCTGATCTGATTTGGACCTTTTTGCCTGTCCATGAGCATTCTCTTGCCTAACCCTTTGGATTAATAAATGTTGTAAGACTCCAACCATCTGCCTCCTGTGTCTGCATCTGGGCTCTCCTTGTGCCTTGATACTAACCAACTTGCCAAATCTATAGTTTGTTAACCTAACTGTTTGTAATCTTCTGACTTCAACTTTACATATGATATTTGATTCATATTTAACTAGGTAAGTCAGATTAAGAACAAATTAGTATTTACAATAAAGGCCTACCCCGGCCAAACCTGGACCTATTGTGCACTGCCCTATGGGACTCCCAATCACGGCCTTTTGTGATACAGCCTGGAATTGAACCAGGGTCTGTAGTTACTCCTCTAGCACTGAGATGCAGTGCCTTAGACTGCTGCACCACTCGGGTGCTCCCTACAGGGAGGAGGTGAGCTTCAGAGCTTCATGTTCCTCAGCATACACATCACTGACAATCCCTGCTATCATCCTCGCCTTCTGGATGATGGCAGGGTGAACAGGCTGTGGCTCGGGTGGTTAATGTCCTTGATGATCTTTTTGGCCTTCCTGTGACATCAGGTGATGTAGGTGTCCTGGAGGGCATGCACTGTGCCCCCGGTGATGCGTTGGGCAGATAGCACCACCCTGGGGAAATCAGTAAAACAGTATGCAAACTTTATTCAAGTGACAAGTGATTCCATGTGTCGTGATGTTGTATTAATTTTTGTGACGACTGTTGCTCATCGAATGATTAAACGTTTCTAATTGCGTGATTAACTGAATCAAGCAATTATTAACTCATTAACCTGGGGCACCATGGGAAAATTCGTTTTTATTGAGTTTCTATTTCCCAAATTAACTCAAAGAATATCAGAATATCAATTTTACAACAGCCGCTAATTAATCAGTTAACTCTACAATCTCGTTCTGAAAGTCGTATAATCCAGGAATCTGCACGGACCCGGGTCTCACCAATGAGTTCGTACCACACCAATCTTAGTTGGGTATTTATTTACTAGAAAGCTAAAATGATGATACACATGCACAAAACCACATTCTAGGCTATTGATTAGAACTTAGTATAACGGGCCAACACACTATGGTGTGGCGTGTTACCCAAAATGTGGATTTATAAGCGAGAGGAAAAAGAGAAAGTACACGAGAGAAATATACATTTGGGGGAATTTGTCAGCTATGCTTATTCTAACCGTAGCCTTGCCCCAAACTGCCACTCTTATGGGTCAGAATATAATGATGTAATTACGTGGGGAAGGTCTCTGTGGATTCTCCTTGTGGACCGTTCAGGCTGCTCAATGGCGCACTTCTCTGGCGCAACTCTCTGGTCGTCCTCACGATGTCAGTGTCCTTTTGGCTTGGGAGTTCCCTCACCCTTGTTCTGGAAGGGCTCTTCTGAGGTCAGACAGCTCTGTAGCTCAGAGCTCACAGCGTAGGAATGAAACAGTGTAGATACCACGATTCGATGGGAGATGGAGGCTAGGTGGTTTGACTTGAATTCACCCGCTTAGACACAGCTACTCATCCATAGCTTGGGTAGAAAAATATTTGTCTTCAAACTTGTGTTGCGTTTTGGGTTCTTTGACTTTTTAGACCTCGGCTGCAGCTTGGGTCACGTAGTCTTATCTGTAAATTCTTTACTCACAGGTTTTATACCCTCCTGTCAGAAGTGGGCGTAACCGCCTTTAGGGCAATTCTCTGGGCGTACCTAGTTAAGAGGCAAGGTCTAGATTTGACTCAAATCCAATTTTAGACAACTAACTTCACATTTCATCTTTACCAAAACATTCTCTTTGATTTGGACATTTTCCATACAACGTACAATGTATAAACATCAAACATATACTAGGAAAACTGTTGACGTTACAATGTTTTCTTAACGTCATCTATTAACCTTTAATAACAAAACAAAAATGACATACATTTTCATATTCCATCTATCGTCATGACCACCATTGTGGCTGACGGAAACCATTGTTCCAAAGTCCCTGTATTTCATGTTTAATGTTCTGAGGCTGGTTCTCCATAGTAACAGGACAAAAGGAATTTGTCTGTGGCCTAAGATTTACCAGGGGTGTGAGGGGTCATAAACCTCCCACATCTTTAGACCCCTAGATCTCTCCTCCTCTGTTGGGGTTGAGAGATAATCTTTAGGGTTGTGGTCTCCTGTAACCTGACCTGATCAGGACAGTCATGACATGTCTATGCACATAGGGCAGCAGCCTCTAAGGTGTAAGGTTGAGTAACTGGGTGGTAGCCACAGTGACTAAGTTCAGGGCAGCATCCTGGGTGGAGGCTGGCTAGTGATGGCTATTTAACAGTCTGATGGCCTTGAGATAGAAGCTGTATTTACATCTCTCGGTCCTTGCTTTGATGCACCTGTACTGACCTCGCCTTCTGGATTATAGCAGGGTGAACAGGCCATGGCTCGGGTGGTTAATGTCCTTTGATGCTCACCTCTTCCCTGTAGGCTGTCTTGTCATTGTTGGTAATCAGGCCTACTACTGTTTTGTCATCTGCAAACTTGATGATTGAGTTGGAGGCAAGCGTGGCCACGCATTCATGGGTGAACAGCGAGTAGAGGAGGGGGCTGAGCATGCACCCTTGTGGGCCCCTGTGTTGATAATCATTATAGTGGATGTGTCGTTTCCTACCTTCACCACCTGGGAGAAGCCCGTCAGAAAGTCCAGGACCCAGTTGCACAGACCTAGGGCCCCAAGCTTAATGATGAGTTTGGAGGGTACTATGGTGTTGAAGGCTGAGCTGTAGTCAATGAACAGCATTCTTACATACTGTTGATGTTCCTCTTCTCCAGATGAAAAGGGGCAGTGTGCAGTGCAATGGCGATTGCATCGTCTGTGGATCTATTGGGGTGGTATACAAGTTAAAGTGGGTCTAGGATATCAGGTAAGAGGGAGGTGATATAATCCTTAACTAGCCTCTCAAAGCACTTCAAAGCACTTCACCAGCAGCATACCACCCTGCATACCACTGATGACTTGCTTCTCAAGTTAAGCAGGGCTGGTCCTGGTCAGTTCCTGGATGGGAGACCAGATGCTGCTGCAAGTGGTGTTGGAGGGCCAGTAGGAGGCACACTTTCCTCTGGTCTAAAAAAATATCCCAATGCCCCAGGGCATAGGGTGCCGTCTTTCGGATGGGACGTTAAACATGTGTCCTGACTCTCTGAGGTCATTAAAGATCCCATGGCACTTATCGTAAGAGTAGGGGTGTTAACTGGCAAAATTCACAATCTGGCCCTCAAACCATCACGGTCACCTAATAATCCCCAGTTTAGAATTGGCTCATTCATCCCCCTCCTCTCCCCTGTAACTATTCCCCAGGTCGTTGCTGCAAATGAGAATGTGTTCTCAGTCAACTTACAGTACCTGGTAAAATAACAAATAAATAAAACTTAATGATGACATAAGTGAGTGCTATGGGGCGATAGTCATTTAGTTCAGTTACCTTTTTGCTTTCTTGGTTACAGGAACGATGGTGGACATGTTTAAGCAAGTGGGGATAGCAGATTGGGATAGGGAGAGATTGAATATGTCAGTAAACACACCAGCCAGCTGGTCTGTGCATGCTCTGAGGACGCGTCTCGGGATGCCGTCTGGGCTGGCAACGGTTAACATGCTTAAATGTCTTACTCACATTGGCCATGGAGAACCAGAATACACAGTCGTCAGGAGCGGGCCACGTCGGTGGCACTGTGTTAGCCTCAAATCAGGAGAAGAAGGTGTTTATCTAGTCCGGGAGCAAGATGTCGGTGTCCGCGACGTAGCGGGTTTCCCTTTGTAATCCATGATTATCTGATTTGCCAAAGGGAGGGTGGGGGAGGGCCTTGATGCAATCCTGGAAGGGAGAGTAGCAGTGGTCAAGAGTTTTTGAAGCGTGTGTACTACAAGCTTTTATCAACATTTATGTGTTGATAAAACTTTGGTAGCGTTTTTTTCTCCTCAATTTTCTTTAAGGTCCCCAGCTACAATAAATGCGGCCTCGGGATATGTGGTTTCCAGTTTTCAAAAAGTCCAGTGTAGTTCCTTGAGGACCGTCGTGGTATTGGCTTGAGGGGGAATATACAGTACCAGTCAACAGTTTGGACACACCTACTCATTCAAGGGTTTTTCTTTATTTTTACTATTTTCTACATTGTATAATAATAGTGAAGACATCAAAACTATGAAATAACACATATCGAATCATGTAGTAACCGAAAAAGTGTTAAACAAATCAAAATATATTATATAGTCTTCAAAGTAGCCACCCTTTGCCGAGATGACAGCTTTGCACACTCTTGGCATTTTCTCAACCAGCTTCACCTGGAATGCTTTTCTAACAGTTTTGAAGGAGTTTCCACATATGCTTAGCTCTTGTTGGCTGCTTTTCCTTCACTCTGTGTTCCAACTCATCCCAAACCATCTCAATTGGGTTGAGGTCCGGTGATTGTGGAGGCCAGGTCATCTGATGCAGCACTCCATCACTCTCCTTCCTGGTCAAATAGCCCTTATACAGCCTGGAGGTGTGTTGGGTCATTGTCATGTTGATAACAAATGATTGTCCCACTAAGCGCAAACCAGATGGGATGGCGTATCGCTGCAGAATGCTGTGGTAGCAATGCTGTTTAAATGTGCCTTGAATTCTAAATAAATCACTGCCAGTGTCACCAGCAAAGCACCATCACACCTCCTCCTCCATGCTTCATGATGGGATCTACACATGCAGAGATCATCCGAGCACCTACTCTGCGTCTCACAGTTAGAACCAAAAATCTGAAATTTGGACTCCTCAGACCAAAGGACAGATTTCCACAGGTCGAATGTCCGTTGCTCATGTTTCTTGGCCCAAGCAAGTCTCTTCTTCTTAATGGTGTCCTTTAGTAGTGGTTTCTTTGCAGGAATTTGACCATGAAGGCCTGATTCACGCAGTCTCTGAATAGTTGATGTTGCGATGTGTCTTACTTGAACTCTGTGAAGCATTTATATGGGCAGCAATCTGAAGTGCAGTTAAATCTAATGAACTTATCCTTTGCAGCAGAGGTAACTCTAGGTCTTCCTTTCCTGTGGCGGTTCTCATGAGAGACAGTTTCATGACAGCACTTGATGTTTTTTGCGACTGCACTTGAAGAAACTTCCAAAGATCTTGACATTTTCCGTATTGACTGACTTTCATGTCTTAAAGTAATGATGGACTGTCGTTCTTTGCTTATTTGAGCTGTTAATAATATGTCCATAATATGGACTTGGTATTTTACCAAATAGGGCTATCTTCTGTATACCGCCCCTACCTTGTCACAACACAACAGATTGGCTCAAACGCATGAAGAAGGAAAGAAATTCAACAAATGAACTTTTAACAAAGCACACCTGTTAATTGAAAGGCAGGTGACTACCTCATGAAGCTGGTTGAGAGAATGCCAAGAGTGTGCCAAGCTGTCATCAAGGCGGCAAAGGGTGGCAACTTTGAAGAATCTCAAATATAACATTTATTTTGATTTGTGTAACACTTCTTTTTGGTTACTACATGATTCCATATGTGTTATTTCATAGTAATGATGTCTTCAGTATTATTCTACAATGTAGAAAATGGTGTTCTAAAACTTTTGACCGGTAGTGTACACACCTTGACCTTTCTTCTTCCCGAAGTGGTCTTTATTCCTGTCAACACGATGTACTGAACTCAGCTGGCTGTATGGACAGGGACAGTATATCCGGAGAGAACCATGATCCCATGAAACAGAGTATGTTACAATCCCTGATGTCTCTCTGGAAGGAGATCTTCGCCCTGAGCATGTCTACTTTATTGTCCGGGGACTGAACATTAGCGAGTAATATACTCAGAAGCGGTGGATGGTGTGCACACCTCCTGAGTCTGACTAGAAGTCCACCAAATACCTTCAAAGGTTTTGACGCATGCTTGTCTCATTTGAAGAAGCATGTGTACATGATGTGTCTGCCTGGAGTCATTAGAGCAACCAGCCTGCCTGCTCTGCTCAGAGAAGATGGAGGGGCAAACTGGCTGAAAGAGCTGCAAAATCTGGACCCCTACAAATCAGCAAGGGCTAGACAATCTGGACCCTCTCTTCCTCAAATGATCTGCTGAAATTGTTGCAACCCCTATTACTAGCTTGTTCAACCTCTGTTTCGTATGGTCTGAGATCCCCAAAGATTGGAATGCTGCTGCGGTCATCCCCCTCTTCAAAGGGGGAGACACTCTAGACCCAAACTGCTACGGACCTATATCTATCCTACCCTGCCTTTCTAAGGTCTTCGAAAGCCAAGTTAACAAACAGATCACCAACCATTTTGAATCCCACTGTACCTTCTCTGCATGCAATTTGGTTTCCGAGCTGGTCATGGGTGCACCTCAGCCACGCTCAAGGTCCTAAACCACATCATAACCTCCATCGATAAGAGACAATGCTGTGCAGCTGTATTCATCGACCTGGCCAAGGCTTTCGACTCTGTCAATCACCATATTCTTATCGGCAGACTCAGCAGCCTTGGTTTCTCAAATGACTGCCTCACCTGGTTCACCAACTACTTCTCTGACAGAGTTCAGTGTGTCAAATCGGAGGGACTGTTGTCCGGACCTCTGGCAGTCTCTATGGGGTGCCACAGGGTTCAATCCGCGTGCTGACTCTTTTCTCTGTATACATCAATGATGTCGCTCTTGCTGCGGGTAATTCTCTGATCCACCTCTACGCAGACGACACCATTCTGTATACTTCTGGCCCTTCTTTGGACACTGTGTTAACTAACCTCCAAACGAGCTTCAATGACATACAACTCTCCTTCCGTGGCCTCCAACTGCTCTTAAATGCATGCTCTTCAACCGATCGCTGCCCACACCTACCCCCTCATCCAGCATCACTACTCTGGATGGTTCTGACTTAGAATATGTGGACAACTACAAATACCTAGGTGTCTGGTTAGACTGTAAATTCTCCTTCCAGACTCACATTAAGCATCTCCAATCCAAAACTAAATCTAGAATCGGCTTCCTATTTCGCAACAAAGCATCCTTCACTCATGCTGCCAAACATGCCCTCGTAAAATGTACTATCCTACCGATCCTTGACTTCGGCGATGTCATTTACAAAATAGCCTCCAACACTCTACTCAGCAAATTGGATGCAGTCTTTCACAGTGCCATCTGTTTTGTCACCAAAGCCCCATATACTACCCACCACTGTGACCTGTATGCTCTCGATTGGCTGGCCCTCGCTTCATATCCGTCGCCAAACCCACTGGCTCCAGGTCATCTATAAGTAGTTGCTGGGTAAAGCCCAACCTTATCTCAGTCACTGGTCACCATAGCAGCACCCACCTGCAGCACGTGCTCCAGCAGGTATATTTCGCTGGTAACCCCCAAAACCAATCCTCCTTTGGCTGCCTTTCCTTCCATTTCTCTGCTGCCAATGACTGGAAGGAACTGCAAAAATCACTGAAGCTGGAGACTCATATCTCCGTCACTAGCTTTAACACCAGCTGTCAGAGCAGCTCACAGATCACTGTACCTGTTCATAGCCAATCTGTAAATAGCCCATCCAACTACCTCATCACCATATTGTTATTTATTTATTTTGCTCCTTTACACCCAGTACTACTACTTGCACACTCATCTTCTGCACATCTATCACCCCAGTGTTTAATTTGCCATACTGTAATAATTTTGCTACTATGGCCTATTTATTGCCTTACCCCCCTTATCCTACCTCATTTGCACACACTGTATATAGACTTTCTTTATTGTATTATTGACTGTATGTTTGTTTATCCCATGTGTAACTCTGTTGTATGTGTCGTACTGCTTTGCTTTATCTTGGCCAGGTTGCAGTTATAAATGAGAACTTGTTCTCAACTGGCCTACCTGGTGAAATAAAGGTGAAATAAAATAAAAAAATAGATTGGAAATCAATGCAAGGAAATCAAAAGATAGCAGTGACAGCTGTACAGAACTCATCCAAAGTGCTTTGACTTCTCAAACGCGGTAGAAAGCTTACACAATATGAAGCCCCGCCAACTTAAGTTAGTTACTTAGATAACGCAATGGCTAAGTTTAACTTGCTAGTTAACGCAGAATTCTAGATTTTTCACACAGGAAAAATATATAAAATGCGAAAAATCTCTTGCTGCGTTTTGTAAACGCAGATCTAAGATGCTTTTTGTCATTTCTGCTCTGCATCAGACTAAGTTGTTGCTTCAGTTGCTGTTCACAAACAGGCATTCTATCAGCAGATGGCTACTTTTTCTCTGGTACCTTTCTCAGTGTAACCGTTGCACTTCTCTTGTCATCTAATGAAAATGAACCGAATGTATTGCACTAATGTCTTTTCTGTGAAGGAAAACTATAGTTGTACGTCCCTGATCAGTCTATTGAAGTGAAAAAACACTTGACTTTCAATTAACAGCTGGACCTGCTCCCGCTTTCTCCCATTGTGCTATTTACAAACAAACACTTAACTGGCTCAACTGATCTGTGGAACTACTAGCTTCATAATGTAAAAGGATGTGATGGGAAATAAGCAGATCACGTTGTTCATCTCCTAACGTTCTGCACAAGTTGACTGCAGATATTTACTTAAAAAGTAGCTACAAATATTACAATTGATTGAAGAATGTCAAAAAAATTTGTTTCAATGATATTGAAAAACTATCCTGTGGCTATTTCCAAATACCCCGGTATACGGTATATATGGCATGCTGGCCAAGCCTAGTGTGAATACTTTCCCAGTTGGCACAGGGTACCATATGGAAACCGTATGGAGGCCGTAGTTAGTGAAGGAGCAATTGACCAAATACACGGTCATGTAGCCATAAATACATTTGTCAATGCTTTCAATTGGCTCTTGGTCCTTAAATCACACCCTGTACATAATCCTTTATGGTATTTTAAAAATAAATATATAAATAAGTCTTCTGAGGTTGTTATTATGGAACTCTCCCCTTTTTGATCCCTGTAAATCTCTCTCTTTTCCTCTAAACAAGCTGGGCTAAGTGGAACCCCCTTGTTTAAAACATCCACTATCCCACTCTAAATGTTTAGAGACATTTGGCCAGGAATTAAGGACAAAGTGAAAAAATAGACAATATTTCTCCCCTGAAGAAAGACTGTCTGAATGACTCAACATGATCATTGTTTTCATAACGGAGAGAGTGTGGTAGAGACAGAGATGATAGAGAGACAGAGATACAGACAAAGTGCTAGACTATAGTTTCTCTGTAGTGTATAATGATGCATCCTCACCAAGACCGGCAGTGTGAGGAAACAGGCTTAATCTGTGACCATAGCAATGTGTGGGAGACCAGGTAAAGTCACTGTGGCCGGTGGCCATAAAGAGGTCCACTTGTTTTCTAGGGAGTTGGGCCTCATGTTTTCTGCACGCTGATTTGCTCTGACCAGATGACCACAAGACCAAGACCTCTGAATATGGCTGGCTACTGTACCAGGCCCCCCTCACACTACTGCAGTTATGTTGAGCAGGGGAGCGTTAGGATGACTCATTAGAAAGGCTGTATAAACAAACATCCCTGCACTGTGTGTTTGGCCCGAGTCCAGAGGGGATGATGGAGACCTTAAACGTCTGGAGTCATTATGCATCCTCCATCAGACAGGCTCTCTGGATGGGTCATTATGTATAGGCAGGAAGGAGCATACGCATCAACACACACACGTTATTTATTTCCCTCATCTGTTCTTTATCACATGCACACATACTCCTAATTGCATGCACGCACGCACAAACACACACACACACTCAGGCTTATCACCCCAGTACAGAGGACCTGGTGATGGAGAATTCAGGCCAGAGAGATCAGAATGCGATTTAAAAGTGTGACCACACACTTACACTTCTTATTTCATACTCCTCCCCTCAGGCACACACTGTGCCATGTCCTCGTGCCGCCCGGCCATCGACAGGCACTCTCCAGAGCCACTTAAAACGAGGCACAATGACAGGCTGCCAGTCCCAGCAGGATGCCAGGCACACAGCCTGTGCCCACACAGTCCCACAATGCCAATTGACCCATCTCATGGTGACATGAACCAGTACTCTATAGACTGTGGAATCAGTGTAGAATCATCCACAGTCTGGACATGAGCCAGCACTGTACATGCATGAATACACCAGGAGCAAATCAGTTCAATAGCGGAGGTTCATAACAGAGTTGTGTAGTCCGGCCCTTACTAGGGCCCCAGTTGGTTAGTCCGGCCCTTACCAGGGCCCCAGTTGGTAAGTCCGGCCCTGTGTGAGTACAGTTCTCATTCGGTCCCTCAGGATCTCATGTAGCACAGTATTTGGCCGATCTATTACGTCTCATTGCTGATGCAGGAGTGCTGTTGCCGCCTCCGCTGTTGAAGAGTGTGACCCAATGCTTTTGAGGAAACTTGATGGAGGAATTAGGTAGAACTAGTACTAGCGTTCCGAAACTAGTACTAGCGTTCCGAAAGCACACTAATGCTCCAGCTGTGTTGCATTACAGATCTCAGACCAGCTGCTACACACACACACACACACACACACACACACATAGATATATATATATATAAGGCGCTGACAGAGATGGTCGTCCCGCTTCGCGTTCTTCTTTTTTTAAATGTATTATTTCTTACGTTGTTACCCCAGGAAATAAGTCTTATTACATGCAGTCGGGAGAACTATTGGATATAAGAGCAACGTCAACTTATCAACATTACGACCAGGAATACAACTTTCCCGAAGCGGATCCTCTGTTTGGACCACCACCCAGCACAATGGATCGGATCCCAGTAGGATACCCAAAACAACAGCGCCACAGACGGAGCGGTCTTCTGGTCAGACTCACCGCTCCCGAGCATACTACTCGCCAATGTCCAGTCTCTTGACAACACGGTAGATGAAATTCGAGCAAGGGATGCCTTCCAGAGAGACATCAGAGACTGTAACATTCTCTGTTTCACAGAAACATGGCTCACTCGGAATGTGTTATCAGAGTCGGTACAGCCACCCGGTTTCTTCACGCATCGCTCCGACAGAAACAAACATCTTTCTGGTAAGAAGAAGAAGGGGGTGTTTGCCTTATGATTAACGAGTCGTGGTGTGATCATAACATCATACAGGAACTCAAGACCTTTTGTTCATCTGACCTAGACTTCCTTACAATCAAATGCCGACTGCCTAATCTACCAAGAATTCTCTTCAATTATAATCACAGCCGTATATAGCCCCCCCAACCAGACACCTCGACCGCCCTGAAAGAACTTCATTGGACTTTATGTAAACTGGAAACCACATATCCTGAGGATGCATTTATTGTAGCTGGGGATTTTAACAAAGCTAATCTGAAAACAAGGCGCCCTATATTTTATCTGCATATCGAATGCGCGACCCGGGCTGGCAATGTTCTGGATCATTGCTACTCTAACTAATTTCCGCGACCCATACAAAGCCCTCCTTTTGGCAAATCTAACCATGACTCCATTTTGTTGCTCCCAGCCTATAGACAGAAACTAAAACAGGAAAGGCCTGTTCTCAGGTCTGTTCAATGCATTTCCGACCAATCGGATTCCACGCTTCAAGATTCCTTCGATCACGTAGACTGGGATATGTTCTGAATAGCCTCAAATATCAACATTGATGTATACGCTGATTCGGTGAGCGAGCTTATTAGCTAGTGCATCGGTGATGTTGTACCCACGGTGACTATTAAAACCTTCCCCAACCAGAAACCGTGGATTGATGGCAGCATTCGCGCAAAACTGAAAGTGCAAACCACTGCATTTAATCATGGCGAGGCGACTGGAAACATGACCGAATACAAGCAGTGTAGCTATTCCCACCGCAAGGCAATCAATCAAGCTAAGAGTCAGTATAGAGACAACGTAGAGTTGCAATTCAATGGCTCAGACACGAGACGTATGTGGCAGGGTCTACAGTCAATCACGGATTACAAAATTAAAACCAGCCCCGTCGCGGACCCCCGACATCTTGCTCCCAGACAAATTAAACAACTTCTTTGCTTGCTTTGAGGACAATACAGTGCCACTGACATGACCCGCTACCAAAACCTGCGGGCTCTCCTTCACCACGGCCATTGTGAGTAAGACATTTAAACGTGTTAACTCTCGCAAGGCTGCCGGCCCAGACGGCATCCCTAGCCATGTCCTCAGAACATGCGCAGACCAGCAGGCTGGTCTGTCAGGAGGAATGGGACAAAATTCACCCAATTTATTGTGGGAAGCTTGTGGAAGGCTACCCGAAACGTTTGACCCAAGTTACACAATTTAAAGGTAAATACTAATTTAGTGTATGTACATTTTTGAAAAACTGAGTTTAAATATATTTGGCTGGTGTATGTAAACCTCAGAATTCAACTGTACATCAAATCAAATTTTATTGGTCACATACAGATGATTAGCAGATGTTAACGCGAGTGTAGCGAAATGCTTGTGCTTCTAGTTCCGACCGTGCAGTAATATCTACAGTACACTATCCAACTGAAAATCCCCAAAGACCATCTATCATTCTTTCCCACTCAAGCAAAATTATGCATTGTAGAACTGGCTAGTTTTTATGTCAGTGCTAATCCCTGCTGAATGATAGGCTGCCATTGTGTGCTGGGTGGCATTGCTCCATAGAGGATTTGCACCTTTACCCTTCTGTCTCGACGCAACTTGGGAACTGAGATATGGCATTAGCTATTGTTGCCAATGAAAAGACTGGCACAGGTTCTGTGTGATCGCAGGGTGTGCGTGGGGGTGTAGTGGTTGAAGCCGGTTGTCTGTTCAGACCTGTGACCACTTTGACCACTTGCTTTGCCTGTCTGTTGTTTTGTAATGGAAGACAGACACATTTATGCTGATACTTCTTTACATCAAACAGCATATTCTGCTCTATTTCTCTGTTACCTATGGAGAGGAACCAAACATTTAGTGGTTCAAGGGGTACCCATTGCCAGGGGCTGCCTAACCTTCCAGGAAGTGGGCAACACTACCCCCCCCCACCCCTGGCGTAGGGGGGTGGGTCACTCAACCATTCTGGCTCTGGTAGAATTCTGTGACTCTGCCCTGTGAGCTAGCCAGTGTCACCCAGGGTCTGGTTAATCCTGTTATTCACCATGCCTCACAGCCCTGTTAAAACGTAGGCTCCATGTACACACAATATATACACAAGGCTGGCTGGCCACTCTCTGCTGGATCAACACACTGATGTGTTTGTAGCCCTTCTCTTTCTCTGTCTCTCTCTCTGTGTCGGTCTCTCTCCATATCTCTCTCTTTCTCTGTGTCTCTGTCTCTCTCCGTATCTCTCTCTTTCTCTGTCTCTGTGTCTGTCTCTCTCCGTATCTCTCTCTTCCTCTGTGTCTCTGTCTGTCTCTCTCTCCGTGTCTCTGTGTCTCTCTCTGTCTCTCTCTCCGTATCTCTCTTTCTTTGTCTCTCTCTTTTGTTAGATTACTTGTTAGATATTACTGCATAGTCAGAACTAGAAGCACAAGCATTTCGCTACACTCGCATTAACTTCTTGGATATAGGGGGCGCTCTTTTAATTTATGGATAAAAAAACGTTTTAAGCGCAATATTTTGTCACGAAAAGATGCTCGACTATGCATATAATTGGCAGCTTTGGAAAGAAAACTCTAAGCTTTCCAAAACTGCACAGATATTATCTGTGAGTGCCACAGAACTCATGCTACAGGCGAAACCAAGATGAAACTTCAACCAGGAAATGGGCAGAATTTTTGAAGCTCTGTTTTCCATTGTCTCCTTATATGGCTGTGAATGCGCCGGGAATGAGCCTGCCCTTTCTATCGTTTCTCCAAGGTGTCTGCAGCATTGTGATGTATTTGTAGGCATATCATTGGAAGATTGGCCATAAGAGACTACATTTACCAGGGGTCCGCCCGGTGTCCTTTGTCTAAATTGGTGCGTAATCTACAAGCTGCACGCAGTCATCCAGTGATTGAGAGGAGAGAGGAGGCTTCCATCGAACGATATATCATGAAGAGATATGTGAAAAACACCTTGAGGATTGATTCTAAACAACGTTTACCATGTTTCAGTCGATATTATGGAGTTAATTTGGAAAAAAGTTAGGTGTTTTGAAGACTGAATTTTCTTTTTTTTTTGGTAGCCAAACGTGCGATTTCTCCTAAACAAATAATCTTTCAGGAAAAACTGAGCATTTGCTATCTGAGAGTCTCCTCATTGAAAACATCTGAAGTTCTTCAAAGGTAATGATTTTATTTGAATGATTTTCTGGTTTTTGTGAAAATGTTGCCTGCTGATGCTAACGCTAAATGCTATGCTAGCTGCGCTAGCTGTTACACAAATGCTTGTTTTGCTATGGTTGAGAAGCATATTTAGAAAATCTAAGATGACAGTGTTGTTAACAAAAGGCTAAGCTTGAGAGCTAGCATATTAATTTCATTTCATTTGCGATTTTCATGAATAGTTAACGTTGCGTTATGGTAATGAGCTTGAGGCTGTATTCACGATCCCGGATCCGGGATGGCTCGACGCAAGAAGTTAACATCTACTAACCATGTGATTTGATTTAGTAAGTCTTAACAAAGTCTCTCCCCTTACTGGACAAGCTTTTTTTGGGGGGGTGGGGGGACTATTCAGTCCCTCTCTTGAGTTGCATGGATGCAGAATTCCCATCCTTAATGTTGAACATGAATCAAGATTCAGTCATTACTGCAAGGAAATCATAACAAAAAGGTGTGAAAAAAAACTATTGTATCACCAGAGTAACACAGAATGAGTCTGTCTATCCCATTGTTACTGATCGTTGGACCTCCTCATCATTCACCTTGACTGTCTGTGTGTGTTGTAATAATAATTTGATGGATGCTTATAGTTGTACATGTGTGTATTATATTATGCATGTGTGACTTGGAAACTTGTTTTTTTGCATATCCCAACTCCCCTGAGACATCCTCTGCGAGTGGGGTCACGGCCAGGGTCAGCCATTATGAACGGTGACCCTGGAGCAATTATGGTGATGTGCCTTGCTAAAGGGCATATTAACAGATTTTTCACCTTGTCTGCTCAGGGATTTGAGCTAGCGCCCTTTCAGTTACTGACCCAACACTCTAACCGCTAGGCTACCTACCTGTCTGGGAGTGTAGCTCTCAGTTACTGACCCAATGCTCTAACCACTAGGCTACCTGCCTGTCTGGGAGTGTAGCTCTCAGTTACTGACCCAATGCTCCAATTGCTAGGCTACCTGCCAATCTGGGAGTGTAGCTCTCAGTTACTGACTCAATGCTCTGGAGTGTAGCTCTGTTACTGACCCAACGCCACAACCGCTAAGCTACCTGCCTGGGAGTGTAGCTCTCAGTTACAGACCCAATGCTCTAACCGCTAGGCTACCTGCCTGTCTGGGAGTGTAGCTCTCAGTTACTGACCCAATGCTCCAACTGCTAGGCTACCTCCCTCTTCGGAGATTGTAGTTCTCAGTTACTGACCCAATGCTCTAACTTTTAACAAGGCACACCTGTTAATTGAAATGCATTTCAGGTGACAACCTCATGAAGCTGGTTGAATGCCAAGAGTGTGCAAAGCTGTCATCACAGCAAAGGGTGGCTACTTCGAAGAATCTCAAATATAACATATTTTGATTTGTTTTACACTTTCTTTACTACATGATTCCATATGTGTTATTCCATAGTTTTGATGTCTTCACTGTTATTCTACAATGTAGAAAATAGTAAAAATAATGAAAAACCTGTAGATGAGATGTAGCACTGTACAAGTCATTTAAAATAGATGTTCACTATCAAATCTCCTTTTTTACATCGTTGAGTATTTTCTCACAATGCATTTTTGAAAGATACTCAATGTTTGTCGAGCCAATTGTAGTTTTCATGCATAACAGCCACAGATGGAGGCTTTGGGCCACAATGAGTTAATCACCCAACGTTGTCAGTGTAAGAAAGCTTACCTGTTCCCTTTCAGTCACAGATGCACCAGTGATCCTTAAAAAGGAAAGGTAATGCCATTCGTCAAGGACAATCACCAGACAAGGCAAGTGTAAGACGAGCCAGACTGTAATCCTCTGTTGAAAGGAAATAGGGAGATGAATGGTGCCCTTGACCTCACACACACACGCGCAAACACACCGCCAAGTGTACAACACACACAAACACACATATGTAGTCAAGCAGACTTGCATGCACACATTGTGTAATAGAATCGCACTTATTGAACGAACTGGTGCTGGAAATGGACAGGTGTTTCATGTCAAAGCAATTGTTTACACACTCTATAGTCCATTTCCCCCTGAAGAGATGGTCCATAATTTAGCAGCTTCCTTTCTCTTTTATTCAGAGTGAGAGAGAGAGAGAGATGGAGAGAGGGAGTTCAGTAGTTGTAGGAGGAGATGGACATAGGGAGCTCAGTTGTAGATCTTACTATGTCCAACCTGGGGGGGGGGGTGGGAATACTGCGTCATTAATTGGCTGATTTGCGTCACAGTAGTGGAAAATATAATTGCTGGCTAGCATTCCTTTCTGTATAGTCTGTGTCAGAAGGTGAGTGAGACAGGGACACTGGGGATGTATCTCAATGGTCATAACATGCATCCTGCCCTTGTACCCTTTACCTCATCTGCACTGAACTGAATGAGTAAGACAGGTAAACAAATAGGACAGGTAAAAGAATAGGACATGTTGCCTCCTGAGTGTTAAAGAATAGCACAAGAATAGAACAGGTACAATAATTGGGCAGGTAAAAGAATATGACATGTTGCCTCCCAAGTGGCGCAGTGGTCTAAGGCACTGCATCGCAGTGCTAGCTGTGCCACTAGAGATTCTGGGTTCGAGTCCAGGCTCTGTCACAGCCGACCGTGACCGGGAGACCAATGGGGCGGTGCACAATTGGCCCAGCTTGGTCCGGGTTAGTGCACACTGACAGTCGCCAGGTGTACGGTGTTTCCTCCTAAAGGCTGGCTTCATGGTTAAGTGGGCATTGTGTCAAGAAGCAGTGCGGCTTGGCAAGGTCGTGTTTCGGGGGACGCCCGGGTCTCAAACCTTCGCCTCTCCTGAGTCCATACAGGAGTTTCAGAGATGAGAGAACACTAACTACCAACTGGAGAGGAAAAGGGAGAAAAAAAGAAATCAAGAACCGGACATGTAAAATAATATGAAAAGTTGAAAGAATAGGACCGGCAAAAGCCAAATACCTTAGACTCTCATATCTCTCAGATCAGGGATGTTGTTGAAAAGAAAACACTTTGGTTTAAGGCGCTCTACGACTCTTGGCTGACCACGGTGTTAAACAGGCATGGACAACTGAGGTCCAACAATGTGAGGAAGACCACCAGATAGAGCTGAAAATGAAGAGTATGAGAAAAGGAAAGATAGATATTTATTACTTTACTAGTTTCCTAAGTAATATTATTTTATGCAAGACTATAACCGTTTGCAACTTTTGGATGATATCCTCAATGATCACTTTTTAAATCAAGAGTTACTGTATGGTACTTTGGGACATTTTTTTGCTTGTTCATAAACCACACATTTCATAAACCACACATTTCTGCCCTGCGAGAGGGACAGCTTGTTTCTGGTACTCGGAGACATTTAATCCTGGATTAGATTGACAATTTATCCCAGGCAAACATGAAAATAGTCAAACACAGCATGGCCTCCTCTTTATCTTCATCCAACCAGAGTCAGATCAGGCCAAGACTTTTTCATGGTTTAAGACCCTTTTAAGACTATTGTGCTGACCCCAACCGTACTGTTTTTTTTACATAGACGTTTCGAGTACTGAGTGCATTTTTAAAGGTACACTTTGGGATTTTGTCAATAAGGCCCTATATCTACTTCCCCAGAGTCAGATGTTAGCAGGTACCCATATATTTTCAGTCATTGTGCTAATGCTAGTTAGCATTGGCTCACTATAGTACCTCTAACTTTCTTCATACTGGACACAGAGACATAAACATGGTATCAATGAGTCCATCTGATTCTGGGGGAAAATTGCGAAGTATCACTAAGTGAATTTGTTTGTCATAGAGGAAAACAAGTTTATTTTATCCCCTAGATTACAATATTTTGACGATGCTGAAGCATGGAGGAATGTTGTTTTTAAGGTTGATTATGGTTGCAAAAGGTGATGCAGGTAATCCACCCTCTCTTCTAGTCAGTTGTCCTGGTTTTATTCAGCAACATTCACAGTGATGTTCCAGAACATTGGGTGCTGTTTCAGTCACTTCCCTGTTTTGGAAACATTTGGTGTTATTAACGCTGCAGGAGAACATTTGGTGTATTTGGTTTCCTTTTGCTTTAGTGAGCAGTTGCTTTGTGCTAGCTATGCTAATGAGGCATTTTGGTTCTGACAGACAGTAACTCTTCCATAATGACCTGGCAGTGTGGCCCTGAGAGCTCTGGCTCCAATTCATTACCCAGACAGGACTAGTAGGGCATCATAATGATACACTATCACCTCCTCATCATTCTATAGCACTAGTTCAAATGACAGTGAAAAGCAGGGATTATTGTGTGTGTGTGTGTGTGTGTGTGTGTGTGTGTTGTTTTTAGAGACAAGTAAACAAACATACATGGATGTACTCCTCAGAGGTCCCCCAGAGTGCATTATGTTAAGTCTGTGTCCTATAGATCTGAGACTTACTCATTATTCCCAAACTGGAGGAAATTTCTTCAGAAGGAAAACATAACTGACCGTTTTTATTGTACAAGCTCAGAGAGCGTTTCTTTTGCTGAGATTTTCTCAATGTTGCACTACCCATAATGGCCTATTTGCAATATTATAATGTGTAATAACAAATTGTTTGTTTTTCCAATGATCTTTTGGAATGAGTGTATCATGAGTTTGATCCCTCAAAGGGATATGGATGTCTTTCAATTCTCAAATAAAACCAGACTAACTCAGGAGGATTGAGAGGCTCTGTGAATGTATGATAATTCTGATTCCATGATAATGGTAATGGCTGATTTTAATGAAATCACATTTTTGGTCATAGAGGCCTTAAACAGAGCTGTTTTTGAGAAAGAGTTGGTTTCTGTTGCAGCTGAACCTGTGCAAGGATACAGACGCCGGGCCCAGGCTGCCCAGCGCAAATTCGCTGATGACATCGACTGGTCCTATGCAGGTGAGTGTGGAGTGGACCACTAGTTTGGTTTAATTTTCAATGTCTCTCTCAATGGGAAGCCTTAGAATAAATACAAGATGTAGAGCAAATGTATCTTTTGTCTCTCTGTGTTTCATCATTTTCCTTCAATTCGCAAGAGGCTGACTCTATCTCACTGGAAAAAGCATCAGAGCAAGCGAAACAAAGCCCTTCTGTATGTGTAGGCCATCTATCTGATGCTGTCTGGTCCAAAATAGTATGACATTGTTGCCGCCCGCAGCAATGAATGCAAAGGAAGCCAGGTACATTTAAAAAATAATAATAATACCTAATCAGCATTGAGCTAAACCGAGTGAGCTCAACTGTGAATGGTCCTGGCTAGGGCTTGTTATGGTGACCATATTACCGCCATACCGGCGGTCACGAGTCATGACCGCAGTCAAATTCCTTGTGATCATTTAGTCACAGTAACTAGGCTTCTCCAAGCTCTGAAGCTGCTGATGGTCATTAGTAGCCTACCAAACTTGCTATTCTGGCTGGTACTGAGCACTCTATTGTCACTTGTTGTTGGTAATTTCCTGTATTACTAAATGAGGAGAGTTTACAAACAACACACAAGTCAGTTATATTTCAACTTAATCTTTAATCATATGAGCTTCACCATAGCCCTTTGACTCTCAGATCAATTCAGTGTCTATAAATGAATTCTGAGAGTGCTTACAAAATAATTATAGTATCTTTTATAGCTAAGATACACAACTCTCAATTCACATGACGAACCACAGATCTCAGAAACTTCACAAAGGGCCTTTTAATTGAGAGAGGAGTATCCCATAGCCAGATAGCATTAGCTATAAATTATCATTCAGTTTGGTCTCTAAAACGAGATTCTAATCTCGTTCCTGGTACTTCATAGTACCAAAACCATTACCTCATTATCTGGAATGCTCTTTAACCTTTATTGGCCAAAGACATCGTAAATCTCCTCTGTCAGTGCTGTCTCATAGAGGCCCATCCTCAGTGGAACACACACATACAATATTCAACAGATTCTATTCCGTCGAATAAAACAACCATTCTAATGCAATAGAAAGATTAGAAAATAATCGTACAAGCACTATAACATAATCTTGCAATTTTCCACGACATCTCCCTATCGCATGTGTCATGACATTGCCCTCTTTGGGTAAAGCAACCCCATCCCCCTCTCCCTGCCTCCCCCTTTCCTCTTTCAACTAGGCTGCTGTGGTCAGAGAGAGGTCGTAAATTCCTGCCACATGGCCACACAGTACAGAGATCCGAACAAGAACTCGAGGTCCGAACAAATTTCATGTTCCGGAGAAAGTTTAAAAGATGGGTGAAGAATCCAGCTACGAACTGGTCCATTTGTTACAACTTGGGGAAGCTCATGGGAGACGGTGTGGCCACATTACCATAACGCTGTTTATATAATAGCCTCAGATATGAGGTTTACAACTAATTGTTGTATAAGATGAATGAGTGAGTATGATACTGTTTGTAAAATTGTGTAATATGATTTTGGACTGTTTTTAATGAAGGAAAATCCAATTCCCTTTTGATTTGAACTAAATCAGAAGACCACAACTGAGCCCAGTTAGGGTCAGGCATCCTGGGACAGCCCCTTTTCTGCAATTCTGAATAAAACCCAACTTTGAGAAATTATCACCAGACCATGTTTCTCTCAATCACAGGAGTACAAAGGTTGCAGCCCATTGCTGAATCTTTTAACCATACCACGTGGTTAAACTCTTAGACTATCGATAACGACAGAATAAGAACAAGTCTTTGATATTAATTACTAGTCTGCAGCTAGGAATTCGGTATCATTGAACGCGAAGAACGACAACTGCCGAAACATCCATTCTACAAAACCATGAACTATCCCCTCTAACCAAGACAGAGAGAGAGACGGACAAAACTCTCCAACAGAAACAAACTTTTCAACAAAGATCCCGACGACACACTGAGCGTAAATATATTGATTGATTGCAATTGTTCCCGAATGAGTGAGCGTTCATGTGCAAAGGATTAGCATTTCAATTGTTATAATTATCAACTTTATAGTGTCTCATCTCAGTTGACCCCCCACTTCCCCTTTTGTCTAACAAGCTGCGATGCCGGTTTAGCCCACTAGGGCACATTCCCCTATCATTTCTTGTAACCATATTTACCTTGTTTGTTTGTATATGCATTTCTGTGAATTACTTAGTTAGTAATAAATAAATGATTTAAGACAATTGATGTATGGATGACTCATAGTGAAGACTGGGTTCGTGCAGATAACCAACAATTTACGACGTTTGGAATGAGACTAACGTGAGGTAAAGTAAATAATTCATTAATCAGAAGACTATGGATCAGATATGAAAATATCTGAAAGGTTATATTAGGAAATTATAACCTTGTAATCTGAATATTTTCCTTGGTGCCCCGACTTCCTAGTTAATTACAGTTACGTGATTAGACAATTTGATCGCGTAATACTAATTACAGAGAATCTTTGATAAAAACGAAGTCTTCATTTAATGATAGTAAAGACACGACACATGGTTTAACAGATACATTCACATATGAAGACAATGTTCCATTCTGACCTCTCCCCTCTCTGGGCCCCAAGTGACTTTTCCCTAGAGAAGAAAAGAAAAATGCAACTGACGACAGTATAGTCCAAAAAGAGACATTCTAATGACAAGTATCTCACATAAGCATATTATGAAAGTAAATAAAACATCTTATTTATCTATGTTACCTAACTCATTCTGATTCAGCTACGCCACACTCTAATCACTCTGTAATTGAATGTAATCGAAAATCTAATTGAATACTTCATGAGAGCCAGTGGTGTAAAGTACTTAAGTAAAAATACTTGAAAGTACTACTTAAGTACTTTTTGGGGGGTATCTTCATTACTTTACTATTTATATTTTTGACAACTTTTACTTCACTACATTCCTAAAGAAAATAATTTACTTTTTACTCCATACATTTTCCCTTACACACAAAAGTACTCATTACATTTTGAATGCTTAGCAGGACAGGAAAATAGTCCAATTCACATAGATATCAAGAGAATATCCCTACCTCCTCTGATCACAAATGCTTTGTTTGTAAATTATGTCTGAGGGTTTGTGTGCCCCGGCTATCTGTAAATGAACAAAAACAAGGAAATTGTGCCATCTGGTTTTTTATGATTTATACTTTTACTTTTGATACTTAAGTATATTTAAAACCAAGTACTTTGACTTTTACTCAAGTAATATTTTACTGGGTGACTTTTACTTGAGTCGTTTTCTATTAAGGTATCTTTACATTTACTCAAGTATGACAATTGGGTACTTTTTCCACCACTGATGAGAGCGCTTCAGCGGTCCCGTTCTGTGAGCTTGTGAGGTCTACCACTTTACGGCTGAGCCGTTGCTGCTCCTAGACGTTTCAACTTCACAATAACAGCATAAATGCATAAATGTTACGAACTGACTTGTTGAAAAGGTGGCATCCTATGACGGTGCCACATTGAAAGTCACTGAGTTCTTCAGTATGGACCAGTCTACTGACAATGTTTGTCTATGGAGATTGCATGGCTGTGTGCTCGAATCCACCAATTCGAAAGGGTGTCCACATATACTAAAAGTATCTGAGAGAGCCATGTGAGTGAGAGGTGCTTCGGAGCACTGCAAATGGCAACCAGGAGAAGGGAATTATTATATTCAGCCCAAGGGCACAACGGCCACATTAGCCCCAAAAGGCATCGATTTTTGGGGGGACATTATGGCCACTCAAGGGGGATGCCACCGGGAGATTCGAGAAATCCTGGTGAGAATATTATCAAGTGCTTGTCAAATTGTGAATGAGAGCCTGATTAAGTGTGCAGCCTGCCCAAGAAACAAAGCAGAGCTCATGCCTTTTCATGCATCTTTTTTCAAATCATCATTAGAGTTGCATCATGCAGCCTTAGAATGTATTAGAAATCCAAACATAAGAAAAAGGAGGCATAAAACATATAGGCCAACATTTTTATCACAACTAAAGTTACATTAATAACTCTAAATGAAGCACATAGGAGTACCTGTTTCTTTGTTAACCGCTCAACACAGAATAGCGGCATGTGCGCACTCCCTAAGAGATCGTTTGGAGAAATTATTATTTATATTTTATTCAGCTATGTGCAATTGTTTTCTTCATACCATAAAATAATATAATGCCACAGAATTTTAAGAAAATCTTGTCTGCTAAATGAACTAGTGTAGCCCACAGCTATATGGCATAGCGAGATCAGGGCCTAACAACTCAGACTATGCTATTCTGTTCTTCTGAAATAGACTACATTTTCTTCATATAATGTTTCTTTAGACCTGTCTAAAATAAATAATGGCTTTATTTTGATGGTGTAAGCTATATTAAATTGATTTATTATTCAAAAAATTATGTAGATGTTACAGTTGAAGTCGTAAGTTTACATACACCTTAGCCAAATAATATTTTAACTCAGTTTTTCAAAATTCCTGACATTTAATCCTAGTAAAATTACCTGTCTTAGTTCAGTTAGGATCAATACTTTATTTTAAGAATGTTAAATGTCAGAATAATAGAAGAGTGATTCATTTCAGCTTTTATTTATTTTCTCACATTCCCAGTGGGTCAGAAGTTTACATACACTCAATTAGTTTTTGTAGCATTGCATTTAAATGGTTTAACTTGGGTCAAATGTTTCAGCTAGCCTTCCACAAGCTTCCCACAATAAGTTGGTTGAATTTTGGCCCATTCCTCCTGACATGGCTGGTGTAATGGAGTCAGGTTTGTAGGCCTCCTTGCTCGCTCACACTTTCAGTTTTACCCACAGATTTTCTATGGGATTGAGGTCAGGGCTTGAAGGTAGGCCTTGAAATACATCCACAGGTACACCTCCAATTGACTGAAATTATGTCAAATAGCCTATCAGAAGCTTCTAAAGCAATTTTCTGGAATTTTCCAAGCTACTAGCCATGAATCCACAGGTGGTTAGGCGTGGAGTGGGGTTAGTGGTTAGATTTAGGGTTAGGTTTAGGGTTAAGGTGAGGGTTAGGGGTTATGGCTATTTTCTCTAACCATCATCTTAACCTTAATCAGTAACCCTAGCCACTCCAACCCTAACCCCTAAACTTAAAATAGCCTTTGAATGGAAATCAATTTTAGGTCCCCACGAGGATAGAAGAACAAAAACGTGTGTGTGTGTTTCTATGTGTGTGGGTGTGCGAGTTGAGTGAGTATGTGATCAATAACTACTCTAGTATTTTGAGCTGGCAGTGACATGTAGACTAGTATTTTGAGCTGCCATTGACATAGTGTTCATTAATCACCGTATTCTTATCAGCAGACTCAATAGCCTTGGTTTCTCAAATTACTGCCTCGCCTGGTTCACCAACTACTTTGCAGACAGAGTTCAATGTGTAAAATCGGAGGAACTGTTGTCCGGAACTCTGGCAGTCTCTATGGGGGTGCCACAGGGTTCAATTTTCGGACCGACTCTTTTCTCTGTATATATCAACACTCTTGCTGCGGGTGATTCCCCTGATCCACCTCTATGCAGACGACACCATTCTGTATACATCTGGCCCTTCTTTGGACACTGTGTTAACTAACCTCCAGACGAGCTTCAATGCCATACAACACTCCTTCTGTGGCCTCCAACTGCTCTTAAACGCTAGCAAAACCAAATGCATGCTTTTCAACCGTTCACTGCCCGCACCTGCCCGCCCGACTAACTTCACTACTCTGGATGGTTCTGACCTAGAATACGTGGACAACTACAAATACCTAGGTGTCTGGCTAGACTGTAAACTCTCCTTCCAGACTCATATCAAACATCTCCAATCCAAAATCAAATCTAGAATCGGCTTTCTATTTCGCAACAGAGCCTCCTTCACTCATGCCGCCAAACTTACCCTAGTAAAACTGACTCCTACCGATCCTCGACTTCAGCGACGTCATCTACAAAATAGCTTCCAATACTCTACTCAGCAGATTGGATGTAGTCTATCACAGCCGTATACCACCCACCCACTGCGACCTGTACTCTCTAGTTGGCTGGCCCTCACTACATATTCGTCGCCAGACCCACTGGCTCCAGGTCATCTATAAGTCTATGCTGGGTAAAGCTCCACCTTATCTCAGCTCACTGGTCACGATGACAACACCCACTCGTAGCACACTCTCCAGCAGGTATATCTCACTGGTCATCCCCAAAGCCAACACCTCCTTTGGCCGCCTTTCCTTCCAGTTCTCTGCTGCCAGTGACTGGAACGAATTCCAAAATCGGTGAAGCTGGAGACTTACATTTTCTTCACTAACTTTAAATATGAGCTATCTGAGCAGCTGAGCGATCGCTGCAGCTGTACATAGTCCATCTGTAAATAGCCCACTCAATCTACCTACCTCATCCCCATATTGTTTTTCTTTACTTTGCTGCTCTTTTGCACACCAGTATCACTACTTATACACCATCATCTGATCATCATCATCCGCTCAGCTATCACTCCAGTGTTAATCTGCTAAATTGTAATTACTTTGCTATTATGGCATATTTATTGCCTTACCACCTCATGCCATTTGCACACACTGTATATAGACTTTCTTTTTTTCTATTGTGTTATTGACTGTACGTTTGTTTATCCCATGTGTAACTCTGTTGTTTTTGTCGCACTGCTTTGCTTTATCTTGACCAGGTCGCAGTTGTAAATGAGAACTTGTTCTCAACTAGCTTACCTGGTTAACTTCTTAAGGTATAGGGGGCAGCATTTTCACTTTTGGATAAATAGCGTGCCCAATTTCAACTTCCTGCTACTCATGCCAAGAATATAAGATATGCATATTATTAGTAGTTTCTAAAACTGTTTGAATCATGTCTGTGAGTATAACATAACTTATGTAGCAGGCAAAACCCAGAGGACAAACCGTTCAGAATTGAAAAAAATTGAGGTCTCTGTCTGTTCACTGAGTTCTCATTGGCAAATGATACTTCCACTGGATGTCACCAGCCTTTGGAATTTGGTTGAGGTTATTAATTTGTGCAATGAAGAAGTAGGGCCAACTAGGAACTGCGTAACACTGTTGAGAGTTGCGCAAGACTTGAAAAGTAGCTTGGTTTGTTGTGTTCCTGTAATGAACACAGATAGACCCGTCTTCAATTTGATCGATTATTAACGTTTAAAAATACCAAAAGTTGTATTACAAAAGTTGTTTTGAAATATTTTGGCAAAGTTCATAGGCAACTTTTGAAATATTTTGTCGTGCCGTTGCGCATTTTGGAAGCTGTTTTTTTCTGGATCAAACTCGGCAAATAAATTTACATTTTGGATATATATGGACAGAATTAATCGAACAAAAGGACCAATTGTGATGTTTATGGGACATATTGGAGTGCCAACAAAAGAAGCTCGTCAACGGTAAGGCGTGTTTTATATTTTATTTCTGCGTTTTTTGTGTAGCGCCTGCAGGGTTGAAATATGCTACTCTCTTTGTTTACTGTTGTGCTATCATCAGACAATAGCTTCTTATGCTTTCACCGAAAAGCCTTTTTGAAATCTGACATGTTGGCTGGATTCACAACGAGTGTAGCTTTAATTGAGTATCTTACATGTGATTTAATGAAAGTTAGATTTTTTTATATCATTTTATTAGAATTTTCCGTGCTGCATTTTCCCTGGTTTTTGGCCAAGTGGGATATAAGCGTCCCCTATACCATAAGAAGTTAAATAATGGTGAAATAAATCAAACAAAAAATAATTAAGACTAATAGTTGCTTGTGGCTGTCTTGCATGTGTGTGAGTAATAAAATAACAGACAACCACGGAGAGAGTGAATTAATGTAACATTACTCAAGAAATCTGTCATGAATTGTAACGTTTTTGCAGAGGATATTTTTGTCTAAGATGTTTAGTGCAGTATTTCTACATTTTAAAATGTGCATGAAAACATCTCTTGTTGAATGACACACTTTATTGAAGAATCCCTACTGTTAACCAATCACGACGATGGGGCATAGAATTTGTCTCCAAACTTCGGCTTGCCTCCAGAAAAAAAGAGATCTTATACGTTTTGTTCAATGAGATAATATCAGTCAGTTAACATGACTTTTATGAGTTATGAAGCCTTTATGCACTTTGTGCTTATTTCGATTACATAAATGCTTAAATTCACAAAAAATGACATTTGTTGCTGAAAATTCAGAACAAAACGTAGAAGATCTCCAAAGCCTGTGTTTATCACAGGTCGATTTTCAGCATTTATCCCCCCCCCCCAAAAAAAATACAAATATGAATTCCCCCATAGACTTTGGCCAACAAGCCAAGGCAGAGTTAGCCTCTGTTAGTGCCTACAAAAAGACACCATTACTGTTGCTTTCTATGCAAGTCATAGTGTGTCACGATCGTTGTTAGAATAAATGGACCAAGGTGCAGCGTGCGTAGAGTTCCACATGTTTAATTATAGAAACTCACCAAAACAATACAGAAACAAATGAAAGGTGAAGTAATGGAGTGCTCACAGGCAGTGGGAAAAGGCTGCCTAAATATGATGACAACGATAGACAGCTGCCTCTGATTGGGAACCATACCAGGCCAACATAGAAATGAAAAAACTAGACTACCCACCCTAGTCACACCCTGACCTAACCAAAATGGAGAATAAAAAGAATCTCTAAGGTCAGGGTGTGACATAGTGACTAGTTTGGTTTCATAAATAGCTTTTTAAACCGGGACGCTGAATGTACCTGGGAATTAATGTCCTATTTGAAAATCATCTGAACCCATTCCAGTGTCCCTCCTTGGTCTCATTTGGGGATTTGCATTTGAGTACGTTTAATTAATTTGATCTTCATGAATCCTAAGATGTTTGACAGAGTCGTTTGGTATTGTGTGTGGAGAGAGAAACCAGGAAATGTATTGGTTATCATTGGGGGCCATTTAGGGCCTCGTTCCAATAGGAAATGGCATGGCCTCTCCTTTTCTACATGACCACTGGTAGGTGAGAAGACTGAACAAGTTTAAACTGAAATGCTTTAAATGAAGAAGTAGGCATATTGGCCTATGCTTGGGTTATCAGATGGGGAGGTGACACTAAAGTTCAGGTCAGAATATGGCCCTCAATTTCTTTTCAACTAATTTTGACAGCATCTAAAAAATATGCACAATACTGTGACACAAGCTGTTAAACTGTGTAAGAGAGAGTGTATTGCGACCACACCAATACGCTATCTCTTGCACAGTTTAACACACACACACACACCAGTGGAGCCTGCTGAGGAGAGAACTGCTTTTAACAATGGATGGATTTGGTGGAATGGTGTCAACCACATGGAAACATTGTGTTTGATGTGGTTGATACCATTCTATTGACTCCATTCCAGCCATTATTATGTCCTCCTCTCAGCAGCCTCTACTGACACACACAACCCCCCGGGACACCTGGGACTTTCTTCTCGAGGGTCTCTGCTTTAGTTTTTTTCAGCCATGGAGAATTCTCTGTGCTAGTCTCTGGGACCCATATTCGGAAAGTAGGGCACATTGAGCTCCTGGTTGGGAGCTGCTGTTTAGCCTAGCGGTGCTTGTCTGATCTGTTTTGGATGAGACAAGACATGGGTTACGAGTAACCATTACAGCATAGACTGTATGATGTGTAGTAAAAATGTGTATTTCTCTTCAATTACAGTAGATACCGTTTATATTATTGGCATGATAATATTATATGCAGAGTTGCCAAAGAGTGAGTAATAAAGCATATTCTACAAAATCGATGTATAATTTTGCATGGGAATTTACTATGAATATTTACTATGCCCCTCAGATGATTGTGTGCCACTGCCTATCTTTCTTCCCCATCTGTCTCGCGGTCTTTCACTAGATATGACAAAAATATCCTCTCTTCCCCCTCTCCCTCACTCTGTTCTCCCCTCTCGCTCTCTCTTGCTCTCTCTGTCGCTGTCTAGACTTCCCCCTCTCTCTCTCCCGCTTCCCTTTTGCTCTCTTTACCACACAGCTCTCCCATACCTCCCCTCTCGTCTCGCTCAGTGTCACAACAAACTGAATCTGCTTGACACACGAGACTGGCACAACAATGGGGGCATTATGGGGCCAGGGGGGCAGGCAGATGGGGACACCCCACATCCCGACTGCCAATGCCAGCTTAAACATGCCACTGCCCCACCCCCACGCCCCTGCCCGACTGTCCTTGATAAACTTTGATCTATAGGCCTATTGCATAAATAGCATCAAGA
Source organism: Oncorhynchus kisutch (assembly GCF_002021735.2). Classification (NCBI taxonomy): domain Eukaryota; kingdom Metazoa; phylum Chordata; class Actinopteri; order Salmoniformes; family Salmonidae; genus Oncorhynchus; species Oncorhynchus kisutch. The sequence goes on along the minus strand of NC_034183.2, from coordinate 14,123,622 downwards.
GAGTACCCAGTGCTGGTCCAATGGCCCTATGAATGCTATACTGACCCTTGAATAACTAACATTAAAAGTGATCCCAGATAAATGACAATGGCAACATTGAACATTAACTGCTCTAACCTTGGCTCTTGGACCCGATACGGACCTATACGTGGACCTGGATCTGGATTGGGGCCATATGGGGAACGGTAAGGGTTATTTTGATGAGGGTCAAGGTCATTGGGGCCCAGAGCCTAGCCGTGTAGGGAGCCTGCAGCCTCTAGGCCAATGTCCATGCCATTGGCGTTGGAAGAGCCACATAGGGAGTGGTCAGGGACAGGGGTCGAATAGTTTTGATCTCATGCTGCAGAACCCTGAAAAGGTGTTGCATCGCCTTCCACTGTCGCTCCTGTTGTTCGGCCTCCCACTCTTACGCCTGCTGCAAGACATCAGGCTGCTCCTGAACAGAAGGGCCATCTCCTCCAATGAGGTCACCCCTGGATGGTCTGGTATGGGCCGTCTTCCTTCAGCCCAGCCTGGAGAGGTGGTCCATGTGGTCCCTGTCCTGGTTTTTCTTTGTACCGTATTGGTCCAATGTTTGGTCCTCTTGTTTTTAAAAACAAAAAGATAAATCAAATTAACCTAAGCTAAGCAACCGCTACTCTTCTGATCATCCCACTGCTGCCACCATATGTCAGGGAGGCAACGACCAAAGAGGCAACGAGAGACAGCTGAGTAGGGTGCAATCAATATATGAGTTTTATTCCTCGAATTTGAAAGGCTGCATACTGGCTGAATGCCAGGCGGTGATGCAACCAGTCAAGATGCTCAACATGGTGCAGCTGTAGAACTTTGAGGATCTGAGGGCCCATTCCAAATCTTTTCAGCCTCCTGAGGGGGAAGAAGCATTGTTGTTCCCTCTTCACAACTGTGTTGGTGTGATTGGACCATGATAGATTCTTAGCGATGTGGACACAGAGGAACGTAAGCTCTCGAACCACTCCACTACAACCCAGTCAATTTTTTTACATCTTCAAATCTAATTTTATTGGTCACATGCAGATGTTAATGCGAGTGTAGCGAAATGCTTGTGTTTCTAGTTCCAACCACCATTTCACAACAACTACCTTATACACACAAGTGTAAAGGAATGAATGAGAATATGTACATATAAATATATGGATGAGCGATGGCCACGCGGAATAGGCAAGATGCAGTAGATGGTATAGAGTACAGTATATTCATATGAAATGAGTAATGTAGGGTATGTAAACATTAAATAAAGTGTCATTGTTTAAAGTGACTAGTCATACATTTATTACATCCAAATGTTAATTATAAAAGTGGCTCGAGATTGAGTCTGTTGGCAGATGCCACTAAATGTTAGTGATGGCCTTTTAACAGTCTGATGGCAGTCTGATGGCTTTTTTGCTACATATACATAACTTTTACATATACATTTTACATACACAATTAGCATACATGGTATTTTTTATATAAATCAGTCACGTAACAATAATACACTACCAAACATAAACTATTTAATCCCAACCCTCAGCCACTCCCACCAGCCCATCCCACCTATCCCCATAGACCTCAGCTCTTTAATCCTAGCCCTCAGCCACTCTCAACCCATCCCACCTATCCCCATAGACCTCAGCTCTTTAATCCTAACCCTCAGCCACTCTCATCCCATCCCACCTATCCCCATAGACCTCAGCTCTTTAATCCCACCCCTCTGCCACTCTCAGCCCATCCCACCTATCACCATAGACCTCAGCTCTTTAATCCCACCCCTCAGCCACTCTCAGCCCATCCCACCTATCACCATAGACCTCAGCTCTTTAATCCCACCCCTCTGCCACTCTCAGCCCATCCCACCTATCACCATAGACCTCAGCTCTTTAATCCCAACACTCAGCCACTCAACCCATCCCACCTATCCCCATAGACCTCAGCTCTTTAATCCCACTCCTCTGCCACTCTCAGCCCATCCCACCTATCACCATAGACCTCAGCTCTTTAATCCCACCCCTCAGCCACTCTCAGCCCATCCCACCTATCACCATAGACCTCAGCTCTTTAATCCCACCCCTCTGCCACTCTCAGCCCATCCCACCTATCACCATAGACCTCAGCTCTTTAATCCCAACACTCAGCCACTCAACCCATCCCACCTATCCCCATAGACCTCAGCTCTTTAATCCCATCCCTCAGCCACTCTCAGCCCATCCCACCTATCACCATAGACCTCAGCTCTTTAATCTCACCTATCACCATAGACCTCAGCTCTTTAATCTCACCTATCACCATAGACCTCAGCTCTTTAATCTCACCTATCACCATAGACCACCCTCGTTTGGTTTCCATGTGCCGTGTATTTTTTTGTGTTGTTTTACGTCATTTTTCAACCTTTTCTAATCGCATATTATCCACAGATCTTGGAGGGTTCAGGTTTCACAAGATTGTGGTCATGAAAAAGGAAACTATGGCATGTAATTTATATCACTATCATGCACACGCACCCTCACACATAAGGATGGCTCTGTTGCGGAAAGACTGATACATGGTCGATAGTGTCTTGATGCTGTATTGTTTGTCCTTCATGTTCTAATACTTTAATGTTACACCTTCCTTGTGTTTTTTGTAATAAAAAAAGAAAAAAAGAGAGACCTAAGACAACAACATAGCATGGCAGCAACACATGGCAACACAACATGACAACAACATGGTAGCAACACATGTCAGCAGCGCAACATGGTAGCAACACATGTCAGCAGCGCAACATGGTAGCAGCACAAAACAGGGTACAAATATTATTGGGCACAGACAACAGCACAAAGGGTAAGAATGTAGATACAACCATACATCACGTAAAGCAGCCACAACTGTCAGTAAGAGTGTCCATGATTGCGTCTTTGAATGAAGAGATTGAGATAAAACTGTAGAGTTTGAGTGTTTGTTGCAGCTCGTTCCAGTCGCTAGCTACAGCAAACTGGAAAGAGGAGCAACCCAGGGATGTGTGCGCTTTGGGGACCTTTAACAGAATGTGACTGACAGAACGGGTGTTGTATGTGGAGGATGAGGTCTGCAGTAGATATCTCAGATACGGGGGAGTGAAGCCTAAGATGGTTTTATAAATAAGCAGGTATACAGAGGGTATACAGAGATGACCAGTTTACCGAAGAGTATAGAGTCCAGTGACGTGTCCTATAAGGAGCATTGGTGGCAAAGCTGATGGCCAAATGGTGAAGAACATCTAGCCGCTCGAGAGCACCCTTACCTGCCGATCTATAAATTTACGTCTCCATACTCGAGCAATCTACCTATTGAACATGTTGAAGAGACTAAACCGCTGGGTGTCACCCTAGATAGCAAACTATCATGGTCAACACATATAAACTCATTGGCTACTAAAATGGTAAGAGGTCTGCCCATGATAAAGCGTTGCTCTGCTTTTGTGATATCTCAGTCAACCAGACAGGTCCTACAGGCCCTAGTTTTGTCGCACCTGAACTACTGTCCAGTTGTGTGGTCATGTGTGACAAAGGACATAGGAAAATTGCAGTTGATCCAAAATAGAGCAGCACACGTTGCACTTAGATCTACAGTACATGGAGGGTGAGTGTTAATGACATGCATGTCAGTCTCTCCTGGCTCAAATTTGAGGAGATGTTGACTGCATCACTATTGGTCTTTGTGTGAGGTGTTTGTGTTGAAGGTACCTAACTGTCTGTTCAAGCAGTTGGCACACAGTTTGGACATGCGTCATTATCACACAAGACATGCAACCAGAGGTCTCTTCACAGTCCCCTTGTCCAGAACAGAGGCAGGGAAACACAGTATTAAATAAAGCCATGACTAATACTTTCACGTGTGTGAACGTCTGACGTCATTTCCGGTCACAACTTGCAGGCTTGTTTTCGAGTTGCTGTGCGTTTTGTTGCCAACCTGTTTTGCTACCTGACAACTTTACGGTTTTCACTTTTTAATTACCGTTCATATATTTATTTATTTTTTCCTCAACTTTTTCACTCCGGACGCTTTATCTGGACACGATTCGTCAGGACCTCCAACAGCCGAAGCTAAGTAGTAACATTAACATGATGCCTTCTAATTGCAGCCGCTGTACTCGCCTTACGGCGAGGATAGCTGTGCTGCTTGCCCAGCTTCAGACGCAATCGTTAGGCAAGGGTAATTTCAGTGTAGGAAAGGATGAAACAGCGTCTGTGGCACCAGTAAGTACAGATAGTAGTGTAAATCCCCTGGCACAGTCCCCGCAGCCGGACAACTTTCTCACGGTTTCTGGAAGGAAATGCTGTAGGAACGCTCAACCGGTGTCGCTCATTCAGCCGACAGAAACTTTCAACCGGTTTTCCCCATTAAGCAGCGGGTCGGAGTCAGAGGCCGATTCTTCTCTGGTCTCTACTCCTCCCGTTACGGGGTCTGAGACGCCGAAGCTTCCCACCATTAGCTCTGACAAATTGAAAACTCTAGTCATTGGCGACTCCATTACCCGCAGTATTAGACTTAAAGCGAATCATCCAGCGATCATACACTGTTTACCCGGGGGCAGGGCTACCGACGTTAAGGCTAATCTGAAGATGGTGCTGGCTAAAGCTAAAACTGGCGAGTGTAGAGAGTATAGAGATATTGTTATCCACGTCGGCACCAACGATGTTAGGATGAAACAGTCAGAAATCACCAAGCGCAACATAGCTTCTGCGTGCATATCAGCTAGAAAGATGTGTCGGCATCGAGTAATTGTCTCTGGCCCCCTCCCAGTTAGGGGGAGTGATGAGTTCTACAGCAGAGTCTCACAACTCAATCGCTGGTTGAAAACTGTTTTCTGCCCCTCCCAAAAGTTAGAATTTGTAGATAATTGGCCCTCTTTCTGGGACTCACCCACAAACAGGACCAAGCCTGACCTGCTGAGGAGTGACGGACTCCATCCTAGCTGGAGGGGTGCTCTCATCTTATCTACCAACATAGACAGGGCTCTAACTCCTCTAGCTCCACAATGAAATAGGGTGCAGGCCAGGCAGCAGGCTGTTAGCCAGCCTGCCAGCATAGTGGAGTCTGCCATTAGCACAGTCAGTGTAGTCAGCTCAGCTATCACCATTGAGACCGTGTCTGTGCCTCGACCTAGGTTGGGCAAAACTAAACATGGCGGTGTTCGCCTTAGCAATCTCACTAGGATAAAGACCACCTCCATTCCTGTCATTACTGAAAGAGATCATGATACCTCACATCTCAAAATAGGGCTACTTAATGTTAGATCCCTTACTTCAAAGGCAATTATAGTCAATGAACTAATCACTGATCATAATCTTGATGTGATTGGCCTGACTGAAACATGACTTAAGCCTGATGAATTTACTGTTTTAAATGAGGCCTCACCTCCTGGCTACACTAGTGACCATATCCCCCGTGCTTCCCGCAAAGGCTGAGGTGTTGCTAACATTTACGATAGCAAATTTCAATTTACAAAAAAAAAAAGACATTTTCATCTTTTGAGCTTCTAGTCATGAAATCTATGCAGCCTACTCAATCACTTTTTATAGCTACTGTTTACAGGCCTCCTGGGCCATATACAGCGTTTCTCACTGAGTTCCCTGAATTCCTATCGGACCTTGTAGTCATAGCAGATAATATTCTAATCTTTGGTGACTTTAATATTCACATGGAAAAGTCCACAGACCCACTCCAAAAGGCTTTCGGAGCCATCATCGACTCAGTGGGTTTTGTCCAACATGTCTCTGGACCCACTCACTGTCACAGTCATACGCTGGACCTAGTTTTGTCCCATGGAATAAATGTGGTGGATCTTAATGTTTTTCCTCATAATCCTGGACTATCGGACCACCATTTTATTACGTTTGCAATTGCAACAAATAATCTGCTTAGACCCCAACCAAGGAACATCAAAAGTCGTGCTATAAATTCACAGACAACACAAAGATTCCTTGATGCCCTTCCAGACTCCCTCTGCCTACCCAAGGATGCCAGAGGACAAAAATCAGTTAACCACCTAACTGAGGATCTCAATCTAACCTTGCGCAATACCCTAGATGCAAACTAGCTCCCTGGTACACAGAAAATACCCGAGCTCTGAAGCAAGCTTCCAGAAAATTGGAACGGAAATGGCGCCACACCAAACTGGAAGTCTTCCAACTAGCTTGGAAGGACGGTACCGTGCAGTACCGTAGAGCCCTTACTGCTGCTCGATCATCCTATTTTTCTAACTTAATTGAGGAAAATAAGAACAATCCGAAATTCCGTTTTAATACTGTCGCAAAGCTAACTAAAAAGCAGCATTCCCCAAGAGAGGATGACTTTCACTTTAGCAGTGATAAATTCATGAACTTCTTTGAGGAAAAGATTATGATTATTAGAAAGCAAATTACGGACTCCTCTTTAAACCTGCGTATTCCTCCAAACCTCAGTTGTCCTGAGTCTGCACAACTCTGCCAGGACCTAGGATCAAGAGAGACGCTCAAGTGTTTTAGTACTATATCTCTTGACACAATGATGAAAATAATCATGGCCTCTAAACCTTCAAGCTGCATACTGGACCCTATTCCAACTAAACTACTGAAAGAGCTGCTTCCTGTGCTTGGCCCTCCTATGTTGAACATAATAAACGGCTCTCTATCCACTGGATGTGTACCAAACTCACTAAAAGTGGCAGTAATAAAGCCTCTCTTGAAAAAGCCAAACCTTGACCCAGAAAATATAAAAAACTATCGGCCTATATCGAATCTTCCATTCCTCTCAAAAATTTTAGAGAAGGCTGTTGCGCAGCAACTCACTGCCTTCCTGAAGACAAACAATGTATACGAAATGCTTCAGTCTGGTTTTAGACCCCATCATAGCACTGAGACGGCACTTGTGAAGGTGGTAAATGACATTTTAATGGCATCGGACCGAGGCTCTGCATCTGTCCTCGTGCTCCTAGACCTTAGTGCTGCTTTTGATACCATCGATCACCACATTCTTTTGGAGAGATTGGAAACCCAAATTGGTCTACACGGACATGTTCTGGCCTGGTTTAGATCTTATCTGTCGGAAAGATATCAGTTTGTCTCTGTGAATGGTTTGTCCTCTGACAAATCAACTGTAAATTTCGGTGTTCCTCAAGGTTCCGTTTTAGGACCACTATTGTTTTCACTATATATTTTACCTCTTGGGGATGTTATTCGAAAACATAATGTAAACTTTCACTGCTATGCGGATGACACACAGCTGTACATTTCAATGAAACATGGTGAAGCCCCAAAATTGCCCTCGCTAGAAGCATGTGTTTCAGACATAAGGAAGTGGATGGCTGCAAACTTTCTACTATTAAACTCGGACAAAACAGAGATGCTTGTTCTAGGTCCCAAGAAACAAAGAGATCTTCTGTTGAATCTGACAATTAATCTTAATGGTTGTACAGTCGTCTCAAATAAAACTGTGAAGGACCTCGGCGTTACTCTGGACCCTGATCTCTCTTTTGAAGAACATATCAAGACCATTTCGAGGACAGCTTTTTTCCATCTACGTAACATTGCAAAAATCAGAAACTTTCTGTCCAAAAATGATGCAGAAAAATTTATCCATGCTTTTGTCACTTCTAGGTTAGACTACTGCAATGCTCTATTTTCCGGCTACCCGGATAAAGCACTAAATAAACTTCAGTTAGTGCTAAATACGGCTGCTAGAATCCTGACTAGAACCAAAAAATTTGATCATATTACTCTAGTGCTAGCCTCTCTACACTGGCTTCCTGTCAAAGCAAGGGCTGATTTCAAGGTTTTACTGCTAACCTACAAAGCATTACATGGGCTTGCTCCTACCTATCTCTTTGATTTGGTCCTGCCGTACATACCTACACGTACGCTACGGTCACAAGACGCAGGCCTCCTAATTGTCCCTAGAATGTCTAAGCAAACAGCTGGAGGCAGGGCTTTCTCCTATAGAGCTCCATTTTTATGGAACGGTCTGCCTACCCATGTCAGAGACGCAAACTCGGTCTCAACCTTTAAGTTGAAAGGTTCTACTTCTCTGATAGAGTTCAGTGTGTCAAATCGGAGGGTCTGCTGTCCGGACCTCTGGCAGTCTCTATGGGGGTGCCACAGGGTTCAATTCTTGGACCGACTCTCTTCTCTGTATACATCAATGAGGTCGCTCTTGCTGCTGGTGAGTCCCTGATCCACCTCTACGCAGACGACACCATTCTGTATACTTCCGGCCCTTCTTTGGACACTGTGTTAACAACCCTCCAGTCAAGCTTCAATGCCATACAACTCTCCTTCCGTGGCCTCCAATTGCTCTTAAATACAAGTAAAACTAAATGCATGCTCTTCAACCGATCGCTACCTGCACCTACCCGCCTGTCCAACATCACTACTCTGGACGGCTCTGACTTAGAATACGTGGACAACTACAAATACTTAGGTGTCTGGTTAGACTGTAAACTCTCCTTCCAGACCCATATCAAACATCTCCAATCCAAAGTTAAATCTAGAATTGGCTTCCTATTTCGCAACAAAGCATCCTTCACTCATGCTGCCAAACATACCCTTGTAAAACTGACCATCCTACCAATCCTCGACTTTGGCGATGTCATTTACAAAATAGCCTCCAATACCTTACTCAACAAATTGGATGCAGTCTATCACAGTGCAATCCGTTTTATCACCAAAGCCCCATATACTACCCACCATTGCGACCTGTACGCTCTCGTTGGCTGGCCCTCGCTTCATACTCGTCGCCAAACCCACTGGCTCCATGTCATCTACAAGACCCTGCTAGGTAAAGTCCCCCCTTATCTCAGCTCGCTGGTCACCATAGCATCTCCCACCTGTAGCACACGCTCCAGCAGGTATATCTCTCTAGTCACCCCCAAAACCAATTCTTTCTTTGGCCGCCTCTCCTTCCAGTTCTCTGCTGCCAATGACTGGAACGAACTACAAAAATCTCTGAAACTGGAAACACTTATCTCCCTCACTAGCTTTAAGCACCAACTGTCAGAGCAGCTCACAGATTACTGCACCTGTACATAGCCCACCTATATTTTAGCCCAAACAACTACCTCTTTCCCAACTGTATTTAATTTTAATTTATTTATTTATTTTGCTCCTTTGCACCCCATTATTTTTTATTTCTACTTTGCACATTCTTCCATTGCAAAACTACCATTCCAGTATTTTACTTGCTATATTGTATTTACTTTGCCATCATGGCCTTTTTTGCCTTTACCTCCCTTCTCACCTCATTTGCTCACATTGTATATAGACTTGTTTATACTGCATTATTGACTGTATGTTTGTTTTTACTCCATGTGTAACTCTGTGTCGTTTTATCTGTCGAACTGCTTTGCTTTATCTTGGCCAGGTCGCAATTGTAAATGAGAACTTGTTCTCAACTTGCCTACCTGGTTAAATAAAGGTAAAACAAGCACCAACTGTCAGAGCAGCTCACAGATTACTGCACCTGTACATAGCCCACCTATATTTTAGCCCAAACAACTACCTCTTTCCCAACTGTATTTAATTTTAATTTATTTATTTATTTTGCTCCTTTGCACCCCATTATTTTTTATTTCTACTTTGCACATTCTTCCATTGCAAAACTACCATTCCAGTATTTTACTTGCTATATTGTATTTACTTTGCCATCATGGCCTTTTTTGCCTTTACCTCCCTTCTCACCTCATTTGCTCACATTGTATATAGACTTGTTTATACTGCATTATTGACTGTATGTTTGTTTTTACTCCATGTGTAACTCTGTGTCGTTTTATCTGTCGAACTGCTTTGCTTTATCTTGGCCAGGTCGCAATTGTAAATGAGAACTTGTTCTCAACTTGCCTACCTGGTTAAATAAAGGTAAAATAAAATAAAAAATATGATTGAGTGTAGTCTGGCCCAGGAGTGGGAAGGTGAACGGAAAGGCTCTGGAGCAACGAACCGCCCTTGCTGTCTCTGCCTGGCCGGTTCCCCTCTTTCCACTGGGATTCTCTGCCTCTAACCCTATTACAGGGGCTGAGTCACTGGCTTGCTGGGGCTCTCTCATGCCGTCCCTGGAGGGGGTGTGTCAGCTGAGTGGGTTGATTCACTGTTGTGGTCATCCTGTCTGGGTTGGCGCCCCCCCCCTTGGGTTGTGCCGTGGCGGAGATCTTTGTGGGCTATACTCAGCCTTGTCTCAGGATGGTAAGTTGGTGGTTGAAGATATCCCTCTAGTGGTGTGGGGGCTGTGCTTTGGCAAAGTGGGTGGGGTTATATCCTTCCTGTTTGGCCCTGTCCGGGGGTGTCCTCGGATGGGGCCACAGTGTCTCCTGACCCCTCCTGTCTCAGCCTCCAGTATTTATGCTGCAGTAGTTTATGTGTCGGGGGGCTGGGGTCAGTTTGTTATATCTGGAGTACTTCTCCTGTCCTATTCGGTGTCCTGTGTGAATCTAAGTGTGCGTTCTCTAATTCTCTCCTTCTCTCTTTCTTTCTCTCTCTCGGAGGACATGAGCCCTAGGACCATGCCCCAGGACTACCTGACATGATGACTCCTTGCTGTCCCCAGTCCACCTGGCCATGCTGCTGTTCCAGTTTCAACTGACCTGAGCCCTAGGACCATGCCCCAGGACTACCTGACATGATGACTCCTTGCTGTCCCCAGTCCACCTGGCCATGCTGCTGCTCCAGTTTCAACTTCCACCTGACTGTGCTGCTGCTCCAGTTTCAACTGTTCTGCCATATTATTATTCGACCATGCTGGTCATTTATGAACATTAGAACATCTTGGCCATGTTCTGTTATAATCTCCACCCGGCACAGCCAGAAGAGGACTGGCCACCCCACATAGCCTGGTTCCTCTCTAGGTTTCTTCCTAGGTATTGGCCTTTCTAGGGAGTTTTTCCTAGCCACCGTGCTTCTACACCTGCATTGCTTGCTGTTTGGGGTTTTAGGCTGGGTTTCTGTACAGCACTTTGAGATATCAGCTGATGTACGAAGGGCTATATAAATAAATTTGATTTGATTTGATTTGACTAAATAGGACACTCTGCCACCCCAAGTAACTCAATTAAAAAACTGATTAAAGAATGTCTTAACGGCACGACTAGGACTGTGGAGACACACAGACATTTTTATGCATTTTGGATTGTATTATGTACTGTATTATGTATGTGATACAAGGTTCGGATATGATTGTGATATGTGGTTGTCTCGCCTGGCTATCTTAAGATGAATGCACTGGCTTTTGTCTGCTGAATGACTCAATTCTAATGTAAATGTGGTGCTATTTATGTATATTACGTATTTTATTTGTTGTGTTTCCTGTTTGGACCCCAGGAAGAGTAATCTAATTGGGGATCCTAATAAATACTAAATTACTAAATAGGCCCTCTGGAAATTAAATTTTGCTCCATTGCTGCTCAGCTGCCCGCAGCCATGTTCTGTGAGAAGATAGTGAGTCACTCAGCCACGGAGCGAGGGGAGGGTTGAGCCTTCCATGAGGAAAGGGGACAGTGAAGGGATGTGGAACGGGAGGTCAGTAGGGTCGAAGAGGCAGCTGGGTAGGGGCTGAGTGGGTAGGCCTGGAGGAGAGACGGAGAGAGAAATAAACAAAGTAGTGATTAGAGACCTGGCGGGGTGGGGATTGCAGTGAGATTAGTAGGTGAAGAGCCTCTATTAAAGATGAGGTCAAGTGCTTTGCCTGCATTGTGAGTGCGAGGGGACTGGGAAAGAGTGAGGTCAAAAGAGAAAAGGAATGGAAAGAAAGAGGTGGAACGAAATGAATCAAAGGCAGACATCGGGAGGTTGAAGTTGCCTAGTATGATGAGTGGTGAGCCATTCCCCTGAGTCTGAAGGACTCGTGGATACCATTTTATGTCTCTGAGAGAAGTTTGAAGGAAGTTGTTAACTAGCATTAGCCTTGTTGGCCGCATATCGGCAGTTCCAAATGTTGCCGGACCCCAGGAATTCCACATGGGTTGTGCGCCCATGGTACACTAAATTAGAAGGGTTGCAGCTACGGGGTTGGGAGCATCTGTAAAACCTACAGGAAGAGGAGCCAACAGGGATAGAAAACACACACACGTAGTTGACATCTACAAAAGAGTACAATGAGATCATCTGAAAATAACTAAGATACTAAACTGAGAGAGTGGTGTGAAGCCTCCCTCTCATAACTTGTATTTATTTGTTTTTCACATAGCATTCTATACAACTTTTATGTGATGTTCAATAACATATTTTTTCCAACATCCAAATATCTACAATATTGTGAGACAAACTTTTAAACTGTGCAATAGCTACTTGTATTGGTGTGGCCTCATTTGATACTTTGTCGAAAAGGGTCTCTCCCTCCCTCAGACACGCACACACACACACCAGCAGCAACTTATAATTGCCCACAACAGACAGATGATGAAGAATAGACTGTTGCATCCTGTCCCCTCTGCTGCTGCTGTGTGTGTGTAGCCATTGACATGCTAATGGTCTGACCCAGAACCCAGTATGACCTCATTCAGCCAGATTGTCCTCTGGTGGTTGTCTGAAGTATGTGGACCCCAGGACTTACACTACATTCAGTTAGAAAAGGAAATAAAATGCTGCTAGTAAATCAAATCAAATTGCTTTGTTAATGTGCTTTGTTAACACGTGTAGACTAACAGTGAAATGCTTATTTATGGACCCTTCCCAACAATGCTGAGACAAAAATGTAGAAGAAATGAAGTGTGCGTGTGTGTCTGATCCCTTCAGAAGGTGTGTGTGCAGTAAGTATGTTTACATACTTACAGTATGTAGCCTAAGCAATGCATGGCAAATATATCTGAAGAAAACCTCAAGGCAAGTGAAATAAACAACATCCGTACTCAGTGATTTTTGGGTGAGTGTTCTTGTTTTACCCAGGCTGTGTTGGCTGTGCCATGCCAGACATAGGCTAGGTGTTGGCTAAAGGAGAAACAGACTGGCAACCAGGCTTGACAGGATAAGTTGCGTTACAGGAGAAGCAATGAAGCAGCCTGATCACCGGAAATGATGAGACAGCCTATAGGGAGGAGGTCAGAGAACTGGCAGTGTGGTGCCAGGACAACAACCTCTCCCTCAATGTGAGCAAGACAAAGGAGCTGATCGTGGACTACAGGAAAATGTGGGCCGAACAGGCCCCCATTAACATCAACAGTGCTGTAGTGGAGCGGGTCGAGAGCTTCAAGTTCCTTTGTGTCCACATCACCAACGAACTATCATAGTCCAAACATACCAAGACAGTCGTGAAGAGGGCATGACAACACCTTTTCCCCTCGGGAGACTGAGAAGATTTGGTATGGGTCCTCAGATCCTCAAAAGGTTCTACAGCTGCTCCATCAAGAGCATCCCGACAGGTTGCATCACCGCCTGGTATGGCAACTGCTCGGCATCTGACCGTAAGGCGCTACAGAGGGTAGTGCGTACGGCCCAGTACATCACTGGGGCCTAGCTTCCTGCTATCCAGGACCTATATAATAGGCGTGGTCAGAGGAAAGCCCATAAAATTGTCAGAGGCTCCAGTCACCCAAGTCAGACTATAGCCTCGTTATTATTGTGTTACTTTTTATTATATTTGACTTTAGTTTATTTGGCAAATCTTTTCTTAACTCTTCTTGAACTGCACTGTTGGTGAAGGGCTTGTAAGTATTTCATGGTAAGGTCTACACTTGTTGTATTCGGTACGTGTGACAAATAAAATTTGATTTACACTCAAAACGATATTGCTAGCCCCTTAGTTGATTCCAGTTGGAACATTCAAAGCAAAGAATACCAAGAGCAGATGTTGAATGAAAGATAATTTAAGTATTTACCAACATTTTAGTCCTAACATGAAACATTGGCATTGCATGAAGTTGTTCTCTCGTGTGGAATAGGCACATCAGTGCTATGCACAACCCCAGATCAACGCTAGCCCTTTCCCCTAAGCTATTCATGTTGATCTGAAAGAATTGGATTGGACTCGATTCAACTGCACAACAAATCATCCAATCCACGATAACTTGAATCAGGTATCGGTGCTAGGATAAAACCAAAATCTGCACACCCTGTGGGTCCCCCAGGAATGGCTTGAGAAACTCCACAGTTCTAAATCAAGTTTCAAATCCAATTTTATTTGTCACTTGTTTTGTAAACAATAGGTGTAGACTAACAGTGAAATTCTTACTTATGGGCCCTTCCCATCAACGCAGAGAGACAAGAAAATAGAGAAATAATAGAAACATGATAATAAAAGCAACAATAACTTGGCTATATACAAGGGGCACCAGGACTGAGTCCATGTACAGTGGTACGAGTTAATAACTTGGCTATATACAAGGGGCACCAGTACTGAGTCCATGTACAGTGGTACGAGTTAATAACTTGGCTATATACAAGGGGCACCAGTACTGAGTCCATGTACAGTGGTACGAGTTAATAACTTGGCTATATACAAGGGGCACCAGGACTGAGTCCATGTACAGTGGTACAAGTTAATAACTTGGCTATATACAAGGGGCACCAGTACTGAGTCCATGTACAGTGGTACGAGTTAATAACTTGGCTATATACAAGGGGCACCAGTACTGAGTCCATGTACAGTGGTACGAGTTAATTGAGGTAGATATATATAACAAGGAATAAAGTGACTAGGCAACAGGATAGATCATTAACAGAAGCAGCAGTGTATATGTGATTAGTCAAAAAAGTTTGTGCACAAAGGGTAAATGCAGATAGTCCGGGTAACTATTTAACTAACTATTTAGCATTCTTATTGCTTGGGGGTAGAAGCTGTTCAGAGTACTGTTGGGTCCAGACTGCAACAGCAGAGTGAACAGTCTATGGGCAGTGTGCACTACCCTCTGTCACCCCAGTGAAATCCCATCAAAGCAGACACACCTGAAGGTGATTAGCTCATTAGCTCCCCACAGGGGCACACCTGCAACCAGTTAGTGCGTGATTAGAGAGGAAGAAACCAGAGTAAACTTCAGAAAAAGGGAAAACAAATCGGTTGTGTTTTGTAATGGATAACTGCATATGTACTTGTTTTGGGCGAGTTCATATAGCTGAGGCACCACCAAATATGTTTCTACTATGCATTAAACACATTTCAACTCTCTCCCGGCAGGGACTCTAAACCAAAACAACTGGGCCAACAAGTACCCATCATGCAGCAATGCTAGACAGTCGCCCATCAACATCGAGGAGGAGCTGACACAGGTCAAAGTTCAGTTCCAAAAGCTGGAGTTTGAGGGCTGGGAGGAGGCGATGTCTGATATGACCACCATCAAGAATGACGGCAAGACCGGTATGAGCTCTCAGGTCACCAGAAGTCTCATCATAAAACCAGCCAGTAATGAAACTGAAAAGCTAAAGTAATACAATAAAATAATCAGCTATTAAGTCAGCTAGCTATTCAGTAGCCACACTGCCTGTCTCTGAGCCTGGTGGTCTGGGTCTTAATTACAGTCTGATTATAATATATACAAATATTGAGCATTGTTGTTATATAGTGTATACTTATGGCACTTTTTAAACTGATGGTACAATTACTTGGTTCTGGTGGGGAGATGATTGAAGGTGTTTTTCCCTTTCTTGGTATGAAATTGGCATGAAATATAATACCCTACATGTTGTGAATGTAAATATGTGTGTGAATGTGCGCGTATGTGCATGTACACGTGAGAGCAAGTGTTCTCCATTGGCAGGCTTCAGGCTGCATCAATATACTGTGTCTGGGTGTATGTGTATATTGGTTAAATAATGCTCAAATAATGCTCTGTGTGTGTTCTCTCCAGTGGCGGTGAACCCAGAGGGGGACTTCTATGTGAGTGGAGGGGGGCTGAGGGGCAGGTTTAAGGTCGGGAGAATCACCTTCCACTGGGGCCTCTGCAAGGCTTCCACAGAGGGCTCCGAGCACAGTCTCAGTGGGGTCAAGTACCCCCTGGAGGTAAGACCTGACACTCACTCATTATTTCCCCATTCTGATTGATTGTTTTATAGTCAACCAAACTAGGATAAAGTTAACAGTTAAGTAGTCCAATTTGTAGAACTTTTCATTTATTTAGCACTGTATCAAAATATATTGTAATAAACGGTATTATAAAAATCCATACCGGTATGTGGATCCATTCCAGTATACCTTCAAATAGTATACGTATATCGCCCAGCCTACTCCCAATGACAGTACATAGGATCTCAACCATATCCTGTATCTTGTCTCTGTATTTGTATTTATTATGGATCCCTATTATCAATCAATCAATCAAATGTATTTATAAAGCCCTTTTTACATCAGCCGATGTCACAAAGTGCTGTACAGAAACCCAGCCTAAAACCCCAGACAGCAAGCAATGCAGATGTAGAAGCACAGTGGCTAGGAAGAACTCCCTAGAAAGGCAGGAACCTAGGAAGAAACCTAGAGAGGAACCAGGCTCTAAGGGGTGGCCAGTCCTCTTCAGGTTGTGCCGGGTGGAGATTATAACAGAACATGGCCAAGATGTTCAAACTTTCATAGATGACCAGCAGGGTCAGATAATAATAATCACAATGGTTGTAGAGGGTGCAACAGGTCAGCACCTCAGGAGTAAATGTCAGTTGGATTTTCATAGCCAATCATTCAGAGTTGGAGACAGCAGGTGCGGTAGAGAGAGAGTCCAAAACAGCAGGTCCGGGACAAGGTAGCACATCCAGTGAACAGGCAAGGGTTCCAAAGCCGCAGGCAGAACATTTGAAACTGGAGCAGCAGCATGACCGGGTGGACTGGGGACAGCAAGGACTCAAGCCAGGTAGTCCTGAGGCATGGTCCTAGGGCTCAGGTCCTCCGAGAGAAGAGATAGAGAGAATTAGAGAGAGCATACTTAAATGCACATAGGATAAGACAGGTTAAATACTCCAGATATAACAGACTGACCCTAGCCCCCAACACATAAACTATTGCAGCATAAATACTGGAGGATCGGGAGACACTGTGACCCTGTATGACGATACCCCCGGACAGGGCCAAACAGGCAGGATATACCCACTTTGCCAAATCACAGCCCCCACACCACTAGAGGGATATCTTCAACCACCAACCTACTACCCTGAAACAAGGCCAAGTATAGCCCACGAAGAGCTCCACCACTGCACAAACCCGAGGGGGGCGCTAACCCTGACAGGAAGATCACGTCAGTGACTCAACCCACTCAAGTGATGCACCCCCCCTAGGGACGGCATGGAAGAGCACCAGAAAGCCAGTGACTCAGCCCCTGTAATAGGGTTAGAGGCAGAGAATCCCAGTGGAGAGAGGGGAACCGGCCAAGCAGAGACAGCAAGTCAGTTCGTTGCTCCAGTGCTTTCCGTTCACCTTCACACACCTGGACCAGACTACACTCAATCATAGGACCTACTTAAGAGATGAGTCTTCAATAAAGACTTAAATGTCGAGACAGAGTCTGCAAGTCTCACATGGATAGGCAGACCATTCCATAAAAATTGAGCTCTGTAGGAGAAAGCCCTGCCTCCAGCTGTTTTCTTAGAAATTCTAGGGACATTAAGGAGTTCTGCGTCTCGTGACCATAGCGTACGTGTGTGTAGGTATGTACGGCAAGACCAAATCGGAAAGATAGGTAGGAGCAAGCCCATGTAATGCTTTGTAGGTTAGCAGTAAAACCTTGAAATCAGCCCGAGCCTTACCCATGTAATGCTTTGTAGGTTAGCAGTAAAACCTTGAAATCAGCCCGAGACTTAACAGGAATCCAGTGTAGAGAGGTTAGCACTGGAATAATATGATCACATTTTTGGGTTCTAGTGAAGATTCTAGCAGCCGTGTTTAGCACTAACTGAAGTTTATTTTGTGCTTTTTATGGGTAGCCGTAAAGTAGAGCATTGCCATAGTCTAATCTAGAAGTGACAAAAGCATGGATTTTTAAAAAATTCAAAATTTTTGGACAGAAAGTTTCAGATTTTTGGAATGTTTTACGAAGTTGGAAAAAATCTGTCCTTGAAATATTCTTGATATGTTCGTCAAAAGAGAGATCAGGGTCCAGAGTAACGCAGAGGTCCTTCACAGTTTTATTTGAGATGACTGTACAACCATCAAGATGAATTGTCAGATCCAACAGAAGATATGTTTCTTGGGACCTAGAAACAGACAGCATATCTATTTTGTTTAAAAGTTTAAAAGTTAAAAAATTGTCTGAAACACAGGCTTCCAGGCTTCCCACAGGCTTCCAGGGAGGGCAATTTTGGGGCTTCACCATGTTTCATTGAAATGTAAAGCTGTGTATAGCAGTGAAAGTCCGCATAGCAGTGAAAGTTAACATTATGTTTCCGACTGACCCCACCAAGAGATAAAATGTATAGTGAAAACAATAGTGGTCCTGAAACGGAACCTTGAGGAACACCGAAATGTACAGTTGATTTGTCAGAAGACAAACCATCCACAGAGACACACTGATATCTTTCTGACAGATAAGATCTAAACCAGGCCAGAACTTGTTCATGTAGACCAATTTGTTTTCCAATCTCTCCAAAAGAATGTGGTGATCGATGGTATCAAAAGCAGCACTAAGGTCTCGGAGCATGAGGACAGATGCAGAGCCTTGGTCTGACGCCATTAAAAGGTCATTTACCACCTTCACAAGTGCAGTCTCAGTGCTTTGATCAAAAACCAGACTGAAGTGTTTCGTATACATTGATTGTCTTCTGGGAGGCAATGAGTTGCTGCGCAACAGCTTTTTCAAATTTTTTTGAGAGGAATGGGAGATTCGATAGAGGCCGATAGTTTTTTATATTTTCTGGGTCAAGGTTTGGCTTTTTCAAGAGAGGCTTTGTTATTGCCACTTTTAGTGAGTTTGGTACACATCCGTGGATAGGGAGCTGTTTATTATTTTCAACATAGGAGGGCCAAGCACAGGAAGCAGCTCTTTCAATAGTTTAGTTGGAATAGGGTCCAGTATGCAGATTGACGGTTGAGAGGCCAAGACAATTTTCATCAATGTGTCAAGAGATATAGTATTAAAAACTTGGATGTCTCCCTTGATCCTAGGTCCTGGCAGTGTTGTGCAGACTCAGGACAACTGAGATTTAAAGAGGAGTCCGTAATTTGCTTTCTAATGATCATCATCTTTTCCTCAAAGTTTATGAATTTATCACTGCTGAAGTGAAAGGCATCCTCTCTTGGGGAATACTGCTTTTTAGTTAGCTTTGCGACAGCATCAAAAATAAATGTTGGATTGCTCTTATTCTCCTTAATTAAGTTGGAAAAATAGGATGATCGAGCAGCAGTGAGGGCTCTGTACTGTCTAGCTAGTCGGAAGACTTCCAGTTTGGTGTAGCGCCATTTCCGTTCCAATTTTCTGGAAGCTTGCTTCAGGGCTCTGGTATTTTCTGTATACCAGGGAGCTAGTTTCTTACGACAAATGTTTTTTGTTTTTAGGGGTGCGACTTCATCTAGGGTAAACAGTAGCTCTAAAAAGTGATTGAGTAGGCTGCATAGATTTCATGACTAGAAGCTCAAAATATGAAAACGCAGTCATTTTTTGTAAATTGAAATTTGCTATCGTAAATGTTAGCAACACCTAAGCCTTTGCGGGATGCGCAGGGATATGGTCACTAGTGTAACCAGGAGGAGAGGCCTCATTTAAACACAGTAAATTTATTGGGCTTAAGCCATGTTTCAGTCAGGCCAATCACAAGATTATGATCAGTGATTGGTTCATTGACTATAACTACCTGCCTTGGAAGTGAGGGATCTAACATTAAGTAGCCCTATTTTGAGATGTAAGATATCACAATCTCTTTCAGTAATGACAGGAATGGAGGAGGTCTTTATTCCAGTGAAATTGCTAATGCGAACCTTGCCATGTTTAGTTTTGCGCAACCTAGATTGATGCACACACACGGTCTCAATGGGGATAGCTGAGCTGACTACACTGACTATGCAGACTCCACTAAGCTGGCAGGGTGGCTAACAGGGTGCAGGTCAGGCAGCAGGCTATCTCATTGTGGAGCTAGAGGAGTTAGAGCCCTGTCTATGTTCATAGATAAGATGAGAGCACCCGTCCAGCTAGGATGGAGTCCGTCACTCCTCAGCAGGCCAGGATTGGTCCCGTTTGTGGGTGAGTCCCAGACAGAGGGCCAATTATCTAAAAATTATATCTGTTGGGAGGGACAGAAAACAGTTTTCAACCAGCGATTGAGTTGTGAGACTCTGCTGTAGAACTCATAACTCCCCCTAACTGGGAGGGGGCCAGAGACAATTACTCGATGCCGACATCTTTCTAGCTGATTTACATGCTGATTCTATGTTGCGCTTGATGACCTCTGACCGTTTCATCCTAACATTGTTGGTGCCGACGTGGATAACAATATCTCTATACTCTCTACACTCGCCAGTTTTAGCTTTTGCCAGCACCATCTTCAGATTAGCCTCAACGTCGGTAGCCCTGCCCCCTGGTAAACAGTGTATGATAGCTGGATGATTTGTTTTAAGTCTAATATTGTGGGTAATGGAGTCGCCAATGACTAGAGTTTTCAATTTGTCAGAGCTAATGGTGGGACGCTTCGGCGTCTCAGACCCCGTAACGGGAGGAGTAGAGACGAGAAGGCTCTACTCTGTACTTACTGGTGGCACAGACACTGTTTCATCCTTTCCTACACTGGAATTACCCTTGCCTAGCGATTGCGTCTGAAGCTGGGCTTGTAGCACACCTATCCTCGCCGTAAGGCGATCGTTCTCCTGTATATTATGAGTACAGCGACTGCAATTAGAAGGCATCATGTTAATGTTACTACTTAGCTTCGGCTGTTGGAGGTCCTGACGAACAACGTCCAGATAAAGCGTCCGTGCGGTGTGAAAAAGTTGAATGAAAAAAAGTTGAGTGAGGGAAAAAACCTAAATATAAACGGTAATTAAAAAGTAAAAACCGTAAGGTTGGCAACAAAAACGCACAGCAACACGTAAACAAGTCTGCAAGTTGTGACCGGAAATGTGTAACTCTGTGTTGTTGTATGTGTCGAATTTGCTACGCTTTATCTTGGCCAGGTCGCAGTTGCAAACTTGTTCTCAACTAGCCTACCTGGTTAAATAAAGGTGAAATAAAAAATAAATAAAATAAAAAACTTCAAGGAGAGCGGTTCAATTGTTGTGAAGAAGGCTTCAGGGCACCAAAGAAAGTCCAGCAAGCGCCAGGATCGTCTCCTACAGTTGATTCAGCTGTGGGATTGGGGCACCACCAGTACAGAGCTTGCTCAGGAATGCAGGGTGAGTGCATTTGCACGCACAGTGAGGCGAAGGCTTTTGGAGGATGGCCTGGTGTCAAGAAGGGCAGCAAAGAAGCCACTTTTCTATAGGGAAAACATCAGGGACAGTGATATTCTGCAAAAGGTACAGGGATTGGACTGCTGAGGACTGGGGTGAAGTCATTTTCTCTGATGAATCCCCTTCCCGATTGAATAGGGGCATCCGGGTTGCTTCTTAGCCAAGGGAGTGGGCTCACTCACAATTTTGCCTAAGAACACAGCCATGAATAAAGAATGATATCAACACATCCTCCGAGAGCAACTTCTCCCAACCATCCAGGAACAGTTTGGTGACGAACAATGCCTTTCCAGCATGATGGATATTTTGGGTCTATGGCCAGGAAACTCCCCAGACCTTAATTAATCCCATTGAGAACTTGTGGTCAATCCTCAAGAGGCAGGTGGACAAACAAAAACCCATAAATTCTGACAAACTCCAAGCATTGATTATGCAAGAATGGGCTGCCATCAGTCAGGCATGTGGCCCAGAATTTAAGTTACAGCATGCCAGGGTGGATTGCAGAGGTCTTGAAAAAGAAGGGTCAACACTGCAAATATTGACTCTTTGCATCAACTTCATGTAATTGTCAATAAAAGCCTTTGACACTTATGAAATGCTTGTAATTATACTTCAGTATTCCATTGTAACATATGACAAAAATATCTAAAGAGACTGAGGCAGCAGACTTTGCGAAAATTAATATTTGTGTCATTCTCAAAACTTTTGGCCACGACTGTAGTGTTCAATGACAGTACATAGGATATCAACCATCTCCTGTACCTTATCTCTGTCTGTTCCAGATGCAGATCTACTGTTATGAAGCGCTTCACTTTGAGTCCATAGACCAGGCCATCAAGGACGGGGGCAGGATCACAGCTCTCTCTGTGCTGTTAGAGGTGTGTGTTTGTATGTTGTGACTTGCTATGAGCATGTAATAAATGTCTGGAGCAAATAGTGTTAAGTGTTGCTCCAACGGGGGGTGGTTCAGGTAGGTAGGTACTGTAAGTAGATTGGGTGGAGTGGATTTTCCTGGTGGGGGGTTCAGGTAGGTAGGTACTATAGGTAGATTGGGTGGAGTTGGTGTTCCTGAGGGGGTTCAGGAAGGTCGGTACTGTAAGTAGATTCGGTGGAGCGGGTGTTCCTGAGGGGGTTCAGGTAGGTAGGTACTGTAAGTAGATTGGTTGGAGCAGGTGTTCCTGAGGGGGTTCAGGCAGGTAGGTACTCTAGGTAGATTAGCTGTCGACACTGACAGGAAGAGTGTATTTGCGCTGTCTGTGTGTTTATGCGTTTGTGTGGATGTGTGTTTGAGCGTGTGTGTGTGTTCATGCATGTGTGTGTGTGTGTGTGTGTGTGTGTGTGTGTGTGTGTGTGTGTGTGTGCATGACCTGTGTCAAGAGTGTGTAGTGGATCATTTTGCACCCATACCAGAAAGGTTTTTCATAGTCGATGAGGGATGACATATCTACTTGCAATGGCATGACTTACCATTAGGTAGAAGAGGCAATTGGCTCATCTACTTACAGTAATTTAGAAAAAAACTATGCTAGTAATATTATTATTTTTTTGTACAATTATTCTGCACGAGGCCCCTAGATTATGTTATACTCCGCGACCGACCCTGAAATCAAAGGGGACAGGATAGTGGAACTGATTACCCACCACAGTATCAGACTGACCACAGTCTGTTACTTCCGGCTCCGACAGAGATGGCCGCCTCACGTCGCGTTCCTAGGAAACTATCCTAGGAAACTATGCAGTTTTTAGTTTTTTTTACGTGTTATTTCTTACATTAGTACCCCAGGTCATCTTAGGTTTCATTACATACAGTCGAGAAGAACTACTGAATATAAGATCAGCGTCAACTCACCATCAGTACGACCAAGAATATGTTTTTCGCGACGCGGATCCTGTGTTCTGCCTTACAAACAGGACAACGGAGTGGATCCTATGCAGCGACCCAAAAAAACGACTCCGAAAGAGAGGGAAACGAGGCGGTCTTCTGGTCAGACTCCGGAGACGGGCACACCGTGCACCACTCCCTAGGATTCTTCTTGCCAATGTCCAGTCTCTTGACAACAAGGTTGATGAAATCCGAGCAAGGGTAGCATTCCAGAGGGACATCAGAGACTGTAACGTTCTTTGCTTCACGGAAACATGGCTCACCGGAGAGACGCTATCCGAAGCGGTGCAGCCAACGGGTTTCTCCACGCATCGCGCCGACAGAAACAAACATCTTTCTGGTAAGAAGAGGGGCGGGGGCGTATGCCTTATGGCCAACGTGACATGGTGTGATGAAAGAAACATACAGGAACTCAAATCCTTCTGTTCACCTGATTTAGAATTCCTCACAATCAAATGTAGACCGCATTATCTACCAAGAGAATTCTCTTCGATTATAATCACAGCCGTATATATCCCCCCCCAGCAGACACATCGATGGCTCTGAACGAACTTTATTTAACTCTCTGCAAACTGGAAACGATTTATCCGGAGGCTGCATTCATTGTAGCTGGCTAATCTGAAGGCTAATCTGGGCTAATCTGAAAACAAGACTCCCTAAATTTTATCAGCATATCGATTGCGCAACCAGGGATGGAAAGACCTTGGATCATTGTTACTCTAACTTCCGCGACGCATATAAGGCCCTGCCCCGCCCCCCTTTCGGAAAAGCTGACCACGACTCCATTTTGTTGATCCCTGCCTACAGACAGAAACTAAAACAAGAGGCTCCCACGCTGAGGTCTGTCCAACGCTGGTCCGACCAAGCTGACTCCACACTCCAAGACTGCTTCCATCACGTGGACTGGGAGATGTTTCGTATTGCGTCAGATAACAACATTGACGAATACGCTGATTCGGTGTGCGAGTTCATTAGAACGTGCGTTGAAGATGTCGTTCCCATAGCAACGATTAAAACATTCCCTAACCAGAAACCGTGGATTGATGGCAGCATTCGTGTGAAACTGAAAGCGTGAACCACTGCTTTTAATCAGAGCAAGGTGTCTGGTAACATGACCGAATACAAACAGTGCAGCTATTCCCTCCGCAAGGCTATCAAACAAGCTAAGCGCCAGTACAGAGACAAAGTAGAATCTCAATTCAACGGCTCAGACACAAGAGGCATGTGGCAGGGTCTACAGTCAATCACGGACTACAGGAAGAAATCCAGCCCAGTCACGGACCAGGATGTCTTGCTCCCAGGCAGACTAAATAACTTTTTTGCCCGCTTTGAGGACAATACAGTGCCACTGACACGGCCTGCAACGAAAACATGCGGTCTCTCCTTCACTGCAGCCGAGGTGAGTAAGACATTTAAACGTGTTAACCCTCGCAAGGCTGCAGGCCCAGACGGCATCCCCAGCCGCGCCCTCAGAGCATGCGCAGACCAGCTGGCCGGTGTGTTTACGGACATATTCAATCAATCCCTATACCAGTCTGCTGTTCCCACATGCTTCAAGAGGGCCACCATTGTTCCTGTTCCCAAGAAAGCTAAGGTAACTGAGCTAAACGACTACCGCCCCGTAGCACTCACATCCGTCATCATGAAGTGCTTTGAGAGACTAGTCAAGGACCATATCACCTCCACCCTACCTGACACCCTAGACCCACTCCAATTTGCTTACCGCCCAAATAGGTCCACAGACGATGCAATCTCAACCACACTGCACACTGCCCTAACCCATCTGGACAAGAGGAATACCTATGTGAGAATGCTGTTCATCGACTACAGCTCAGCATTTAACACCATAGTACCCTCCAAGCTCGTCATCAAGCTCGAGGCCCTGGGTCTCGACCCCGCCCTGTGCAACTGGGTACTGGACTTCCTGACGGGCCGCCCCCAGGTGGTGAGGGTAGGCAACAACATCTCCTCCCCGCTGATCCTCAACACTGGGGCCCCACAAGGGTGCGTTCTGAGCCCTCTCCTGTACTCCCTGTTCACCCACGACTGCGTGGCCACGCACGCCTCCAACTCAATCATCAAGTTTGCGGACGACACAACAGTGGTAGGCTTGATTACCAACAACGACGAGATGGCCTACAGGGAGGAGGTGAGGGCCCTTGGAGTGTGGTGTCAGGAAAATAACCTCACACTCAACGTCAACAAAACTAAGGAGATGATTGTGGACTTCAGGAAACAGCAGAGGGAACACCCCCTTATCCACATTGATGGAACAGTAGTGGAGAGGGTAGCAAGTTTTAAGTTCCTCGGCATACACATCACAGACAAACTGAATTGGTCCACTCACACAGACAGCATCGTGAAGAAGGCGCAGCAGCGCCTCTTCAACCTCAGGAGGCTGAAGAAATTCGGCTTGTCACCAAAAGCACTCACAAACTTCTACAGATGCACAATCGAGAGCATCCTGGTGGGCTGTATCACCGCCTGGTATGGCAACTGCACCGCCCTCAACCGTAAGGCTCTCCAGAGGGTAGTGAGGTCTGCACAACGCATCACCGGGGGCAAACTACCTGCCCTCCAGGACACCTACTCCACCCGATGCTACAGGAAGGCCATAAAGATCATCAAGGACATCAACCACCCGAGCCACTGCCTGTTCACCCCGCTGTCATCCAGAAGGCGAGGTCAGTACAGGTGCATCAAAGCTGGGACCGAGAGACTGAAAAACAGCTTCTATCTCAAGGCCATCAGACTGTTAAACAGCCACCACTAACATTGAGTGGCTGCTGCCAACACACTGTCAATGACACTGACTCAACTCCAGCCACTTTAATAATGGGAATTGATGGGAAATGATGTAAATATATCACTAGCCACTTTAAACAATGCTACCTTATATAAGGTTACTTACCCTACATTATTCATCTCATATGCATACGTATATACTGTACTCTATATCATCGACTGCATCCTTATGTAATACATATATCACTAGCCACTTTAACTATGCCACTTTGTTTACATACTCATCACATATGTTATACTGTACTCGATATCATCTACTGTATCTTGCCTATGCTGCTCTGTACCATCACTCATTCATATATCCTTATGTACATATTCTTTATCCCCTTACACTGTGTATAAGACAGTAGTTTTTTGGAATTGTTAGTTAGATTACTTGTTCGTTATTACTGCATTGTCGGAACTAGAAGCATAAGCATTTCGCTACACTCGCATTAACATCTGCTAACCATGTGTATGTGACAAATACAATTTGATTTGCATTATAGAGTTTGGGTTCAGCTGGGGATTATACAATCTCTAGCTATTAGCTTGCATCAGTGTGAGCTTCAGTTTAGCATCATTGTTAGCTTCAGCTTAGTTTAGCATCAGTGTTAGCTTCAGCTTAGTTTAGCATCAGTGTTAGCTTCAGTTTAGTTTAGCATCATTGTTAGCTTCAGCTTAGTTTAGCATCAGTGTTAGCTTCAGTTTAGCGGGTCACAGCTTTAAAGCAGCCTAAAAATATAGAGACACAAAAAAGTGAAGGAGAGGAGAGGAAGCCACTGTAGACTTTTGAGAGGTCTGACTAACCTGTTTCTATTCCCTCTTTACAGACAGGCATCGAAGACAATGACAACTACGTGGCCATTATCGACGGAATCAACAGTGTCAGCCGATTCGGTATGCCAACCTGACCTCCAGTAACCTTATACTCATCCAATGATCACCTTAAAATAGTGTATTTAATGTAACGACTCGCTAGGCATGGCTGGTAGGATGTCAATGATGAGGAACATTGACAAGAACAATGGCGTATTTATTCAAATAAATGGGTTCACAAAAAGGATGGTCAAAAAATGTCACTCAAAACCACTCCCACACACAGGGGATGAATTTAACTTAGACTGGAACTTAACTTAAGAGACTAAATAGCTGGGCTGCTATCCAGCTTACCAGCCGATTTGTTCTTTCCAGTTTTTTCTTCCTGTGGAAAGTCAATGTGCACGGGCTTCCTCCAAATGTCTGTAGAGCTCAGCCTCCGGCATCCAGCAAGGAGCTCCTCTCCTGTGGAACTGAACCAGCACCTTAAATGTGTCCACTGTGCAGCAGCCTAAAGCTTAGTGTATACTTCCCAGTCAAAACAGTTTGCACATATATTGCGACTACATTTTGTGACGTTTTTTTGTTTGTTTTGGGGGTTGGTAGGGTTTTAGCACACACAATTATTTCTTGAGGCAAACCGAAGTTCGTAGCCGAAGTCTACGCCCCTTCGTCAGTGATTGGTCAACAGTAGGGATTTTTCAATGAAGAGTTTGTCTTTCAACTAGACAACTACTTTTCATGCACATTTTTTCCCTTGAAAAATGCTGCACCAAACATCTTAGTTAATTTAAAATTGCACTACCTAAGACCTCCTTGGCAAAAATGTCAAAATTAATGACAGATTCCTTGATTTAACTTTGATTCAAACTATGTTGAGGAAGTGTTACTGGGTATGTTGTTGATATGGCATCTCAAGAGGAACAAACAACATTAATATTGCAGCTTTTTTCTAGTTTTTCAAGCAAGGGTCTTTAGGGACTATGTGAAACGAGATGTTCACTTCGACTAGTCGAGTTCTGCTAAGAACAAACCGAACCTATGTATGCGGACACCTTAACGACGCGGAGTGGCTTCAGGTGCAGGGCGTGGCACTGCAACCTAGCTTGCTGCACCCTAATCTGCTGGTTGTGGTGTGTGGCTGACTCCCCAAATAGTGGCATTCCCCGGCCACACCACCTGGGGCGCCACACTAAGTTAACCAAACACAAAGCCACCTTATCCAAGCGTAGCTATAAGCCCCTAGTTTGCGTTTCATTATAGATGTATTACTGCACAGTACTAATTTAAAGTCTGCATAGCCTGGGCTATTAGAAACTGGGTTGTTCGAGTCCTGAATGCTGATTGGCGGAAAGGTATGACAAAACATTTATTTTTACTGTTCTAATTACCTTTGTAACCAGTTTATATAATAAGGCACCTCAGGATTTGTGGTATATGGCCGATATAGCACAGTTAAGGGCTGTATCCACGCACACCGCGTTGCATCGTGCGTTAGAACAGCCCTGAGCTGTGGTATATTGGCCATATACCACACCTCCTCGTGCCTTATGGCTTAAGTGTAGTAATTCATGCTAATGGCAGTTGAAGCTTGTCATGCAAGTAGGCGTTACAGAGGACTTCAGTGCATCAGCTCATTGTTGTGGGTAATGTCAAGCTCTTATGAAAGCTAGTTGTACAAACTTCTTTGTACAGATTTAAAGTCAAGTGCCACTTTACCCCACAGTCGTACACCCACTATCTCACTGTGTCATGATAATGAACATTTGATGTTTATGTCGTCTATCCTCTCTTTCTCTCTCACTACTTTATTTAGCCTTCCGTGCATTTTCATCTTACACATGTCCCCCTCTTTTCTCCTCTACCCTCCTTTTCTCAAGGTAAGAGTGGGATGGTGGGTCCCTTCTCTCTCCGTGGCCTCCTGCCCAACTCAACAGATAAGTACTTCACCTACAATGGCTCCCTCACCACCCCACCCTGCACTGATACCGTGGAGTGGATTGTCTTCAAGAACACTGTGGCCATCTCCGACACGCAGGTGTGTGTGTGTGTGTGTGTGTGTGTGTGTGTGTGTGTGTGTGTGTGTGTGTGTGTGTGTGTGTGTGTGTGTGTGTGTGTGTGTGTGTGTGTGTGTGTGTATGTGTGTGAATAAAAGCAGAGAGTGTGTGTGGAAATATTGTTTTTGTTAGTACAGAAGAGAAAGGGAGCGGGAGAGTGCTGGGCGCCTCCTCATCTCCCTATTTGTCCACTGTCAGATGACAGTTGTTTTTTTATAGTATGAATGGGTTGGGTGGGAGCTTAACATATGCTCCTTCAAGTCGCTATTCATAATTGGTTGTAGCTCTGTGTGTCTGTTTCTTTGTGTGTGTGTGTGTGTGTGAGACCCTTTTTGATAAGGTATCAAATGTGTGTGTGTGTGTGTGTGTGTGGGTGGTGTGTGTGTCAGTACCATGTGTTTCATTTTAAGCGGAGTGAAGGCCTCTGTCTATATTTTTTGCTTGTGTACACCTCAGGTAACACCTGTCAATCACAAATACCCTAAGGGCTTCAGGAAATACACACACACACACACACACACACACACACACACACACACACACACACACACACACACACACACACACACACACACACACACACACACACACACACACACACACACACACTCTCTCTCACCCATTTGATCAAATCAAATGTATTTATAAACCCCTTCTTACATCAGCTAATGTCACAAAGTGCTGTACAGAAACCCAGCCTAAAACCCCAACCAGAAAGCAATGCAGATGTAGAAGCACGGTGGCTAGGAAAAACTCCCTAGAAATGCCAGAACCTAGGAAGAAACCTAGAGAGGAACCAGGCTATGAGGTGTGACCAGGTGTGTGCCTTTCCAAATCATGTCCAATCAATTGAATTTACCACAGGTGAACTCCAATCAAGTTGTAGAAACATCTCAAGGATAATCAATATAAACTCAATTTCGAGTCTCATAGTAAAGGATCTGAATACTTGTGTAAATAAGTGTCTGTTTTAATCTGTTTAAACATTTTAATATATTTGAAAAAATGTTTAAAAAAACTGTTTTCGCTGTGTCATTATGGGGTATTTCATGTAGATTGATGAGGAACATGTTTTATTTAATCCATTTTAGAATAAGGCTGTAATTGATCTAAATGTGGAAAAGGGGAAGAGGTCTGAATACTTTCTGAATGCACTGTATATATAGTGTTACACAATAGACTGTACAAGACGTGTATATGATATACATGCATGCTTGTGTGTAGCACGTGTGTGTGTGTGGTAGGGTGTGAGAGGACTGAATACTGTTTGAACCAGTTGTTTAGGTCTATGTGAATAATGAGAATAGTAATACAACCATCATTTCCCAATGATCTTTATGTGGTCTCTCCTTGTGTGGCATTGTGCCCAAGGACACAATGTGAAATCACCATGCAATAACAAGCACTAATGTGTAATAATGTGTTGATGAAGGTGTTGGTTGTGTTGTAGCTGGAGATGTTCTGTGAGGTGATGACCATGCAGCAGGCAGGCTATGTGATGTTGATGGACTACCTGCAGAACAACTTCAGGGAGCAGCAGCAGCAGTTCATGGGACAGGTCTTCTCCTCCTATACCGGCACGGAGGAGGTCCTCACTCCCAGTACGTACCTGTCTGTCTGTCAGAGGAGGTCCTCACTCACAATACGTACCTGTCTGTCTGTCAGAGGAGGTCCTCACTCCCAATACGTACCTGTCTGTCTGTCTGTCTGTCAGAGGAGGTCCTCACTCCCAATACGCACCTGTCTGTCTGTCTGTCTGTCTGTGGAGGTTCTCCCTCCCAGTACACGTCTGTCTGTCTGTCTGTCAGAGGAGGTTCTCACTTCCAATACGTACATGTCTGTCTGTCTGTCTGTCTTGTCTGTCAGAGGAGGTTCTCACTCCCAGTATGTACCTGTCTGTCTTTCTGTCTGTCATAGGAGGTCCTCACTCCCAATACATACCTGTCTGTCTGTCAGAGGAGGTCCTCACTCCCTGTACGTACCTGTCTGTCTGTCTGTCTGTCAGAGGAGGTCCTCACTCCCAGTATTTACCTGTCTGTCTGTCAGAGGTTCTCACTCCCAATACGTACCTGTCTGTCTGTCTGTCTGTCTGTGGAGGTTCTCCCTCCCAGTACGCGTCTGTCTGTCTGTCTGTCAGAGGAGGTTCTCACTTCCAATACGTACCTGTCTGTCTGTCTGTCTGTCTGTCTTGTCTGTCAGAGGAGGTCCTCACTCCCTGTACGTACCTGTCTGTCTGTCTGTCTGTCTTTCAGAGGAAGTTCTCACTCCCTATACGTACCTGTCTGTCTGTCTGTCTGTCTGTCAGAGGAGGTTCTCACTCCCAATACGTGTCTGTCTGTCTGTCTGTGGAGGTTCTCCCTCCCAGTACGCGTCTGTCTGTCTGTCTGTCAGAGGAGGTCCTCACTCCCTGTACATACCTGTCTGTCTGTCTGTCTGTCTGTCTGTCTGTCTGTCTGTCTGTCTGTCTGTCTGTCTGTCTGTCTGTCTGTCTGTCTGTCTGTCTGTCTGTCTGTCTGTCTGTCTGTGGAGGTTCTCCCTCCCAGTACGCGTCTGTCTGTCTGTCTGTCAGTCAGAGGAGGTTCTCACTTCCAATACGTACCTGTATGTCTGTCTGTCTGTCAGAGGAGGTTCTCACTCCCAGTACATACCTGTCTGTCTTTCTGTCTGTCAGAGGAGGTCCTCACTCCCTATATGTACCTGTTTGTCAGAGGAGGTTCTCACTCCCAATACGTACCTGTCTGTCTGGCTGTCTGTCAGAGGAGGTTCTCACTCCCAATACGTACCTGGCTGTCTGTCAGAGGAGGTTCTCACTCCCAATACGTACCTGTCTGTCTGTCTGTCTGTCTGTCAGAGGAGGTCCTCACTCCCTGTACATACCTGTCTGTCTGTCAGAGGAGGTCCTCACTCCCAATACGTACCTGTCTGTCTGTCTGTCTGTCAGAGGAGGTTGTCACTCCCAGTACATACCTGTCTGTCTGTCTGTCAGAGGAGGTTCTCACTCCGAATACGTACCTGTCTGTCTGTCTGTCAGAGGAGGTCCTCACTCCCAGTACATACCTGTCTGTCTGTCTGTCTGTCAGAGGCGGTCCTCACTCCCAGTATGTACAGTTGAAGTCGGGAAGTTTACATACACTTAGGTTGGAGTCATTAAAACTTGTTTTTCAACCACTCCACACATTTCTTGTAAACAAACTATAGTTTTGCCAAGTCGGTTGTCTGCTTTGTGCATGACACAAGTCATTTTTCCAACAATTGTTTACAGACAGATTATTTCACTTATAATTCACTGTATCACAATTCCAGTGGGTCAGAAGTTTACATACACTAAGTTGACTGTGCCTTTAAACAACTTGGAAAATACCAGAAAATTATGTCATGGCTTTAGAATTTTCTGATAAGCTAATTGACATAATTTGAATCAATTGGAGGTGTACCTGTGGATGTATTTCAAAGCCTACCTTCAAACTCCGTGCCTCTTTGCTTGACATCATGTGAAAATCAAAAGAAATCAGCCAAGACCTCAGAAAACAAATTGTAAACATCCACAAGTCTGGTTCATCTTTGGAAGCAATTTCCACGCCTGAAGGTACCACGTTCATCTGTACAAACAATAGTATGCAAGTATAAACATCGTGGGACCACGCAGCCGTCATACCACTCAGGAAGGAGACTTGTTCTGTCTCCTAGAGATAAATGTACTTTGGTGCGAAAAGTGCAAATCAATCCCAGAACAGCAGCAAAGGACCTTGTGAAGATGCTGGGGAAAGCAGGTACAAAAGTATCTATATCCACAGTAAAACAAGTTATATATCGACATAACCTGAAAGGCAGCTCAGCAAGGAAGCCACTGCTCCAAAACCATCATAAAAAAAAGCCAGACTACGGTTTGCAGCTGCACAAGGGAACATAGATCGTACTTTTTGGAGAAATGTCCTCTGGTCTGATGAAACAAAAATAGAACTGTTTGGCCATGATGACCATTGTTATGTTTGGAGGAAAAATGGGGAGGCTTGCAAGCCGAAGAACATCATCCCAACCTTGAAGCACGGGGGTGGCAGCATCATGTTGTGGGGGTGCTTTGCTGCAGGAGAGACTGGTGCACTTCACAAAATAGATGGCATCATGAGGCAGGAAAATTATGTGTATATATTGAAGCAACATCTCAAGACATCAGGAAGTTAAAGCTTGGTCGCAAATGGGTCTTCCAAAGCATACTTCCCCAAGCATACTTCCAAAGTTCTGTCAAAATGGCTTAAGAACGACAAAGTCAAGGTATTGGAGTGGCCATCACAAAACTCTGGCCTCAATCCTATAGAACATTTGTGGGCAGAACTGAAAAGCGTGTGTGAGCAAGGAGGCCTACAAACCTGACTCAGTTACACCAGCTCTCCTATCCAGAGCGAGTTACAGTTAGTGCGTTAATCTTAAGATAGCTATGGGGCAACCACATTTCACAGTCATAGTAAGTACATTTTTCCTCAAAGTAGCAAAGTCAGAGATAGTAAGAGGGTAGGTAGTAAGAGGGAAAATCGTAAAGTAGATTGTCCCTAGCAAAACGATGACTCTTGTCACTCCTGGAGATCATGAGCTCTAACTACAGAATGAATCTCTTGTATTCACTCCTGGTTCTTGGTACTAACACCCGATTCAACTAATCATGGTCTTGATGATGTATGTCTCTGTGCCCAGTATGAAGGAAGTTAGAGGTAGTTTTGCGAGCCAATGCTCACTGGCATTAGCGCAATGACTGGAAATCTATGGGCATCTACTAGCATGCCTACATTTTCATAGAATATTAAAATCTGAACAGCAAATAGCAACACACCAATATCAAATGTCCAAAATATATTTGATGACACTGTTGGTGGCCTATTAAAATGATCATAGGAGGCAAGCACTGGTAACCTGCCTGCCTGTCACCACTACCGTGCCCTATTTTGGGCGTCCCTTACCCTACTAAAGAAGTGATTGCAGTAGTTTGATGTGTGTTTTCAACATAATCAGGACTTTAACTAGCACATGGATGCTGGAAGCCTGGCAGGCATTAATATTCAGACAGCATGTTTGTGTGCCTCCTTAATCATACCCAGACTCTCACGCGGGGGCTTTACAAGTAGACCGTCATTGTAAATAAGAACACATTGTTAACTGACTTACCTAGTTAAATAAAGGTTAAATCAATTCTAACCTTTAAAGGGAGAATATAATTGTTGTGGATGCTTAGGCACCAGGCTAATATGCTAAGCCAGGGACAGACCCTCTCTCTTTCTGTCTCTCACTACTTAATGTGTCATGTCCGCATTGATATTAGTCTCTGTTTTTTTAGACTAGGTAGTTGCTAGGTTACCTGCTCAGAGTCTGTGGCTGCCTCCTCACTTTCACAGAGGACTTTTCAAGCGTCTTTGAAAAATGGATAGAGTGCATTGAATATGATATAATGTACATGAATAGGTGTGAAATGTATCTTGCTTCCCTGTTGTTATTGGACATACCATTTGTTTACCAGAGTGAGATGCTTTTCGCAACAAAATAGAAATGGCAATTATTTTTGTGCTTTTGTTGTGATTTGTTTTGCGAATAGTTAGGAAAAGACTCTGTTGTTCCTTTGCTTTTCTCTTGTGTTGAAAATGGGGTTTGTACAACTGTAAGTCTCCCTTTCTGAAATCCCTCACCATCATTAAAAACATGAAATAAATCTATTCTATTCTATTCTACTCAATGTGTCTGTGATCTGCGTTTGTACTGGAGCGCTAATCTGTGATGGAACCAATTAGGAAGGACAAACACCCAGTTGAGGCTGATTCTCTTATATTTGATTCTTATTCATCTATATTAATTCTAATATTTTTTATTTATTTTTCTCTTGTCTCTCTCTCCCTTTCTCTCTGTCTCTCTGTCTCTCTCCCTCTCTATTTCTCTCTCTCCATTCTTTCTCTGTCAGTCTGTAGTTCAGAGCCGGAGAATGTGCAGGCGGACCCCCATAACCTGACCAGCCTGCTGGTGATGTGGGAGCGGCCGAGGGCGGTGTACGACGCCGGGATAGAGAAGTACTCAGTCACCTACAGGCTGGCCCAAGGAGAGGACTCTGCAACCTTCCAATACCTGACTGACGGCGACCAGGATGTGGTGAGCATCCTTTATGAAGTGGTGGTGGTGGACTAACACACACAGATGACCAAACCCGGTCAATCACATTTCAGAAGGTTTGCAGGAATGAATAAATTAATGAAGGAATGAATGAAGAAACAAATGAATAAACTAAAGAACCATAGTGTGATTGAATGCAAGAGCAGATGCTATAACCACCTCCACCACCTTCACCTCCTCCTCCACCACCATCTTCACTTCTTCTACCACCACCTTCACCTCCACCACCTTCTCCACCACCACCAACTTCTCCACCACCACCACCATCTCCTCTACCTTCACCACCACCACCTTCACCACCTCCACCAACACCACCACCTTCTCCACCACCATGACCCTAAATCTCCTGTACTCTCCTCTCCCTGTTGTTCCCTAGGGGGCCATGCTGCAGGACCTGATAGCCAATACTAGCTATGTGGTGCAGGTGGTGGCCGTGTGCAC
Organism: Oncorhynchus kisutch; assembly: GCF_002021735.2. NCBI lineage: Eukaryota > Metazoa > Chordata > Actinopteri > Salmoniformes > Salmonidae > Oncorhynchus > Oncorhynchus kisutch. The sequence continues at coordinate 14,088,225 of NC_034183.2, read as the reverse complement.
CAACGGTCTATACGGTCACGTGAGCGAGCAGCTGTCCGTCGACATGCCCTTCGAAGACCCCGGTAAGACTGACAACCGTGACCGCAAATACCTCTACACAGACCGTACGTAGCATTCTGATTACATGAAGAGTAGAGACCAAACCTAGATGGTTGACCATTTGCAAACCAGTTCCCTTTATTGTGTCTCTTTAATGGTAGTCAGTCAGTTTGCAATGAATATGCTGTGAAGGCTTCTCAGATAGACTTATTAACTAGGCATTAATGGATTGTGTTGAGGAATTCAGAGGAAGTAAAGATATAGTTCTGTCGTGGTTTCTGAAATTCTGATTGGTGTCCACATGTCACACCTACCAAACTGTAACAGGTTTCCAGAGACACTTCTGTTTCCCAGCACATCATGAACCCTTTATGACATCCACTCTCGGTCTTCTGTTTCCCAGCACATCATGAACCCTGTATGACATCCACTCTCGGTCTTCTGTTTCCCAGCACATCATGAACCCTGTATGACATCCACTCTCGGTCTTCTTTCTGTCCAGTCCTGTTCCTTTCAACATACACCAGTTCCTCTATGTTCTACTGCTGTTTGTAGTGTGTTCTGGCTCTGGGTGAAAGCTGTTTATTTTTCATGTCCTCTTCTGTCTATGTACTTACTTAAAATGTGCTTTTCTATATTTCTAAGGCGAGGAATACCCCCCTCAATCTGTTTGGTTGAGATCAAAGGTTATTCCATGTGTCCTATGTCACACAAACGACAAAACATTTTGAAATGGCTCCATTTCCTCCGGTCACAGTGAGAGAATTTTTGCTTATGGGCAGCATTTGTCATTTGTATGAAATGATGGGAACTCTATATCTGCTGAAGTTGATAATAAACTAATTTATTGTTGCTAAAAATCCTCTGCATCATATTTCAATGTGCATGAATTGTACACACTCATCCAAATGACTTGATACAATTGTGTGACCGAATGCACTGTGACAGTTGTGGTGACAAAACAACTCCTTTGTGAGGTCTGGTTGTGCACTCATTCATTCATTCCTTCCCTTTCCACTTAACTCTTTATAAACCCACCTCATGCTTCACAAACCCATTCTGATCAGGCCTGAGGCCTCCATATGTAATTTAGCCCAATCCAGGTAAGATGGTGTGTGTGTGTGGTGTGTGTGTGTGTGTGTGTGTGTGTGTGTGTGTGTGTGTGTGTGTGTGTGTGTGTGTGTGTGTGTGTGTGTGTGTGTGTGTGTGTGTGTGTGTGTGTGTGTGTGTGTGTGTGTGTGTGTGTGTGTGTGAATACTCAGTTTGTGCTGACCCGGAAGTTCTGCCCAATATAACCGAACATCTCCCTCATGTTGTTATCTCACTGTTTCTCTCTCTCTCCCTCACCTGGTATCTACACCGACAGCAACATATTCTCAAAGATTTCTAGTATAGGTTAATATTATATCGCATGAGTTTTCGCTTCATATACTGTGGACCCATTGAAAGATGTGACCTTAGTGGATATCAAGCGTCTGAAGATTTTTGTCAAGCCTCTTCAGTTTTTCATCAGAATGGTTTTCACGTATTGGCTCACAATGTTTGAATGTGTGTTTTTGGCAGATACTTTATAGATATTTTCTCCGTCACATTTTGATGTACGTTTCAAGTAAAGTGCTTGTCTGTTACAACGTCGTTGGGTTTGTCAATGGGACCAATATCTTAGATTATAATGCCATTGTTAGTAATTGTCAAAGTTGTAACTAAATTGAAGAAAAACAAATCACACATAACAATGTCTAGGCTGTTATCTTCGATTGCCACACTGTCTTTGATATTCGTATGAACATGTTTACAGATGTACGATCTTAATTGATCACCCTGCTCAAATCACGATCCTACATCTGTACAGTAATGTATTTTCAACGTCCTTTGCTCGTAGGGAAGGTACATTATTAAGTATGAAATCCCACGACTCGGTCTCTAACACTATCATCTGTGATTCTTTTCAGAGGTAACACCTTATCCAGATTCTACTGAGTTTGAAGGGGAAGTAAGTATAATATTGCATAAATGTAGCTTATTTTATAAAGCAATGTGATAATACTGTCAGTAGCGTACTGCAAGAAAAGCATTCATTTAAACGTAGGATATAGTACGAGGAGCAGTGTCTCCTGACAAGACTTCAGTATTTTCCCATGCACTCTGAATGTATTTCCCCACCAGGAGGACTATGGACCCTGGGCTAAACCAGGTGAAGAACTGGACAATGACATGGACTGGACAACCCAAAGCACTACGAGAACCAGGCCCACTTCAACCACTGGCCCACCCAGCCTCCCCTTGCCTGCTATCAGAACCACCACCCCATTTGTCCAGAGGAGAACCCTCACACCAGGCACTCCATCCAGGACCACTCAACCCAACCGAGCACAGACTTCCACAGAGCAGAGTGAGAGGTATCGCAGTACAGCCAGAGCACCAGCAGAGGGTGCCGTCTCAGCAGGCAGCAGAGGCAGGGGAAGAACCCAGAAGTATACCACTACAGTGACCACTCCGCAATCACGCACTGATGTCATCAACACTTCATCAACCAAGACCGGGAAGGGCAGAGGGGTGGCGTATCCTGTGACCGTCCCAAGCGGAAAAGGCAGCGGTGTTTCCATGGCCACTTCCGCCTCCTCCCTCTCTCAGGGAGAACCACCATGGCCTACAAGTCCCAGCATGCCCTTGTTTTCATCCACTGCCTCCTCCTTCGCCGGGGCACTCTTGCAGACCACGCAGCCGGTGTTCAACGGTGAGCCACTCCCCTCCACCCTCCCTGTGTGTGACACATCGACCCCTGGCAACCCCGGCTCCACCCCTAACAACGACCCCACCGCCTGCCTGCATGCCCCTCCCCCGTCTAGACCCCTGTCGTCTGTGACCCCTCCTGCTCTGGACTCCCTGCATGCAGCTACAGCACTGTTGTCTAGTGGTGACTCGTACCTCACGACCTCCCCCACCCTGTCTCTCCTCCCACACCCCTCACACCCCCTGTATGGTTGGGAGACAGTCGTCTCTCATGGTTTTGGTGATGATGATAGTGGTGATGGTGATATGTTGTCTGGTTCTTCGTCTGTGGCCTCGTGTGACCCACCAATGTTTAGTGACACTCACCCCCTTCAAACCTTACCTGACTCCCCCACTGAGCTAGCCTTCAGACCTCTCCCTGCAACCTCTCTCTCCCTGCAGCCTTCTCTTCTCTCTAGTGTCTTCTCTCTGTTCGGGCCCACCCCGGGCCTTACTGGCTCTGTATCTGGTGGGCTGGGGGACTCTAGTTACGCTACAGGCCGTGTAGTAGAGTCTTGTCTGGTGGGTGTCGTCGTCGGTGGTGGTGGTGATGTTGGATTCACGGTAGCTAGCGATGGCGTGGAGTCGTTGTGTACCTGCTCTCTGGATGGCTTCTCGTCCTCCTGGTTGCATGCCTCTCCTCAACTCCCCCTGCCCATGTCTGACTGGGGGACGGCTAGCCTAGCGCTCTATTCCTCCAGTAGCGATTTAGACCATCTCCTCCATTCATCTCTGGGAGGCTCCCCCAACCCATCTGGAGGTCAGCCTCTCTTCTCTTCCTTCTCCTCTCCCCCTGTTCCTCCTCATCCTCCTCTCTCAGGTTTCCATAGTGACCTGCTCGTTTCTGTTACAGCCACACCGTCCAGCTCCAAGGACCACTGGGTCTCGGCCCTCCGAACCTCGGCCCCCTCCTCTTCCTACTCGGCCTCCCCCCTCACACCCACCCTCCCCCCTGAACTGCAGACGGTAGACAGTAGTGCCTCTGGCTCGACCCTGTTTGGAGAAGCCCAGAAGGAGCTAGATGAGGAGTGGGACAGGGTTCAGAGTTCAGCCTCGGGGGAGGGCGCGCTCCCTTACATCCCCACCTTCACCCCCTCACTCACCTCTGAAGCCACCGCCACTCCCAACATCGACACAGAAGAACTCTCCTCATCGTTCTACTTTGAGAGCGAGAACGGCAGTGCCGTCACCAACGATACAGCGGGCAGCACAGCAACAGTATCTGGGGTGACCGCGGCGGCGCCCTGGTCGCTAGGTGGGGAGGTGGAGAGTGGCTCGGGGCAGGGCGAGAGCCTGTACGACAACGAGACGTCATCAGACTTCACTATCACCGAGCGCACAGAGAGAGACTCTGAGGAGGAGGAGCCAGTTGCAGGTAAAGAACCATCCACAAGGGGGCAACATCTCCCCGTACATCAAGGCAAGGCACAGTGCTGCGCCTGTCGGATTGGGGAAAACTACAGCTCCCATGATGCCAATGGAACAGGAAATACTCTGGGATTTAGGAGACATATCACCTAACACACCACCTTTCTGTGACAACTAAAATCCTGTGTGTGTATTCACCGTCATGGCCTTTCTGCTTTCTACAACATTTTCATGATCAAGTCCACAGTCATCATCATTTCAGTGTTCTTTGTTACGTGTTTTGTGTTATATTCGTTAACATTAACATGCAAATGCCTTTGTCTCAATTGTGTATTGTAACATCATGTGAAGAACTCCATTGGTTATAGCACTTGGTCTCCAGCAGAGGGCAGCAGATCTCTTCCTAATCCCAAATCGCACCCAAATGTTTTTTGCCTTAGCAGACCACTTATGGTCTAATGTCCCTTTATACAGTCAATGTAATTGACAAATCATTCAGACAGTCTCAGGGCCCCTCGCAAATCTTTTGTGATGTGTAACCTTGAAAATCCTTTATAATATCCCATATATCTGTCCACATCCAGACCGTAGACAAGAAAACGAATTCATAGAAAGTCCATCTGCATTCAAGCCTGTGCAATAGAAGCACAGTTTTGCCAATAGGCTTTTTTGGTCTCCGCTCATTAAGAGTCCCATAGATTTAAGCCATTGTGTGCATCAAGCATTGAGCCATTGTCATGAACTAACCTGTAGTGCACGTTAACTTTGTGAAAGCATTCGTGTTCACTTTCATCCGTATGTATCATTGTCGCAATTGTATATGGGTTAGAGAAGTAGCAATAGGTTTAGATTTGTTAGCTGAATGGGTATGAAGATGTTAAAGCGAAGGTCTACTGTAGCGTTTCAAATGTAAATGAACAAGGTTCCGTAGTTCAAGGAGGAGCTCTGTGTTGGAACTGGAAGTTAAATTGGATGAGTATGTGGATTGATTTACTGTTGACGTGTTTGCCAGTCAATGTGTTGTAGTTGAATGAGTGAATGACACGTTTTCTGAGTTGTGTGTCTCGTCTGTTCTTCCCTCTTCCCACCACTTACAGAGGCCAGTAACAGCAGCCATGAGTCCAGGGTGGGTCTGGCCAGGGAGAGAGAGAGGAGGACCATGGTCCCTCTGGCAGTGATCTCCACCCTCACCTTCCTGGGACTCATCGTCCTGGTGGGAATCCTCATCTACTGGAGGTAAGAGGGAGGAGTAGGCGGTGGATATGGAGGAAGAAGGTGGAGTTTGGAGGATGAGGAGGAAGAAGGTGGAGTTTGGAGGATGAGGAGGTGGATATGGAGGAAGAAGGTGGAGTTTGGAGGATGAGGAGATGGATATGGAGGAAGAAGTGAAGGAGGTGGAGAAGGGAGAGGAGGAAGATAATATCCATAATGATGATTATTATAAGATCCATAATGATGATTATTATAAGATCCATAATGATGATTATTATAAGATCCATAATGATGATTGTTACAAGATCCATAATGATGATTATTACAAGATCCATAATGATGATTGTTACAAGATCCATAATGATGATTGTTACAAGATCCATAATGATGATTATTACAAGATCCATAATGATGATTGTTATAAGATCCATAATGATGATTGTTATAAGATCCATAATGATGATGATATCCATAATGATGATTGTTATAAGATCCATAATGATGATTGTTATAAGATCCATAATGATGATTGTTATAAGATCCATAATGATGATTGTTATAAGATCCATAATGATGATTGTTATAAGATCCATAATGATGATTGTTATAAGATCCATAATGATGATTGTTATAAGATCCATAATGATGATTGTTATAAGATCCATAATGATGATGATATCCATAATGATGATTGTTATAAGATCCATAATGATGATTGTTATAAGATCCATAATGATGATTGTTATAAGATCCATAATGATGATGATATCCATAATGATGATTGTTATAAGATCCATAATGATGATTGTTATAAGATCCATAATGATGATTGTTATAAGATCCATAATGATGATTGTTACAAGATCCATAATGATGATTATTACAAGATCCATAATGATGATTGTTATAAGATCCATAATGATGATTGTTATAAGATCCATAATGATGATTGTTATAAGATCCATAATGATGATGATTAGTATTATGGTGATGATGTTGAGAAATCCTCTCCCATCGATTCCCCCTGAACCCACCCATCATCTGTTTAACCTGACAGCTAAGCTACATGAACAACAGCTTTCTTTCTGCATTGATAGGCTCCACACACATACTGACACCATTAAGCCTTCTGCCTCCCTATGGGACAGCTGTGTGGAACTGCCGCAGGGCCGATACCTGTCATATTGTTATTCATCTGTCTCAGAGGAGTGGGTCTGTTTTGTCCCCAGACACGGGGCACTGCCGCCCCAGATATCAGGGGGCACGGGTGGAGCGAGGCGGGGGGTGGCAGAGGGGGAGCGAGGTTGACCTTAAGAACCACATATTTGTCTGTCTCACTGTGAGGCCTAATCTCCTCTGACATGGGCCCAATTTCTTTCTCACTCTCACACACTTCCCCATGACACATCCAATATCTTCAACATGGCTTCGGTTTGAGGTCTGGCTTTTCACATTTAGCTTTGATGTGTCTGGGTAGATTCACTTACACATAGGTGCCATCATTCAGAGTTGCCCGTCTCTAGTTATAAAGACATTATACCCATACTGTGAGATCATAGAAAATACTACTTTTCACTGTGGTGGCAAACTGACCGGTTGGACAGTTAAATAACCAACTTCGGCAATCCGATCAAGGACACTTTGTCAGAAATGTAAACACTTAAGCCGCATAAGACTGTACATTTCTCATCCACTGGGCTGGAGACGTGACATATTGTTCATGTTTTCTACCCTGTTATTGTATTTCATTTTAAATCTGTAATAATCTTGGTGCCGATGAGGGATTAAAGCTAAGAGATGTGCCTCACTTAGAGTGTAGAGCGTTGAGCTTGGGGCTCGGGGTCATACAGTGGTTAGGGAACAGGGCCTCGGGTGGGGTAGGAGGGGGAACAGGCAGGGCCTCGGGTGGGGTAGGAGGGGGAACAGGCAGGGCCTCGGGTGGGGTAGGAGGGGGAACAGGCAGGGCCTCAGGTGGGGTAGGAGGGGGAACAGGCAGGCCTCGGGTGGGGTAGGAGGGGGAACAGGCAGGGCCTCGGGTGGGGTAGGAGGGGGAAAAGGCAGGGCCTCGGGTGGGATAGGAGGGGGGAACAGGCAGGGCCTTGGGTGGGGTAGGAGAGGGGAACAGGCAGGGCCTCGGGTGGGGTAGGAGGGGGAACAGGCAGGGCCTCGAGTGGGGTAGAAGGGGGAACAGGCAGTGCCTCGGGTGGGGTAGTAGGGGGGAACAGGGCCTCGGGTGGGATAGGAAAAGGGAAACAGGGCATCTGGTTGGGTAGGAGAGGGGAAAGCGCCTGCGCCTCATTATGTCCGACATGAAGGCTTTCGTGTCAGCGTCTTGTAAAATGAGTGGCGTGAGGCTGAAATGCTGTAATCCCCTCTGTGTCACGTCCTTGCTCGTCATCCGGTGACACGGTGCTCATTTGGCCACCCCACAGCTGGGCATTTGGGGTTAGCAAAGTGGAGATGTCTTTTAGAAGCGCACACATGTAATCTCCCGGGGACATCTTTCTGCTGTTTTTTTTATGTCCAGAGTAATCTGTGTGGTGATGTCCATTTTTGGTTAGCTGGGCGCAGGTTCATCAGAAAGACATGCAGTGGTGATCCTGTTAAAAACCTGTTCCGGATTAGAAGGAACATCTTTTTTCCTGTGTTGAGGACAGATTACCATGTTCTCCAACATCGGTGGTTGGCTTTTTATCTTCAAAAACAACAACAGCAGCATTTTTAGGCCTGCTGTATTCTTAAAAATATATCTACAGTTGTTGTATTACATTTACATAAATCAAATCAAATTTATTTATATAGCCCTTCGTACATCAGCTGATATCTCAAAGTGCTGTACAGAAACCCAGCCTAAAACCCCAAACAGCAAGCAATGCAGGTGTAGAAGCACGGTGGCTAGGAAAAACTCCCTAGAAAGGCCAATACCTAGGAAGAAACCTAGAGAGGAACCAGGCTATGTGGGGTGGCCAGTCCTCTTCTGGCTGTGCCGGGTGGAGATTATAACAGAACATGGCCAAGATGTTCAAATGTTCATAAATGACCAGCATGGTCGAATAATAATAAGGCAGAACAGTTGAAACTGGAGCAGCAGCACAGTCAGGTGGAAGTTGAAACTGGAGCAGCAGCATGGCCAGGTGGACTGGGGACAGCAAGGAGTCATCATGTCAGGTAGTCCTGGGGCATGGTCCTAGGGCTCAGGTCAGTTGAAACTGGAACAGCAGCATGGCCAGGTGGACTGGGGACAGCAAGGAGTCATCATGTCAGGTAGTCCTGGGGCATGGTCCTAGGGCTCAGGTCAGTTGAAACTGGAACAGCAGCATGGCCAGGTGGACTGGGGACAGCAAGGAGTCATCATGTCAGGTAGTCCTGGGGCATGGTCCTAGGGCTCAGGTCCTCCGAGAGAGAGAAAGAAAGAGAGAAGGAGAGAATTAGAGAACGCACACTTAGATTCACACAGGACACCGAATAGGACAGGAGAAGTACTCCAGATATAACAAACTGACCCCAGCCCCCCGACACATAAACTACTGCAGCATAAATACTGGAGGCTGAGACAGGAGGGGTCAGGAGACACTGTGGCCCCATCCGAGGACACCCCCGGACAGGGCCAAACAGGAAGGATATAACCCCACCCACTTCACATAAGCATTACTCCAATATAATTCTTGTTTTTGTCACACAGAATTTTCAACACATTTTTCACCAAATGAGAACAATGCATACAAATCCCTAATTTGTGTTAAATTAGATGGAAAAAGCAACATTTTTTGTACCAAAGGTATAATAGCATTGGCAATATGTCAAAAAGACAGAAGAAACTGGCAACACCTGCAGTTATACGAGTGTTGTTGATTAACTTGTATCATTGTACATTTGTTTCCACAGGAAGTGTTTCCAGATTGCCCATTTCTACATAGAGGACAACACATCCCCCAGAGTCATATCTGTTTCACCCACATCCATGCGTACAGATACAGGTAACCATTCTATGAGACAAAGGGCTCTATTTAATCAGATCCACATAGCAGTTGTTTTGGCGGTGTCGGAGGAGGAACTGTGTTAGAACTCCTGGCATTATACCTAAAGTGGACATTGCCATTGTCAAGTTGGAACACTGGAATGTGAAATGGAATCTACACCTCCATTAGGATGATAGAAACCCTTATTATTTTGTTGAATGATGTTCAATTTGAGCATAATTACTTCCATATAGCATACACTTTCTCCTTCTGAACTTCTAACATGAGTGGGACGGGTGATCAAGAGCAGCTGCTCACCTATTTGTCAGCTCCAACGCAGCTACACCTCCGACACCACGAAAACATCAGCTATGTGGGTGTTGGCTATCACCGGTTAACGCTTGATCTGATTGAATCTAGGTCGTACACACTTACACACACGCACACACACACACGCACACATGCACGCACACCTTTTCCATGGGATCAACTAGAATTCAGTAGAGTTGGCATAAGATAAGTGTTAACAAGCACAGAGACATATGGACAGGTGTTCTTTCCATCTGTCCACCATCTTCACCAAGCTTAGCTCTTTCATTAACACTCACTTACTCAGCATCTGCTTCTGCCAGAGTAGGAAGTTTCAAACTTTTGTTCTGATAAAATACTTTTGTGGATGATATCAATAAAACCCTTTCTCTCTGCCTTTAGATAAACAAGAAGCCCTTCCAGTGAAGCAGTTTGTCAAGCACGTGACAGAGCTCCACCACACCAATGCATTCTCCAGAGAGTTTGAGGTGTGCTGTCAAATTCTTCTTCAGATCCCTCACAGGATATGGTTTATGACAGACATTTTTATGAGTACTATTCATATGAATTGGCAGTATGTTTTAATTTAGCTGTTCTGTACGTAGCCTTCTTGTGAAACTGTTATTTGCGATGTTACACGGCGGCTGTTATTATTTTAAGGTAAGCATGCAGAAGACTTGTGGGAGGCTTTGCACTGTGATGGCCATTCAAACTCACACTCTCTCTCTGTCTCATGCTACATGATATTGTATGTCTCTGGCCCAGATTCATCTGAGGAGTCATGTCTATTGTCCTTACCACTGAGACTTACAAATATATCACATTATACACCAGCAGCATACCACCCTGCATCCCACTGCTGGCTTGCCTCTGAAGCTAAGCAGAGTTGGTCCAGGTCGGTCCCTGGATGGGAAACCAGATACTGCTGGAAGTGGTGTTGACTGGCCAGTAGGAGGCACTTTTTCCTCTGATCGAAAAAATAATATCCTAATGCCCCAGGGCAGTGATAGGGGACATTGCCCAGTGTAGGGTGCTGTCTTTCAGATGGGACGTTAAACTGGTGTCCTGACTCTCTGTGGTCACTAAAGAACCCATGGCACTTATATGAGTAGGGGTGTTAACCCAGTTGTCCTGGCTAAATTCCCAATCTGGCCCTCATACAACCTAATCATCCCCAGCTTCCAATAGGCTCATTCATCCCCTCTCCTCCCCCCTGTAATTATTCCCCAGGTCGTTGCTGTAAATTAGAATGTGTTCTCAGTCAACTTACCTGGTAAAATAAGGGATCAATAAAATACACTATGCAGTGATTGCTCATGTTAAACTACATATTTACCATTGCTTACCATATAAATCCTAGCTTGGCATTTTATCAGTACTGTATAAATGCATACATGTGTAAATGTTGTCAATAACACAAACATAGGTTTGTAAGTCAAAGCTAAGGACATTAACATGGTACATGGACTGAATCCCGTTGATCGCATAAACAATGTCTTGAAGTTGAGATTTGCCCATAAACTGTCTTCTTGTTATTTATTTGCACGTTTTTTTTGCTAACCATGTGTCATGAAATTTCATTGCTGTGCTTTTTGCATTCCCCCTCCCCGTTAGATATTGAAAGAGTGTTATGAGGTAAGCTACGTCTCCCTTTTTTTTCTGAAGTAGTCACGTGTAGATGTTCGCCACATTTCCAGCTGCCCATGTTGACGTTTTTGTTGTGCATGATGACACATTTTAGTTTGACTGCGTAGTAAAAGGATGGTGGGATGTAAGGTCATGTGTTTTCTTTTAGGAGGTGCAGGCGTGCCCGGTGGACCTGGGTATCACCACAGACGGCTCCAACCATCCAGACAACAAGAACAAGAACCGATACGTTAATATCCTGGCCTGTTAGTCAAACATGCACCTTCAAACACACGTACACACACATACATTCTTGAATGCACCCAGCTTATCTTTCCTCCTCTACTCCTAGATGACCACAGCCGAGTAAGACTCTCAACCCAGGCTGACCAAGATGGGAAGAGTGGAGATTACATTAACGCAAACTACGTTGACGTAAGCAATTCTCTTGCATTTGTCTGTGCACAATCGTAGAAAAGGACCTGTAAGTAAGCATTTCACTGTTCGTCTACACCTGTTGTTGACGAAGCAAGTGACAAATACAATTTGATTTGATATGAGGGCAAATGTCTTGTTGATGTATCAGTAGCTAATCGGTTGTTCACGCTTTCCCTCCCTCCCTCCCTACCCTCCACAGGGTTTCAACAAGTCCAGGGCCTACATCGCAGCCCAGGGCCCTCTCAAGTCCAGCACCGTGGACTTCTGGAGGATGGTGTGGGAACAGAACGTGGGCGTCATCATCATGATTACCAACTTGGTAGAGAAGGGACGGGTGAGAAACCAGGGCCATTATAACTGCTTATACATGCTGTAAATGCTGAAGTGTTGTAATGCTTGAACATATTTAGTAATAGTTCACAAATAGTTTATTAATGTTTATTCATGAAATTATTCTAAAGTGTTTGGTCATGTATGTCAGAGGAAGTGTGACCAGTACTGGCCCCTGGATAGCCAGGAAGAGTACGGTGGTTTCCTGGTGACGGTGAAGAGCAGTAAGGTTCTGGCCCACTACACCCAGAGAACCTTCACCCTCAGGAACACCAAGGTCAAAAAGGTCAGAGGTCACACTATTTACATCACATTTACCTCTCATTAATAGTTTAACCTCTACTTCCTCACTGTATCATCTACCTCGGTTGCACCTCCCCTCCAAGTTAGTTGAAGCGCTGCCTCATTACTACATTTATTATGGAACTACGAATCCCACGTGTCACATTGACAGCCATTTTGTGTCCCATCCTGCTTACCACTTCCTGTTTCCTCCCACCAACCCCCAGGTTTCTCTGAAGGGGCGGATTAACGAGCGGACCGTGACCCAGTACCACTACACTCAGTGGCCGGACATGGGCGTGCCCGAGTACACTCTGCCCGTGCTCACCTTCGTCCAGAAGTCCTCCAAAGCCAGGACAGATGACATGGGGCCTATCGTAGTGCACTGCAGGTAGGAGGCCATAGATATAGAATGAACATGTATATATGCATAGATATGTAGAATGTATAGAACAGCTTTAAGATCAAGGCCATTTGTTTCAACTGAAATTCCATTTAAATTCAGTCAATAAAAAGATGTATCTTCTTCTATACGTGAATGTTTCAATTCAGGAAGTACATTTACATTCCGACCCGCATAGAAATAGAATAGAATGGACATGGTCCTTCATTATATCACTTAACAGCCACTTTCACCTTGTCCAGCTGATAAGTTCAACATGGAACGTTATTTCATAGAAAATTAAAGTACCAGGATTCAGAATATATTGTGAACCTCTCTTGTGTGTGTGTTTCCAGTGCAGGGGTTGGCAGGACTGGAACCTACATAGTGTTGGATAGCATGCTGAAGCAGATCAAAGAAGAGGGCACGGTCAACATCATGGGCTTCCTCAAACACATCCGCACACAGAGGAACTACCTGGTACAGACAGAGGTGAGTGCTCAGTCCAGATGGGCGGGGTTTGCACTTTTGGGTTGTGCTTCCATCAAATGGAAAGCTCCATCAAATGCATCTAAATCATTTGAAAGAATACTATTTGAACCCAGGTCTGATACCAACAAGAAAACAGTGGATCCACTACAGTAAGATTAGTTGTCCTGTCACCTTACCAGAACAGTACGAATGCCAACACCCAACTAAGGCTTTCAACCCCTACTTTCCCTGTGCATTCAGGAGCAGTATGTGTTCATCCACGATGCTCTAGTGGAGGCCATCTTGGGCAAGGAGACGGAGGTTCCCTCCAGTCGCATCCACAGCTACGTCAACGACCTCCTGACCCCAGGGCCCTCCGGAAGGACACAGCTAGAGAAACAGTTTAAGGTAAGGACATATGCTATTAACAAGTCATAGTGCTAGTATTTACATTTACTGTATATTTACAATGGTAAACTTTCCATAAGAACTCCAGTAGGGCATAAAGGGCAGAACTAAAAGTAAAACATACATTTGGAGAACAATAAGTCTATCGGTTGTCTTTCTTTGTCCTCTGAAAAGAGCAGGTACAACCACTGGCACATTTTAAAATACTAACAGTTAATCTGCTCCTTGGTTCCAATGTGATTGCAGCTGATATCCTCGTCCAATGCCATACAGTACGACTACTCAGCAGCCCTGAAAGAGTGTAACAGAGAGAAGAACAGAAACTCCTCTTTAATACCCGGTGAGTTACAGACAGGTTTGTTCATACGTTGAAAGGTTCCAGCACTTTAAAAACCTCCTCTCCTCTTGACCTTGGAACAGCATCCACCACGACTGTGAACCGTTTAGACAGTGAGACCTTTTTTACATTTCAGGTTGGATTTCTACCAGCACTCATCCTCAACATTGTCACTTTCAATAGAACATTTAGCAAAATGCCCGCAACACTTTAACCCCTCCTAACTAAAACTGTACAAAAAAAATAATGGCAAAGAAGTTATTTGAGAGCAAGGACCTTGAAGCACATTTTGTTTTTGTTTGGTTTAAGACAAATGTCTGACAAAATCATGTTATGTAGGTAAAGCAATGATAATGGTTTAGTAATGCCGCTCTGATAAAGCTAACCATTCTAATAGTAATATTCTACAAAATTATATTCTGTATACCTTATGAGGATGTTTAACAACGTGTGGCTTTGTCTCCAGATGAAAGGTCACGGGTTTGTCTGTCCACAGTGGCTGGAGAAACTACATCAGACTACATCAACGCCTCATATCTCACGGTAAGAACCCAACCATTCTAGATAGAAAAGTCACGGTGACAGATACTAACTACATAGTTACACATAGTAACACATTTTCAGTAAATTTTACTTTTGGTTTCCTGTCCATATTGGCGATCGTATTCAGGTCTTAATGTTCTACCACGGGTTGTGTTCCCCAGGGGTACCGGCAGAGCACTGAGTTCATCGTGACCCAAAACCCGCTGGCCGGCACAGTGACAGACTTCTGGAGGATGATCTGGGATCACAACGCTCAGGTCATAGTCACACTGCCGCGAACACCAAGCCTGGTGGGTATCTATCTGTCGTCCTGGACTCAAAACCTCTGATGTATGCATGGCAGCCATTTTCTGCCTCAAACAGGAAGTCCTTACCACATCTGTGTTCTCAGGCAGAGGGGGAGGAGCCATACGTGTACTGGCCCCGCAAGGAGCAGCCAATCAGCTATGAGGCGTTCACAGTGACCCTGCAGAGCGAGAACCACATGTGTCTGGCCAACGAGGAGATGCTGGTGGTGCAGCACTACGTCCTGGAGGCTACACAGGTGAGATCAGCTGAGGGAGATCAGCAAGACCAGGGAGATCAGTAAAACCAGGGAGATCAGTAAAACCAGGGAGATCAGCAAGACCAGGGAGATCAGCAAGACCAGGGAGACCAGCAAGACCAGGGAGATCAGCTGAGGGAGATCAGCTCAGACCAGGGAGATCAGCCGAGGGAGATCAGCTCAGACCGGGGAGATCAGTAAGACCAGGGAGATCAGCTGAGGGATATCAGTAAAACCATGGAGATCAGCTTGATAAGTAAGATAAGTCACACTAACATGATCAACTACATAGAACAGACTAACTACATTGGCCACAGACTGTGGGATCATAACTAAAATATTAGCTTCGTAGAATGGACCAGTCACTATGCACCAGACACTATGGACCAGTCGCTATTGCTCCATTAAACCACTGAATTGATACACAGAGGTAATATATAGCAACAAGGAAATGCTTATTCCATGGAGTTGTTCTGCTTATCTCTTCCTGGATCTTAGCCCATAGTGAAACCAAATGGCCAGTGAAAAGAGTGGAAATTCAATACACATTCTCCATGCCTCAATGGAGCACAGCTGTTATTTTTCACACAGTTTAGACCCGGACATCTGCACCACCAATCACTGGAACATTTTTAACACACGCACAGGCACACAGGCGCACACACACACAGGCGCACACGCACCCAGGAGCACACGCGCACAGGCGCACACACACACACAGGCGCACACATGCACTACATGACCAAAAGTATGTGAACACCTGCTCATTGAACATCTCATTCCAAAAATCATGGGCATTAATATGGAGTTGGTCCCCCTTTTGCTGCTATAACAGCCTCCACTCTTCTAGGAAGGTTTTCCACTAGATGTTGGAACATGTATATATATATATTTTTTTTTTCACCTTTATTTAACCAGGTAGGCCAGTTGAGAACAAGTTCTCATTTACAACTGCAACCTGGCCAAGATAAAGCAAAGCAGTGTGACAAAAACAACAACACAGAGTTACACATGGGATAGACAAACGTACAGTCAATAACACAATAGAAAAATATACAGTGTGTGCAAATGAAGTAAGATTAGGGAGGTAAGGCAATAAATAGGCTGTAGTGGCGAAATGACAATTTAGCATTAACACTGGAGTGATAGATGTGCAGATGATGATGTGCAAGTAGAGATACTGGGGTGCAAAATAGCAAAAAGAAATAAACATATGGGGGATGAGGAAGTTGGGTGGGCTATTTACAGATGGGCTGTCTACAGGTGTAGTGATCAGTAAGCTGCTCTGACAGCTGATGCTTAAAGTTAGTGAGGGAGATATGAGTCTCCAGCTTCAGTGATTTTTGCAATTCGTTCCAGTCATTGGCAGCAGAGAACTGGAAGGAAAGGTGGCCAAAGGAGGAGTTGGCTTTGGGGATGACCAGTGAAATAAACCTGCTGGAGCACGTGCTAAGGGTGGGTGTTGCAATGGTGACCAGTGAGCTGAGATAAGGCAGGGCTTTACCTAGCAAAGACTTATAGATGACCTGGAGTCAGTGGGTTTGGCGACGAATATGTAGTTAGGGCCAGCAAACGAGAGCATACAGGTCGCAGTGTTGGGTAGTATATGGGGCTTTGGTGACTAAACGGATGGCACTGTGATAGACTGCATCCAATTTGCTGAGTAGAGTGTTGGGGGCTATTTTGTAAATGACATCGCTGAAGTCAAGGATCGGCAGGATAATCAGTTTTACGAGGATATGTTTAGCAGCATGAGTGAAAGAGGCTTTGTTGTGAAATAGGAAGCCAATTATAGATTTCATTTTGGATTGGAGATGTTTAATGTGAGTCTGGAAGGAGAGTTTACAGTCTAACCAGACACCTAGGTATTTGTAGTTGTTCAGATATTCTAAGTCGATGTTGTTTGTAGTTGTTCTTTGATGGTGAGGAAAGCACTATTTCTGTTCTTTGATGGTGAGGAAAGCACTATTGCTGTTATTTGATGGTGAGGAAAGCACTATTGCTGTTATTTGATGGTGAGGAAAGCACTATTGCTGTTCTTTGATGGCGAGGAAAGCACTATTGCTGTTCTTTGATGGTGAGGAAAGCACTATTGCTGTTCTTTGATGGTGAGGAAAGCACTATTGCTGTTCTTTGATGGTGAGGAAAGCACTATTGCTGTTCTTTGATGGTGAGGAAAGCACTATTGCTGTTCTTTGATGGTGAGGAAAGCACTTTTGCTGTTCTTTGATGGTGAGGAAAGCACTATTGCTGTTATTTGATGGTGAGGAAAGCACTATTGCTGTTCTTTGATGGTGAGGAAAGCACTATTGTTGTTCTTTGATGGTGAGGAAAGCACTTTGCTGTTCTTTGATGGTGAGGAAAGCACTATTGCTGTTCTTTGATGGTGAGGAAAGCACTATTGCTGTTCTTTGATGGTGAGGAAAGCACTTTTGCTGTTCTTTGATGGTGAGGAAAGCACTATTGCTGTTATTTGATGGTGAGGAAAGCACTATTGCTGTTCTTTGATGGTGAGGAAAGCACTATTGTTGTTCTTTGATGGTGAGGAAAGCACTTTGCTGTTCTTTGATGGTGAGGAAAGCACTATTGCTGTTCTTTGAACCCTATGATCACTCGGCTACACAGCTGATGCCCCTGGACTCTTTCAATAACATGGGGAGACATGGCGCTTAGAAACATAGAGGACCGGGGCAAGAAGATGGGTCTTCGGCGACATCGCAACGTCCTCATCAAGGTAGGAAAGTAACAGTGAAGATGAGACTGATGTTCAAGAGGTGGACATTGAGGAGGTCCAGGGAGAAGACAAAACCAAAGCTTTAGTTTCTAGACTATCATTTTACAGATATATGTTGATAATGTTTTTGGGAGATGCGATGGATCATTGCTGATCATTCAATATTCCCCTTCTTTTGTTGTTCAGTAAAATCGTCCCATGTGAAGAGTCAACTCATTTAATTAAAGTTCAATTCATAACTAAATCGTTTTTATTTCTATTGGAAGGATTTAATAATTTGCAATTATGTCTACTTAAGGTAAAAGGTTTATGTTTCTGTCTCCATATGATATGGTAAATATATCCAATGTAAAAAACATCTACATTTAAATGGTATTAATATTAATTTGCATTAATTCCCATATATTCCCGTTTATTCCCACGGAAAGTTTCCACTTCGGAATTTTCCCCAACATGTGCAACCCTAGAACACACAAACACTTTCTCTCTCTCTAGCCCTCTCTCTGATTGTGTGTTGTTGTCTCCCTCTGGGCCAGGATGATTATGTTCTGGAAGTGAGGCACTACCGGGCGCCTCACTGGCCCAACCCGGACAGCCCCATCAGCAGCACCTTTGAGCTGCTCAGTCTGGTGAAGGAGGAGAGCTCCTCCAAGGAGGGCCCCACGGTGGTCCACGACCAGTAAGACCTCTCTATTGATTTACTGATTATGTATCTGTGAAATAAGGTCATCTCCACTCCAAACCTGGAACAACTGGAACAGTCCCAAAAGTGCAACCCCCAACTATTTGGCACTCAGGCATGTACTCTATCTTGAGCTATCTCAATACTATTTTTCCCTCTCTTTTCTGTTAATACATTCAAGATGATCCACTCTGAGACCTTAACCTAAAAGGATAAGAAGATATGTCCAAATGTGCAATACTCTTAATATTTATTGGAACTGAAACACTGTACTGATCCAGGCCTATTTAGACAATTTCGACAATCCTGTCTTAAGATTTGCACACCAATAAAAACAATTCATAAAAAGGATTGTATGTGTATTTATCCTCAGTATAGGCTATAAATACAGAATTTGTTGCATTTGTTTTTGAATTTGTTGCATGACAACTTTGATAGATAATGCATCACAAATATCTCAACCAGCCGGTTGAGTTTCCCAATTAAAGTAAACAAATGTTGTATTGGAATTTGGATAGACTGTTTAAATCATCTAAATATATGATACTTGAATTTACATTGTCGGCTTCATTGACTCATAATGGAAGAAAGGCCTAGTTAAATGAGGACTGATATAAAGTATTAATTATATTGGATCAATGTGTATGTTAAAATATGAGAATGCATGTAAATTAAGGCGTTTACAATTTATATGATATGATAAGAATACCAGTAAATTGACATGACATGAATGTTCAACTTCCGGCGCCGACAGAGATGGCCGCCTCGCTTCGCGTTCCTAGGAAACTATTTGATTTGATTGTGAAACAAATAGAATATAACAAGCAGATAGTAAATAATGATAGGGATTTTAAATTCATTTGATCAGACCAAAAAAATCCCATGACAATATTTGTCACACAAACTGAAATTAGGCCAACTATTCTAATTTAGCAACCAGAAAATGGCGGAGCTATTTCTGCATAGTACACCTTTAAAGGAATGGTATTAAGTCAAAACTAGTGATAATGGATAAAACAGTCAGTCATTATGTAAAGAATCATTGTACAATATTAACCGCTGTTAAACAGCCACCACTAACATTGAGTGGCTGCTGCCAACACACTGACTCAACTCCAGCCACTTTAATAATGGGAATTGATGGGAATTGATGTAAAATATATCACTAGCCACTTTAAACAATGCTACCTAATGTTTACATACCCTACATTATTCATCTCATATGTATACGTATATACTGTACTCTATATCATCTACTGCATCCTTATGTAATACATGTATCACTAGCCACTTTAACTATGCCACTTTGTTTACATACTCATCTCATATGTATATACTGCACTCAATACCATCTACTGTATCTTGCCTATGCCGCTCTGTACCATCACTCATTCATATATCTTTATGTACATATTCTTTATCCCCTTACACTTGTGTCTATAAGGTAGTAGTTTTGGAATTGTTAGCTAGATTACTTGTTGGTTATTACTGCATTGTCAGAACTAGAAGCACAAGCATTTCGCTACACTCGCATTAACATCTGCTAACCATGTGTATGTGACAAATAAAACTTGATTTGATATATTTTCCATAACTCAAAATATTGTATTTTCAGCTGTTTGAAGATGGTGTACAAAACCGAAAGTAAAAGATGCAAAAAATGGAACTTGTGAAAGGGAAGCAAAGAACTAGATCACATAGAACATATCTACCGCATCTTAGACTTGCTGTCAATGAGAATTAAATATCTATAACTCACATTTCTATGTGAATTTGGTCAGGTCACCCAAAAAGATACAAACAGTGCCTTCAGAAAGTATTCATACATCTTGACTTTATCCACATTTTGTTACGTTACAGCCTTTTTCTAAAAATGGATTAAATAAATACAAATCCTCAGCAGTCTACACACAATACCCCATAATGACAAAGGAAAAATAGGTTTTTAGACATTTTTGCAAATGTATTAAATATAAAAAAGCATAAGTATTCAGGCCCTTTGCTATGAGACTCGAACTTGAGCTCAGGTGCATCCTGTTTCCATTGATCATCCTTGATGTTTTTACAACATGACTCAAGTCCACCTTTGGTAAATTCAATTGATGGGACATGATTTGGAAAGGCACACACCTGTCTATTTAAGGTCCCACAGTTGACAGTGCATGTCAGAGCAAAAACCAAGCCATGAGGTGGAAGGAAATGTCCGTAGAGCTCCGAGACAGGATTGTGTCGAGGCACAGATCTGGGGAAGGGTACCAAAAAATGTCTGCAGCATTGAATGTTCCCAAGAACACAGTAGCCTCCATCATTCTTAAATGGAAGAATTTTGGAACCACCAAGACTCTTCGTAGAGCTGGCCGCCTGGCCAAACTGAGCAATCAAGCGAGAAGGGCCTTGGTCAGGGAGGTGACCCGATGATCACTTTGACAGAGCTTTAGAATTCCTCTGTGGCAATGGGAGAACATTCCAGAAGGACAACAATCTCTGCAGCACTCCACCAATCAGGCCTTTATGGTAGAGTAGCCAGATGGAATCCACTCCTCAGTAAAAGGCACATGACAGCCCGCTTGGAGTTTGCCAAAAGGCAACTAAAGATTCTCATTCCATGATAAATAAGATTCTCTTGGCCTGAATGCCAAGCGCACATCTGGAGGAAACCTGGCACCATCCCTACGGTGAAGCATGGTGGTGGCAGCATCATGCTGTGGGGATGTTTTTCAGCAGCAGGGACTGGGAGACTAGTCAGGATTCGAGGAAAAGATGAACAGAACGAAGTACTGAGAGATCCTTACTGAAAACCTACTCCAGAGCACTCAGGACCTGACTGGGGTGAAGGTTCACCTTCCAACAGGACAATGACCCTAAGCACACAGCCAAGACAATGCTGGAGTGGCTTCGGGACAAGTCTCTGAATGTCCTTGAGTGGCCAAGCCAGAGCCTGGACTTGAACCTGATCGAACATCTCTGGAGAGACCTGAAAATAGCTGTGCAAGCAACACTCTCCATCCAACCTGTGACAGAGCTTGAGAGGATCTGCAGAGAAGAATGGGAGAAACTCCCCAAATACAGATGTGCCAAGCTTGTAGCATCATACCCAAGAAGGCTTGAGGTTTTAATCGCTGCCAAGGGTACTTCAACAAAGTACTGAGTAAAGGGTCTGAATACTTATATAAATGTGATATTTGCATTTTTTTGTTGTTGAATAAATTTGTAAAAAATTCAAATAAATGTTTTTGCTTTGCCATTATGGGGTATTGTGTGTGTGTATATTGATGAGAGAAAAAAAACAATGTAATAAATTTTAGAATAAGGTTGTAACATAACAAAATGTGGACAAAGTGAAGGGGTCTAGCTTAATGGACAACTCTTTCACCCTGGTAGAGCTTCTTTTTTTTTAAGAGTTCCTAAAATTGTAAAACAACAACATATTCGTAATTTAATCATTCTTAAATTAGGTTTAACAGGTAAACAACATTTACATTCTAATTTCCCATTTCATACACAATTTGTACAAAAAAATGGTGGTAAATCAAGTTTGGTTTTGCTCACGTTCACTTCCATCTTTGAATGCGTGTTTAATGCGTGAATCTGATAATGAAAACCAAATGATGATTTTACATTGGGTGAGATGATAAAATATGCCAAACAAATTTCATAGGGTCTCATTTAATTTCAAATTGGTGGTCAAAATGAGATCAACCACCGGGTTGCGCTGCCTGTTAAAGGGTTAAGGGTTAAAGGGCGCTTAATGCTCTGCTTTAACCACAGACAACACTGTAAAGGTTCACTAAAGACGTACAGGATTAGTACTCTATACTCCAGTTTGGCGTAGCCCTTGGCTAATATGACAAGAGTTTACATTTTTTTTTCTTTAACTTTTATTTAACAAGGCAAGTCAGTTATGAACAAATTCTTATTTACAATGACGGCCAAACCCTAACCCGGACAACGCTGGGCCAATTGTGCGCTGCCCTATGGGACTCCCAATCACATCCGGCTGTGATATAGCCTGGAATCAAACCAGGGTCTGTAGTGAATTTTGGATTTCCTCTAGCACTGAGATGCAGTGCCTTAGACCACTGCGCCACTCGGGAGCCCTTAAGATATACAAGGTAGGGCTTCACCCACTCTGCCCTTAATGGGTGACGACACACTTTGGAGATTAATTTTAATTTCCTATTGTTACAAAATACATTTTACCAAGGCAAATATGATTATTCATGTTCTGAATCATTCAGTGGGGTCTTTCTCTAACATATCATTAACATTATATCCAAGAATTCGGATTTCATAACCTAATATGTTGGATAATAAGCACCGACCTCTTTTCAAATCAAATCAAATTGTATTTGTCACATGCGTCAAATACAACCTGTGTAGACCTTAGTGAAATGCTTACTTACAAGCCCTTAACTAACAATGCAATTTTAAAAAGTGTTCATAAATGATTTACTAAAATAAACTGAAGTAAAAATGTGAAGAAAATATATAAAATAAAATAACAGTAGCGATGCTATTGGGAGGGGGAGGCACAGGATAGTCAAGGTAACATGTACATGTAGGTAGAGGTAAAGTCATTCATAGATAATAAACATACAGTAGCAGCAGTGTAAAAATGGGGGTGAGGGGGGTCAATGCACATAGTCCAGGTAGCCAAGTAGCTGTTCAGGAGTCTTATGGCTTGGGGGTAGAAGCTGTTAAGGAGCCTTTCAGACCTATCATTTGACATATCTGTTGACATAGTAGAGCAGGTTTCTCGTAACGACTTGAGGATTTTACATTTTGTGGTCCTTGTCTTCAAAGATGTTTCCGCCGGTCGCAAAAAGCTAAATTAGCATGACACAAGCTGAATTAAATGTAAAAGGCTTTGAAAATAAAAAGCTTGGCACATTGTCAGTATTTCATAGATATGTTTTTTTTGTGATAAATCTTCGAAAAATAACAGGGATTTTGAATGAATAGGAAAATCTATTACTAAAATATGAAAATACATGTCTCAAAGTTGATGTCTATCTTATATTGTTTTATGTCCTGCGGATTCGAGAAGATTACAAGTGCAATGGGAAAGTGAGCCTGTCAGGTAGCCAGTAGCCTTAATTCTTGCACAGAATCCAGCCTAGCTGACGCGATGCATTTTCTTTTTACCACTTTCTTTCTCTGTCCTCCATTGATTTAGCCACATTAGCCTACAAGGGTATAAATGCCAAAAACTTTTGAGGAGTATCTACATAATGAACATATTATTTTTGAAAATAGTTTTTAGTTGGACACCCTAGATAAGGTCAGTTTTACCACCACTTCAAGGCGTGGGTCTGATTTTGCAGGGTTGGCGGTGTTACTGCGGGAACCTTCTGTGCCCTGTCTACTCTGGTGCGCCAACTAGAGGCGGAGAGCTCTGTGGACGTGTACCAGGTGGCCAAGATGTTCAACCTCATGAGGCCCAGGACCTTCACTGATGTTGTAAGTCAATCTGAAGCACCGACTGTACCTGTTTGATGCATTGTGGCCATTTTGTGTCTCAACATTCTCCCTTCAACAGCACAGTTTCTCTATTCCATTTCTCATTCAGGAGCAGTATCAGTTCCTATACACAGCCATGCTGAGTCTGGTGGGCACACAGGAGGACGAGAGGATGCTCCAGTCCTCAGACAACAACGGAACAGTCCCAGGGGGCACCGCCAGCACAGCAGAGAGCCTTGAGTCCCTGGTGTAACCATTTACATTTTAGTCACTTAGCAGAATAGGAGCAATTAGGGTTAAGTGCCTTGCTCAAGGGCACATCGACAGATTTTGTCACCCTATCGGCTCGAGGATTCGAACCAGAGACCTTTTGGTTACTGGCCCAACGCTCTTAACAGCTAGGCTACCTGCCGCCCTATGGCAACAGGGCCCCTAACTTGTCAGTATGTATTCTCGCCTATCTCAGTTTTCTGTTTTCTGTTTACCCTGTCTTCTGTTCTCCGTCTTTGAATGCATTTTCCTGACCGCTGGACATGATACCCTATGACCTTGTAATGTGTGCCTTTGTATATTCATCTTGTAGCCTACTTGTAATGGCTCTCATACAATTGAAGTCAACTTTTCTGATGTTTTGTTGATACTGCCGTCTTGAGATATTTGCTTTACTCTGTTTCATATTTATTTTCAGTAAGAAAAAAAAAGGGAACATGTTTTGTTAGCCTATTTTTTGTTGAGTCAATGCATTGAGCAACTAATTATTCCGTCTAACATTGAATATGCTATTTTGTTTGTAGCAACATTGAGCTTTTGAAGTCGAAAATGCATAATGGTATGAAATAATACATCTAATATGTAAATAATATTATAGCAACCAAGTCAATGGACCAAATTTCTATTTATACTTCTAGATTTTTATATTTTACTACAATTTTTGTCAATTTTTTATTGTATGGCTGCATTCTAAAAATAACTTAGTCAAAACATTTTTTATGTTTTAATATTAGTGTTCTGTATTTTGTAACGTACTAAATATGAAGCATGGGGTATTGACACTTTTTAGCTGTACATTAAACATTGCTAGAGGATTAGACAGGATTAAACAAGTGAAAGAATTCAAGGAATGAGTTTTTGTAGTGTTCTGTATTTGTTTTGTAGTGTTCTGTATTTGTTTTGTAGTGTTCTGTATTTGTTTTGTAGTGTTCTGTATTTGTTTTGTAGTGTTCTGTATTTGTTTTGTAGTGTTCTGTACAATGAAGCGTTTGTAGAAAAAAAGGGGAGCGCTGCTAGAGTACACAATAGTAGGTCTTTGTAAATAGAAGGTGCTCTTTGGTAAATTGGCCAACAAAAAGAAAGGAGGACCAAGGCACTCTTCATTTAATTCAAATGCCTTTATTAGGGCATGTTCAATGGAACAACGATTTATTTTCTTTTTTTACTCTGGCACGTTTCGGCTTTTTTTTTTTTTTTTTTTTTTTTTTTACCTTTATTTTACTAGGCAAGTCAGTTAAGAACAAATTCTTATTTTCAATGACGGCCTAGGAACAGTGGGTTAACTGCCTGTTCAAGGGCAGAACGACTATTTTGTACCTTGTCAGCTCGGGGATTTTCGGTTACTAGTCCAACGCTCTAACCACTAGGCTACACTGCTGCCCCAAAGGCTGCATGGCCTTTGTCAGGGATCCATCTACAGAGCCTTCAGAAAGTATTCACACCCCTTGACTTTTTCCACATTTTGTTACAGCCAGAATTTAAAATGGATTATGTTTAGATTTTGTTTCACACTGGCCTACACACAATAGCCCATAATGTCAACGTGGAATATTTTTTAAAGAAATGTTTACAAATGAATCAAAAATGAAAAGCTGAAATGTCTTGAGTCAATAAGAATTCAACCCCTTTGTTATGGCATGCCTAAATAAGTTCAGGAGTAAACATTTGCATAACAAGTCACAAGTTGCCTGAACTCACTATGTGTGCAGTAATAGTGTTTAACATGATTTTTGAATGACTACCTCATCTCTGTACCCCACACATACAATTGTCTGTAAGGTCCCTAAGTCGAGGAGTGAATTTAAAACACAGATTCAACCACAAAGACCAGGGATGTTTTCCAATGCCTCACAAAGAAGGGCACCTATTGGTAGATGGGTTAAAAAAAATATCCCTTTGTGCATGGTGAAGTTCTTAATTACACTTTGGATGGTGTATCAATAAACCCAGTCATTACAAAGATACAGGCGTCCTTCCTAACTCAGTTGCCGGAGAGGAAGTAAACTGCTCAGGGATTTTACCATGAGGCCAATGGTGACTTTAAAACAGTTACAACATTTAATGGCTGTTGTTAGGGTTCCTTCCTTACGTCCTTGTCAATCATTGGTTCATTGATGAAATTAGCATTATGACAATATCTTTAATTAAATCATTCAAAAACCTTTATTAATGCAATTGCATGTTTCTGAGAAAGTTCTGCGTCTCCAGTTGTTTTGTTACATCCTCAGTCTATCCTGGTGATGTCATTACCTTTTTACTCCTGAGACCAAAACCCTATATAAACAATGGCTTTTAGTGTTATCTAAAACTTAGCAGTAAACGTCCACTCCCCAAAGCTGATTATTTTAGTCTTATCTCCACTTCCCTGCAGAGCTCCTTCTTCACAGTCACACATTCTCAGAGAGGCCTTTTTATAAGAAAGAGAGAATTAAAAAACTATTGTGGAATACGAAACCTCTACAATGAATATATATATTGTTAATCTGTAGTCTAGGACCCTATAAATGTAAGGAGGGAGGAGTCTTTTCATCCCTCCCCTTCTATTAACACTACATAAGAATAATCAATTATTCTAATATATCAAACATTTTGGTACAACCCTTTTCATGACCCCTAGGTGAACCCGACACTGTGATAGGAGAAAACTGAGGATGGATCAACAACATTGTAGTTACTCAACAATTCTAACGCAAATGACCGAGTGGAAAGAAGGAAGCCTGTACAGAATAAAAATATTCCAAAACATGAAACAAGGCAACCTATTTGCAACAAGGCACTAAAGTAATACTGCAAAGAATGTGGCAAAGCAATTACAAACTTGTTGGATGCATTTTCAATTTTTTTGGTTGTGTATCAGATCATTTTGTGACCAATAGAAATTAATGGAAAATAATGTAGTGTCATTATGAAAGAAAGCCATCTAAATATATACATAATCGTGTTCATTTTAGCACCAACTATTAGATTTAAAAAATGCTCAGAGCTTGTAAATGAATAATTAAACCACTCTAAAGCGCATACATCCACTTGGCAAGTTGGGCCCTACAGAAGCCTATAGCTTGGATGGTCCAATTTCATTCACACAATATGAGGGCATACAATTAGAACTCTGAATAACGGCACTGTTTTTTTATAGCCTTCTTCACTGTGGAAAAAGGGCCCCAATACATGTCATGTTGATATGATTTTCAGTTTGCTTCCATGATTGGTTTGACATTCGTCTCCCTTATAAGAGAATCATCTAAAACAATTGCTATTGTGTATTTACAATCCCCTTCTCCAAACGGATTACTCATTTACCTAGGTCTTATAAATAGCTCTTATCAATGTATAAATGACAGTGCATGGAGAATGGTGTTATTTCTATCTGAAAAGATAAAGCAGATGCTTTTTCCACTTGGAACCGGTAGGTTCGCTTGACCTTATTCATGGTTTCCTCACGCGTAAAGATGGTGGAATTAAGAGAGAATTAAGGGCTCTATTCATTCAGATCCTTTTTTTAGCTGAGATCAGCATATCAGTTGTTTTGGTAGAACTATGTTAGAGCTGTCAAATCCAGAAGTGACTCTCTGCCTTATACCTAAAGCGGACATTGCCATTGGCTGCACGGAGTCCGTTTAACATCCTTGTTTTACAAGTTCGAACACTGGAATGCGATATGTAATAATTAGCATGATTAGAAATCATCTTTATTTTGTTTAATGATTTTTCAATTTGAGCATAATTATTTCTATATAGCCTACACTTTCTCATTCTGCACTTCTAACATGGTTGGGCCGGATGTGGCTTCCAGACAATGATCGCAAGAGCAGCTGCTCAATGATTTGGGCTTCAATGCAGTTCCACCTCCAAAACAACCACTATGAGGATGTTTGCTATCGCCGGTTAACGCTTGATCTGATTGAATCTAGGTCTTTGTCAAGGTCAGAATACAGCACATCTGTAGACACACCTCCACCCAACCTGGTCTCAGAGCATTTCTTATTATTCTGTATCTAAATACGAGACACTCCATTTAGTATGATATGTATTCATTTGTGGCTGTCCATCACCCATTGCGTATGATTTCTTACAAATAACTTTTCATAGTATCTGTGAATTTGCAAAAATATACCATATGTTATGGATTCTAGCTAGGTCTTAGCTAGAAAGGCTAGTGGTTAGGGTTAAGGTTAGGGGAAGGGTTAGGGTGAGGGGAAGGGTTAGATACCATGCTAAGTAGTAAAAGTAGTAGTAGTAGTAAAAGTTGCTAAAGTTGTCCATGATGAGATTCAAACTCGCAACCTTTAGGTTGCTAGACGTTTGCGTTATATGTCCACCCAGACTAACCAGCCTACATTTATTTTTGCCTTAATGTAACCATACGAAACTTAACATATCATACTAATTTGCATGTCCCAGATTTGTTTACTATGTTATGTCTAGTCTGAGACCGGGCTGCTCCGCCATACCTTCCTTTCTTTGATCTCCAACCAAAATGAAAAGCGGGTGAATAACATCCTATTCTCGTGCTTAAATTCAAGGTCAGAATACGGGCTGAGAGAAACATGCATGTAAAGGGAATTATGTTTTTTTACGCGTGATCAACTTAAGTCAGAAGTTATTATTGCCTCCTAATACAGTCCATTTGACCCCATCACATCAGATTAGTAAGCAGTCGTTTGAAATAACACATTTCATAGTAAGGCAGCTAGACCTCAACAATCAAAAAAAGGTATGATCTGTCAACAATAATAGAATATGTCATCTCTCAATAAAAACATTACAATAGAGTAAAAAAATATGAGAAAACATGAAATGTGTTGCATTCACTCATAACGAGTCCAACTTTCCTTGACACTTCATAAGGAGAATTTTTTTTAAATGTAAATGGCGTTTCAACCAGATAATGCTGTCAAAAACAATAAGAACTTACTGTCTGCCTAGTTGTTGTGCAAGTCATAAAAGAAAGTATTTAAAAAATACTATAACTGTCACATGGTGTTCATTGTCTAACCCTTTCATGAAACCTTCCCCCAAATATTATCAGGGGGCTTTGTGGTGGGTCTGTATTACCTTGTTGCTTAGAGCAAGCAGAGATGACCACGCCATCTAGTTAAACCAACTTGAATGGTTTTCCGCCATTTGCTATGATAGAATGACCTTTCGGCCCGATAAGCCGTTAAACAATATGTGCTGGAAGAAGACAAACGGGTGGCTTGAAGAAACAGATCCATCTTAGACATTGGATTATGGATTCCCGGTGACAGAGATGCGACTCTATGGAGTTATGGAATAATCCCTGTGGAGAATTGGTTATTCCAATTGATTTTCATGTTCTAATCCCGTCTAAGACTCCAAAAGAAATGCGCCTTTTCAGGGGAAAATAGGTCAAGTGTCCAGACACCGTCTTGACCAGCAGCTGTATCCATACCTTAATTTGCATTTTTTTACTTTTAATAATTGCATGCCCAATTATCCCTGGCTTGGTGGCCTAGTTTGCATGGGCGGGCCTACATTGAATGGAAGGAAAAGCTGATTGTTTATTCAGAGGCTATGAGTTGACTCAGTAATATCTATTGAAACACAATGGATGCATATTTAGAAATATCAAAAGGCACACCTTATTGGTAATTGGTGCTGCATGTCAA
Organism: Oncorhynchus kisutch; assembly: GCF_002021735.2. Lineage (NCBI taxonomy): Eukaryota > Metazoa > Chordata > Actinopteri > Salmoniformes > Salmonidae > Oncorhynchus > Oncorhynchus kisutch. The sequence goes on along the minus strand of NC_034183.2, from coordinate 14,058,429 downwards.
GTCAAATAAATCTCTTTAGAAACCTTACCTAACGCTTATGTTAAGGAAAGCAATTTATCCTAATGAAAATTGGATTTACATTTTCTTAAGAATATTTGTTCTTTAAACATTTCCCACAACCATGTAAAGTGTTAGTAAATGACGATTGACCCGTTAAACTTTTGAAATGAAAGGACGTTAAAAGCTGCTCCACAATAATACAGACATGAACTGAAAATGAACCCCTTATTCAAGATTAAAATAGTTTAGATAAAATGTTGAATGCAGTCACAACCTTCCGTGTTCTGTAGGTACTTGAGAATGAATGCCACCAATCAATTTCATCAAAGCCACACAACTTCCACACATCACTTTTCCTTTTATTTTTCTATGAAATAAACAAAACGGTGGAACAACTGCTAAGGGTTTAATCTTACAAGAAAACCCCAATATGTTCTGCGAGCAGATATAAACTCAGTGGACAGTTTTTGGTACACCACCCTGTTCACAAATGTTTTACATTTCTACAGACATAGCAAACCACGGCCACGTGACGCGCTATAAAGCAGGCAGACAGGCATTGAGGCAGTCAGTTAATGTTCGATTGAATGTTAGAATGAGCAAAACAAGTGACCTAAGCAACTTTGAGCATAGTATGGTCGCCGGTGCCAGGCGCGCTGGTTCCAGTATCTCAGAAACAGCCGGCCTCCTGGGCTTTTCACGCAACAGTGTCTAGGGTTTTTACAGATAATTTTTTTATTATTTTTTTTATTTTTTTATTTGACCTTTATTTAACCAGGCAAGTCAGTTAAGAACACATTCTTATTTTCAATGACGGCCTGGGAACAGTGGGGTAACTGCCTGTTCAGGGGCAGAACGACAGATTTGTACCTTGTCAGCTCGGACAGAATGGTGTGACAAACAAAAAAACATGCAGTCCTGTAGGCAAAAACAGCTCGTTGGTGAGAGGTCAAAAGAGAATGGCAAAGATCATGCAAGCAAACAAGCGAGCAACACAAACTAGCAAATAACAGTGGTGTGCAGAACGGCATCTCGGAACGCACAACTCGTCAGTCCTTGTCACAGATAGGTATTGCTGCAGACGACCAATCACCAACATTGGTCAATTGAGGAGTCACACTGATGGCAGAGTCTGGATTTAGTGTAAGCAGTATGGGTCCATGGCCCCCTTCCAGCCTGGTGTCAACAGTAGAGGCTGGTGGCGGTGTACTGGTGTGGGTAATGTTTTCCTGGCACACGTTAGGTCCCTTGATACCAATTGAGCGTCTGACCACCACACCTTGTAGAATCCATTCCCCGAAATATTCTGCTTGTTCTGGAGGCAAAACTGGGTCTGACCCAGTACTATATTGTAATTATTTCCCCTCTATGGCCTATTGCCTTACCTCCCTACATTCCCACACACTGTACATTGATTTTTCTATATATAAAAGTGGGAGAACTTGCCCAATTGGTGGCAGTGCCAGACGTGTCCCCCTGCTTAAGCCAGTACATGTCCAGGCCCGTCTGAAGTTTGCTAGAGAGCATTTGGATGATCCAGAAGAAGATTGGGAGAATGTCATATGGTCAGTTGAAACCAAAATAGAACTTTTTGGTAAAAACTCAACTCGTCGTGTTTGGAGGACAAAGAATGCTGAGTTGCATCCAGAGAACACCATACCTACTGTGAAGCATGGGGGTGGAAACATCATGCTTTGGGGCTGTTTTTCTGCAAAGGGACCAGGACGACTGATCCGTGTAAAGGAAAGAATGAATGGGGCCATGTATCGTGAGATTTTGAGTGAAAACCTCCTTCCATCAGCAAGGGCATTGAAGATTAAACGTGGCTGGGTCTTTCAGCATGACAATGATCCCAAGCACACCGCCCGGGCAACGAAGGAGTGGCTTCGTAAGAAGCATTTCAAGGTCCTGTAGTGGCCTAGCCAGTCTCCAGATCTCAACCCCATAGAATATATTTGGAGGGAGTTGAAAGTCCGTGTTGCCCAGCAACAGCCTCGAAACGTCACTGCTCTAGAGGAGATCTGCATGGAGGAATGGGCCAAAATACCAGCAAGTGTGTGAAAACCTTGTGAAGACTTAGAGAAAACGTTTGACCTCTGTCATTGCCAACAAAGTATTGAGATAAACTTTTGTTATTGACCAAATACTTATTTTCCACCATAACTTGCAAAAAATTCATTAAAAATCCTACAATGTGATTTTCTGGATTTTTTTTCTCATTTTGTCTGTCATAGTTGAAGTGTACCTATGATGAAAATTACAGGCCTCTCATCTTTTTAAGTGGGAGAACTTGCACAATTGGTGGCTGACAAATACTTTTTTGCCCCACTGTATAGTGTTATTGACTGTACTTGATTTTATGTGTAACTCTTGTTTCTGTCGCACTGCTTTGCTTTATCTTGGGCAGGTCACAGCTGTAAATGAGAACTTGTTCTCAACTGGCCTACCTGGTTAAAAAACTTTTTTTTAAAGATAGGTGTACCTAAAACTGGCCACTGACTATATGTGTACTTGTATATCTGTTTCAATAGAATGATAGATTATATTGGTCAATATAATCTATTTGCTTAAATAGGCATTGATAACAAATAGGCATCCCAATCTTACATTTCAACCATGTAATTACGCAGAAACAATAGGTTGCAGCACTGGAGACCATTTATATCCAATCCAGAAAATAAATACACTTGGATATTTTACTGAACAAATAGTGTTTGGGATCTTTAAATAGGATTCAACATAAATCTTTTTTGTTCTTAAAATATATCTGCACACTACTTAGAATTAGTTGTACACAAATACAGTAGATTGATTTAAAACTATTGCCCGAAAATGAGACATGGTAGGTATGAGCTATGGTTGACCGGTGATGCAGGTCACTGAGTAAAAAAGTCAAACAGTTTTTTTTTTAATTCAGAGGCTCTTGGTGAGTTCCTACAACTACTTGTTCTTATGAGCAAGCTGTCCAGGCTACGGTATTATATTAGTGCTGTTCACTCAAAAACTTATTCACTGGTCTTTTTTTAAGCAGGTACTGTACACGTTCACTCCTGATATTTCTAGCACCTTGATTGTCTGAGTGTCATCTACAATGAGCAGATAACCAAATCAATATGTAAAGATCAGCATAACTGTGCAGCAGCTGACCAACATCAGGAAAAGCATACGTTACGGTCATGGACAGACGAGACGCTTTAGCTTAGAAGGTCTGTGCAGGTCTGTGCAGATTATAGGATCGTTATGTTATAACGAGTTGTGGTTCTCCAGGTAAAGAATGGTACGGCCTTAATTAAAAAAGACTGTTCACATACAACTATTTAACAAAGTAGACTATTTGACAAAGTAGATTGCTTGTTTCAAAAGCATCCAGAATTCAGGGTGCATCTCAATAGCCACAACTTGCTTCCCCTCATATCCTGTCCTCTTGAGGATTTCTACCATATTGCCTTCCCCCACCCTGCCTTCTCAGATCAGCACAGATGAAGGACAGGAGACAAACGAAGAAAGTAACTTGAGACTATTGAGATGCATCCCGTTTCTCTGTGGCCTGGTACCCAGCCACTGATTGGCTGTATATCACATGGTGTTGCGTTACGACTAAAATAGCTTCCTTTCTTCATCTCCTTCCCTTTATCTGCACTGTTCTGAAAGAATTGAAATGAAGAATAAAAAAATGTGGGGTCTTTTTTGGGAATCAGTGCAGATGGAGGAGGATGCCAGGAAAGGAAACAAACACTATTGGGACACTGCCGATGACTCATGAGTTACTACTCTTGGATGGTGCTTTTCGAGGTGAACTTGAGGCCCTCCTCCTGCAGTCTCTTCAGTGCCGGTCCATAGATGTCCTTAGTCATTGGCACCACCAGTCCCTTCGTACGGATTTCTCCTGCAGATTGAAAGTCAGTTCAAACTTACATGTTAGGGTTGTACATTTATCTTTAGCAAAATGACAGGTTCTCTGGTGGTGGAATAAGTGTGTCATACTCAGTAAAGCCTAATCAACAACTCGGGCATGACACATGCAATAAGAATAATACACTACTGACCGTCCAGCACCATGCGAGCAGCGATGGCTGCAGGATAACCCACGGTCTTGGCCATGGCAGAGTAGCCGTTGGGGTCTCCGTAGACCACCAGGCTGATGTGCTTGGTCTCCAGCTCCCCTGTAGAGTGACGCAGGCCCACGTCGTTCCTCATGATAATCATGTCCCGCTCGCCTTCATCTGAAGGAGAGGATAAAGGACACAGTAATAGAAAGTAGAGAGAAATAATTACTATGGCTGTGTTTACACAGACGGCCCAATTGTAATATTTTTTACACTAATTTTGACCAATCACATCAGATATTTCTCAGAGCTGATGTGATTGGTCAAGAGACCAACTGGAAAAAAAAAATCTAAATTGGGTAAAGGTAGTAGTGACATTTCTTCTCTTACCAAAGGAGAGCCTGGCCTCTAAGTGCTTAGCCAGTGATGCCAGCACAGTCTCTGCATGGGGAACAGCCTCCTTACTCAGCATCCCAAACCTGAACACACACACAATTAAGAACTATAATGGCAAAGATATGAGTACAAAGTCCATGCAACTAACCCATCAGGCTATACCAATATGCTTACTGAATCCTATATCTACCTGAAGTATCTAGGGGGGGGTAAAGGATGTGTAGTATCTAGGGGACTAGAGGCTGATAAGTATCTAGGGGACTAGGGGCTGATAAGGGATGTGTAGTATCTAGAGGACTAGGGGCTGATAAGTATCTAGGGGGGGTAAGGGATGTGTAGTATCTAGAGGACTAGGGGCTGATAAGTATTCAGGGGGGGTAAGGATGTAGTATCTAGGGGACGTAAGGGATGTGTAGTATCTAGGGGACGTAAGGGATGTGTAGTATCTAGGGGACTAGGGGCTGATAAGTATCTAGGGGGGGTAAGGGTTGTGTAGTATCTAGGGGACGAGGAGCTGATAAGTATCTAGGGGTGTAAGGGATGTGTAGTATCTAGGGGACTAGGAGCTGATAAGTATCTAGGGGGTGTAAGGGATGTGTAGTATCTAGGAGCTGATATAGTTGAAGTCAGTTTACAAACACTTAGGTTGGAGTCATTAAACCCCGTTTTTCAACCACTCCACACATTTGTTAACAAACTATTGTTTTTGGACTATTGCTATTGCTTCTTTGGAAGCTTCTGATGAGCTAATTGACATAATTTCAGTCAATTGGAGGCGTACCTGTGGATGTATTTCAAGGCCTACCTTGGGAGCAAATTCCAAACGCCTGAAGGTACCACGTTCATTTGTACAAACAATAGTACGCAAGTATAAACACCATGAGACCACGCAGCTGTCATGCCGCTCAGGAAGGAGACGCGTTCTGTCTCCTAGAGATGAATGTACTTTGGTGTGAAAAGTGTAAATCAATCCCAGAACAACAGCAAAGGACCTTGTGAATATGCTGGATGAAACAGGTACAAAAGTATCCATATCCACAGTAAAATGAGTCTTCTTTCGACTTAACCTGAAAGGCCACTCAGCAAGGAAGAAGCCACTGCTCCAAAACCACCATAAAAAAAAGCCAGACTACGGTTTGCAACTGCACATGGGGACAAAGGTGGTACTTTTTGGAGAAATGTCCTCTGGTCTGATGAAACAAAAATAGAACTGTTTGGCCATAATGACCATTGTTTTGTTTGGAGGAAAAAGGGGGAGGCTTGCAAGCCGAAGAACACCATCCCAACCGTGAAGCACGGGGGTGGCAGCATCATGTCAGGGTGCTTTGCTGCAGGAGGGACTGGTGCACTTCACAAAATAGATGGCATCATGAGGCAGGAAGATTATGAGATGTTGCTTCAATATATCCACAAGACAGTCAGGAAGTTGAAGCTTGGGTCACAAATGGATCTTCCAAATGGACAATGACCCCAAGCATACTTCCAAAGTTGTGGCAAAATGGCTTAAGGACAACAATATCAAGGTATTGGAGTGGCCATCAAAGTCCTGACCTCAATCCTACAGAAAATGTGTGGGCAGAACTGATTAAGCGTGTGTGAGCAAGGAGGCCTACAAACCTGACTCAGTTACATCAGCTCTGTCAGTCAGAATGGCCCAAAATTCACCCAACTTATTGCGGGAAGCTTGTGGAAGGCTACCCGAAACGTTTGACCCAAGTTAAACAATTTAAAAAGGCAATGCAATGGGGGGGGGGGGGGGGGGGGGGGGGGGAGTGGCTGATACACGGTATATACAAAAGTATGTGAACACCCTTTCAAATGAGTGGATTCAGCTACTTCAACCACACCAATTGCTGACAGATTTATAAAATAGAGCACACTGCCATCGTCATAGACAAACATTGGCAGTAGAATGGCCTTACTGAAGAGCTCAATGGCTTTCAACGTGGCACCAGCCAACAAGTCAGTTCGTCAAATTTCTGCCCTGCTCAACTGTAAGCGCTATTATTTTGAAGTGGAAACATCTAGGAGCAACAACGGCTCAGCCGCAAAGTGGTAGGCCACACAAGCTCACAGAACGGGATCGGCGAGTGCTCAAGCGCATAGCTCGTAAAAATAGTCTGCAACACTTACTACAGAGTTCCAAATTGCCTCTGGAAGCAACGTCAGCACAAGAACTGTTCGTCGGGAGCTTCATGAAATGGATTTCCATGTCCGAGCAGCCGCACAAGCCTAAGATCACCATGCGTATTGCCAGGTGTTGGCTGGAGTGGTGTAAAGCTCACCGCCATTGGACTCGAACAGTGGAAACGCGTTCTCTGGAGTGATGAATCACACTTCACCATCTGGCAGTCCGACTGACGAATCTGAGTTTGGCAAATGCTAGGAGAACGCTACGTGCCCCAATGCATAGTGCCAACTATAAAGTTTGGTGTAGGTGGAATAATGGTCTGGGGCTGTTTTTCATGGTTTGGGGTAGGCCCTTTAGTTCCAATTGAAGGGAAAACTTAATGCTACAGCATACAATGACATTTTAGACAATTCTGTGCCTCCAACTGTGTGGTAACAGTTTTTTCGGAAGGCCCTTTCCTGTTTCAGCATAACAATGTCCTGTGCACAAATCGAGGTCCATACAGAAATGGTTTGTCGAGATCGGTGTGTAAGAACTTGACTGGCCTGTACAGAGCGCTGACCTTAACGCCATCGAACACCTTTGGGATAAATTGGGCCGACTGTGAGCCAGGCCTAATATCCCAAAATCAGTGCCCGACCTCACGAATTCTCTTGTGGCTGAAGTTAATCAAGTCTCCGCAGCAATGTTCCAACATCTAGTGGAAAGCCTTCCCAGAAGAGAGGAGGCTGTTATAGCAGCAAAGGGGGGGACCAACTCCATATTAATGACCATGATTTTGGAATGAGATGGTCATGTAGTGTAAGTATCTAGGGGGGTAGGGGATGTGTAGTACCTAAGGGATGTGTAGTACACCTAGGGGGGGTAGGGCATGTGTAGTATCTAGGGGGGGGTGGGGGGGTAGGTAGGGCATGTGTAGTATCTAGGGGGTAGGGCATGTGTAGTATCTAGGGGGGGGCATGTGTAGTATCTAGGGGGGGGTAGGGCATGTGTAGTAGCTAGGGGGGGGGGGGATGGGCAGGGCATGTGTAGTATCTAGGGGGGGGATGGGCAGGGCATGTGTAGTATCTAGGGGGGGGGGGCAGGGCATGTGTAGTATCTAGGGGGGGCGGGCAGGGCATGTGTAGTATCTAGGGGGGGGGGGGGCAGGGCATGTGTAGTATCTAGGGGGGGGGGGGCAGGGCATGTGTAGTATCTAGGGGGGGGGGGGGGCAGGGCATGTGTAGTATCTAGGGGGGGGGGCAGGGCATGTGTAGTATCTAGGGGGGGGGGGGCAGGGCATGTGTAGTATCTAGGGGGGGGGGCAGGGCATGTGTAGTATCTAGGGGGGGGGGGGCAGGGCATGTGTAGTATCTAGGGGGGGGGGCAGGGCATGTGTAGTATCTGGGGGGGGGGGGGGGCATGTGTAGTATCTAGGGGGGGGGGCATGTGTAGTATCTAGGGGGGGGGCAGGGCATGTGTAGTATCTAGGGGGGGGCAGGGCATGTGTAGTATCTAGGGGGGGGGGCAGGGCATGTGTAGTATCTAGGGGGGGGGGCAGGGCATGTGTAGTATCTAGGGGGGGGGCAGGGCATGTGTAGTATCTAGGGGGGGGGGGGCATGTGTAGTATCTAGGGGGGGGGGCATGTGTAGTATCTAGGGGGGGGGGGGCATGTGTAGTATCTGGGGGGGGGGGGCATGTGTAGTATCTAGGGGGGGGGCAGGGCATGTGTAGTATCTAGGGGGGGGGGCAGGGCATGTGTAGTATCTAGGGGGGGGGGGTAGGGCATGTGTAGTATCTAGGGGGGGTAGGGCATGTGTAGTATCTAGGGGGGGGGGTAGGGCATGTGTAGTATCTAGGGGGGGGGTAGGGCATGTGTAGTATCTAGGGGGGGGGGGTAGGGCATGTGTAGGATCTAGGGGGGTAGGGCATGTGTAGTATCTAGGGGGGGTAGGGCATGTGTAGTATCTAGGGGGGGGGGGGTAGGGCATGTGTAGTATCTAGGGGGGGGGGGGGGTAGGGCATGTGTAGTATCTAGGGGGGGGGGGGTAGGGCATGTGTAGTATCTAGGGGGGGGGGGGGTAGGGCATGTGTAGTATCTAGGGGGGGGGGGGGTAGGGCATGTGTAGTATCTAGGGGGGGGGGGTAGGGCATGTGTAGTATCTAGGGGGGGGGGGTAGGGCATGTGTAGTATCTAGGGGGGGGGGGGTAGGGCATGTGTAGTATCTAGGGGGGGGGGTGTGGGTAGGGCATGTGTAGTATCTAGGGTGGGGGGGGGGGGGCATGTGTAGTATCTAGGGGGGGGGGGGGTAGGGCATGTGTAGTATCTAGGGGGGGGGTAGGGCATGTGTAGTATCTAGGGGGGTAGGGCATGTGTAGTATCTAGGGGGGGTAGGGCATGTGTAGTATCTAGGGGGGGTAGGGCATGTGTAGTATCTAGGGGGGGTAGGGCATGTGTAGTATCTAGGGGGGGGTAGGGCATGTGTAGGATCTAGGGGGGGGTAGGGCATGTGTAGTATCTAGGGGGGGGTAGGGCATGTGTAGTATCTAGGGGTGGGGGTAGGGCATGTGTAGTATCTAGGGGTGGGGGTAGGGCATGTGTAGTATCTAGGGGTGGGGGTAGGGCATGTGTAGTATCTAGGGGTGGGGGTAGGGCATGTGTAGTATCTAGGGGGGGGGGGTAGGGCATGTGTAGTATCTAGGGGGGGTAGGGCATGTGTAGTATCTAGGGGGGGTAGGGCATGTGTAGTATCTAGGGGGGGGTAGGGCATGTGTAGTATCTAGGGGGGGAGGGCATGTGTAGTATCTAGGGGGGTAGGGCATGTGTAGTATCTAGGGGGGGTAGGGCATGTGTAGTATCTAGGGGGGTACGGCATGTGTAGTATCTAGGGGGGTTAGGGGATGTATAGTATCGAGGGGGGTAGGGCATGTGTAGTATCAAGGGGGGTAGGGCATGTGTAGTATTGAGGGGGGTAGGGCATGTGTAGTATCTAGGGGGGGTAGGGCATGTGTACTATCTAGGGGGGGTAGGGCATGTGTAGTATCTAGGGGGGGTAGGGGATGTGTAGTATCTAGGGGATGTGTGATGATATGGATGTCATGCATATACAGTGTATGGCTGTGGTTAGGACAAGGGCCTCACCATTTGAGTGTTTCCATTTTGAAGGGGTCTTGGCCGATGCGGTCGTAAACAGCTCCCTCGAAGGCCTTGTCCGAGGTGGAGGGGTGCAGGCCAATCTGGTTACACAGCAGCTCTTTCTGTTGTACAGGGAAAAGACAGAATATAGGTAAAGAACCGCCCAAGAGGCATGAGCTGGTAATAAAGTTGTTATAAACAGGATTCTTACCCAGGAGACAGGAGCGGAGGTGTGCTTCAGCATGGGGCAGGGGTCAGTGTTGATCAGACCCAGCTTCACAAAGCCACTCATGGCCTCGGAGAAACCCTGGTGGACAAGACACAGAATTTACTGACCACTGAATCAGACAGGAGGAAAGAATAGCAGTTTTGCAATGTTGTTAGCAGCACCATGCTCCATCCAATTAGAACCACATTGTTGTAAAGGTCAGTGGCAGTACCTACCTTGAAGCGGAGTGTTCCTCTGATGAGTGTGTGGGCTGACTCGATGCCGTACTGTTCTGAGTATTTGGTGCTGTCGCGGTTGGGGAAGCCCTCCAGGTTGAAGCCGGGCAAGAAGTCCATGGGAGCCGTGGATTCCATCAGAGTGCCGCCCGCTGGGATGCTCACCACCTGGGAACAGAGGATGAAGTTACCCCAGAACACTGATCTAAGGTCAGCTTTGCGTCACTAACCCTTATGGTTCAGGTTAAGTTTTTGGGGAGGATATGCTGATGCTAGATGGCCACTGTACCTCGTTGTCCTTGAGGAAGATGGCAGGGCTGATGGTATTGAGGAGGACTCCATATGGACTCCAGCTGAATTTGTAGCGCAGAGGATTGTCTGAGCATTCTGGTGCAGGGAGTCCACCACAGAATGAACTGTATGACTCAATCTAAGGAGATACACGTAAATGGCTTTACAACAATTTACACATAGACATCTACCCAATGTTGTCAACACAGTCATATTTACATCAAACAATGTACAAATCAAAGACACCGTTTCAATCTGTTGGGCCCGCAATCAATAATGCTGCCAAGGAAACAGACAAAATGCCAGTCATCTCTTCGACATACGCTCAATCAATCATTATGTACAGCCCCACAATCACCCAAACACTTCCTCTCAAAATCACAAATCACTCAAACGTATAGCTTCTGTCACAATCTTCCTCACGTTTCACTTACAGTGCAGCCGTCCGCCTTGGCTTGGTCGATGCACTCCATAGCCAGCATGTGGTCGATGCCAGGGTCCAGGCCCATCTCATTCACTATGGTGATGCCAGCTTCCTCAGCACTGGAGGGAAACACACACAAAAAACCCATTCAGCCACACCGGCCCCACATGGAGCCAATACACTTGACTACTAGCTTATCCGGGCTAATGCCATGCCAAGTAATTAGGTCAAGTGTCTTGGTGCCTGCCTGCCTGTAGTTTACATTATGTCAACTGTGTATCAAATAGCCCACGGTTAGCATCAAGACAAGATAAAAACATTTTACCATTAAATCTCCACTTCTACATAGATATGTTTTCCCCTAACCCCACCCCACCCCTCATACTTTAAAACCCAGAGGAATCTCCTCTTCTCCCCTACCTCTGTTGGAGGTCCTTCATGGCTGGACTCAGGTAGCTGGCTGTCACCATGTTTACCTTCTTGTTGATGCAGTGTTTGGCGATCACAGGATGATACCCGTACGGCAGCATACTGAGGGCATAAACAGCACAGTACATGTGACAATGACACACTCACTGCACATTCACCTCAGGTGTGTGTGTGTGTGTGTACCTAATGACTAGGTCATGGTCTTTGACCAGGGACTCCAGATGGCCCTCCTGACTGGTGACATCCAGCATGACAGGGATCGTGTTGGGGTATTTCCCTGCCAGCTCCTCTGCCTGGGTCAACAACACTGATGCTAAAACACAAGACATGGACAACAGCTGTGAGATAGATGGGAGGGGTGAAAGATGAGTGAAATTTAAAGCTGAAAAAAAAAAAGAAAAATGGGCCAGGGCTTGAGCCCTGAGGCACCCCTTACATTTAATTAAGTAATTGGAGATGTACACACAATAGATTGCATCCAGTTAAACATTTAAATAATTAATTCATCATCAGCTGGGTATTTGTGAATATAGTGGGAACAGTGTAAAATGTCCTTTTCAGAGGCTTACCAACAGTGATTTGAGTCCCTGGGTCCCGGGTGAGGTACTCAATGACAGGGCCCGACACATAACCAGAACCCAGTAGTAGCACTCGCTTCATTCCACTCCTCTTCATGATCTTGGCTTGCTCACTGAGGGGATGTGGGGTTATACAGTGTGAGCACAGAATAAAGTCATCACAGACAGAGTTTCTTTCTCACACACACATAATGATTAGCTGAAGCAATCTTGCTCAGTTAGAACCAGTGATATGCTTACCAAGCAGAGATGGGGATGTGGGTGGGCAATACAATTAATTTAATATAAATCCACAGTTTTAATTGCATCCTTGTAAGAAATTACTACGACAAAACATTACAAGAGGGAGTTCCCCCAACCACATCACACACTAAAAATGAAAGACTAAGATTTTTGTAAACCAAGCTGATGCACTGTGGTGAAGTATATTAAAATCAAAACTAAAATGGGATTCAATCAATGAAATGTATTTAAATTTTAAAAAACAGGGTGATCAGCAAACACACAGCAAAATGTGATTCAAACACAGACATGAAATTTAAATTAAAACCGGATGATTCCACTACTGGCCACCGTACAGTCCAAAGGTCACCATGGCAGCCTCTTCTATCAGTGACCTGCAGAATCAGCAGCACTCTCTCCCCCAATACCCCCTCCCCCACAGAATCCAATTGGCAGCCTCAGCCTAATTGGACGTGACACTGTACATGTGCACAAGAGTACATAGAGCCAGCACGAGGTCCGGCAAGCCATCCACTGACAATGGAGGGGGTGGCCTCTAATTAAAAAATAGACGGGGGATTCCCCTCAGGAGCCTATTTGCCTCAAGTGTACATATCTTAAGAGCAATACCCAATCAGAGGGATTCGAAGACTTAAGATCCTGAGACATGGCTTGTCTAGAGAGGTGAATGTGTAAGGTCAACGCATCAACCAAAAACCACTCAAAATGGTATGAAACGGAAGCCTTGCTCTTAGTATCATCATTATGAAGAAGGGATTGCCACCATTTCTAGTTGTACTCTCTCTCCAGGATTGACCATGCTTGAAGAGGCTTGAGCGTGGTGGCCTTTGAGTGATAATTTTGAACACAAGGTGCTCATCTGGGTCATGGTTCAGTCAGGGTCAAACTGTCAGTGTGAAGACAAACCATGAACAAATTCTCAGACCAGAGCAAACCATCTTTCTCTAGCTACTTGTTAAGACAACCTTGAAAAGGGCACAATACATGAATACAGTAGTCTAAGAAAGCTTCTTTAGAAAAGAGCTACAATGTTTAAGAAAGCAAAGTCTATGTGAAAAGAACAAGGGAGATAAGAGTCCTCTTTTTGCATGCAAGTTTATATTTGATTAGTAAACAAATATTTTGGTTAAAAACATTGAAGTTAATATGATTGATGGTGGAAGATTTTCAAATTTCACAACAGAGGGAACAATGAACAGAAATGGGATGATTTTCTTGTTTGCATGACAAAATGAAGGGACAGGACAGAGGGGGGTGTTTTAGAATGAGAAGAGACTTGTCTACCCACGAAAGAGCCCCTCAGTGAGAGAGAACTCCTGCACCGCAGTAGAAGGGACGGCAGAGGCGATGGCATGTTAGCCATGCAAGGTGTTAGGGCGGGGGTAGACTGGCACACACCAGCACACCGTGAGAGCACTGTGCAAGGACGGAACAACAAGGTGAGGGTTAGTGGAAACTCCGGCAGACGGCACCTGATGGCCTGTAGCGAAATGCCCTGAGTCTGGGGCAAGATAGAGCTTTCCCTGCTGGGTGGAAGACATTATACCCTAAAGCCTGAGCTCGACAATGAGGGAGGGGAAAAGCTACAAATAGCAGCTATTAAGCACATAATGCGTCTATTATGCTGCTCACTAGGTATGCTATGCTAATGCTAGGTCATAGACTACAGTTTGTAGCAGATGTCAAATTTGACACCTACTGAATGTTTTACCTGTAAAGGAATCTTTAGAGATGGCACCATTACCTCCATGTGACAAGCATATTTACCAAAGCAATTTCAGATTTATTTATTGGAAAACACAAAGCCAACAACATGAAGCTTACCAAACTAGCATACAATTGTGCAGAAACTGCATTCTCAGATCAGTTATTATATAGATAACATAAATGCTGTTTAACTGTTATAACATTAAAGAAAGCACATTCAAATCTCAAGGGCTTCAACAGTAAAATCTGTTTTGTTATAACAGTCACACAAAATCATCCTGAAAACACACAAATCACTAGATATATTGACATGCAATCTTACCTTCGTTCACGAAGGTCTTCAATGTATTCAAACTTTGGGGTAAGCTTTCCTTCTGACGTTATCACAGCCTTCAATGGAGGAAAGATTAACAACAAATGTAAAAGTCCAATGTCTTTAAAAATACATTTAAATGTACAAATATGCCATAACTGACAAACATAAATGTCTGACAAAACAAGTCAGTGTCTATTGCGCATCACATGACAACTGTAGTCCAAAAGTCAAATGAAAAACATGTATACAGATTGTAAACTCTCCTGAAATCAACATACTTCAGCGTAAAACACACAACGCAGCCAACAACAAGATCTTGGTTAGCTATTATCACAATGCAAGAGCAAATCATTTCATAACTAGTTACCGGTAAAGCTGCATCTAGGTTTCAAGACCATAGCCTTTTCGTTCATGATGCAAAAATTATTGCGTAAGAGGGATGTGTGTGTGTGATACTCACATCCCTAACTTGAGGTGAGAAGTCCTCTTCTTCAAGAGGCCTGGTGGCATCGGAGGGCAGCTGAGGAAGACAGAACCGGGAAGTAGTTAATTCTGCAAAGAACAGAATTCCCCATAAGCAGCCATCACTGGCAAGCAGTGGCAGCTACAGTGTGGGGTCGTCACTAGTTACCACAGCCACAAAGTCTGAATTATGGCTAAACCCTGCCTATTTCTACAATTTCTTCTTCAAATCTGATTTTAAACCCAAAACCAACCCTAACGTAAACCACACTGCTTACCTTATGACTAACCTTAAATTAAGAACAAAAAAAGCACATTTTTGTTTTCATACACTTTTACAATACAGACCATTTACATTTTTGTGGCCGTGGTAACTAGCGACAAGTAATCAGTGGCAGCTACAGTGCGGTAAGCTGGAACGGACAAGCTTAACCTGAGATGCTGTTGTGTGCTTGCATGGCTGCATTCCACACTTAGACAACCCTCTCCCCAAACAAACTAACGGAGCAGTGCACCTTACCATCTCCCAAATGTAGGGAAAGAGGCGGTCTCCGAAATACTCAGTGGCTTCAATGGGGAGCTGGGCAGGAAGGTTATCAATAGAGCACATGAGGATACCTGTGCCCTCCACGCTGGAAAGACAAAGACACAATCAAAGAAGATCAGATAATATGCAAGGCCTGGTGGGAGTACATTATGTATGGGTGTTTGTACCAATGACTGTATGTGAATGGACAATGCCATCGATCACAGGACATTCATTCCTATGTGAAGACTCAATAGTGCATTGAAGCCAAATTAAGTCTTAAGATGGCCTTTCATGGAGACCTAACATGCAGTTTGAGCTACTCCAGGAAGGGCTGTGCTGCCCCATCTTACTGAGTAACAAGTTGAAGGCCGACACACACACACACACATACATACACACACACACACACATGTTCAAGGACATACATCTGGTGTATTAGAAGCAATTATTTGTACCACGATTGTCTTCAAAAATTTAAATTAAAATCCACACGAAGATTGCCATTTTCCCCTTCACTATAAATGTACCGCGGTCGGCCTTTAACTTCCATGGCGTCAATGAGAGGGGGCAGTCATTCTCCCCTGGTGTGTACCTGTCGTGGTCTATGTGCTGGTCCGCATCGTACATACAGAAGGGCTTATCGATGGAGGTGCACTCAGTCATGAACTCAATAGAGCCGCCCATGTCGGCAGATATGTCACAGATCGCCAGGAGCCTGAGGAAAAAGAAAGACAGGAAGTAATGAGGGAAGATAAGAAAAGAGGTAGAGTCCATATCAGATTTAATCAGCCAGTCAGGTCACGGTGACTGCACTCCACACTCTTTGGTTGAGCTCCCATAGAACGTAAACATTATTGAAGATAAGCATTGACTTTTGACCGCAAACACCTATAGCGGGCTTCTGACTGAGATAGTCCCCGTCCTTATCGCAAATCCAATTGTTCAGCTGATTACCTGGAACTTACTTGTGTGGTAGCTCTGGCCATCCCTCCGTAGCGGCGGCGGAGGGCTTGACGTGCGTCAGGAGCCTCTGGGCGTCCAGCCGCCTGAGGAGCCGCGGTGTCTGGGGGTCCCAGTAGATGCCGTTGATCAGGCACGTGGTGTAGGGCGCCACCTGAGGCCAGGAGGACAAAAAGTAGGCAGAGTCATTGTCAATGCAATTGTTTCCACTACTTCTCCCACACTGCCGCCGCTACCACTATGGCCGCCTCCGCTATGGCTGTTGCCACAGCTGCTACCACATCAACCTAAACCAATTCTACCACCACTGACAACTAGTCTTCCACATATCTGCAAAACATATTGACAAGACATTAACAAACCCAGTTCCACAACCTACCATCTACATAATCATATTTGACATCTCAGCTTGTTCAGGGTGGTCACCCACTGACAGACTATAAGCCAATATAACCTGTGTTTTGCAATAGGAGAAAATGCTGGGCCCCCCATTTCCCCTATGAGTGCTTAGTGAGCCAATCAGCTCAGGCTTCAGACAGACCAGTGTGGCTGTGTCAAAGGACTCGCAGCTCCTGGCTGAGCAGCAGGAACAGGTGAACTTATTGAACTGGTTGCAACAGAGGGAAAGGCAGAAGCAGACTCACACTGGTTCTAAAGTGCGATGTGTACAGTTCCGGGTGATACTCGTACTCCAGGGGGTCATAAACACCATCACTCTTCCTCATCAGATGGTGGTGACGACTCAGAACGGTGGCGTACACTCGGGACATGTCTGAAACCAGAGAGACGGAGATAGCAGTGTCACACAGTGAACATTAAACAGAACACATACATTAATATGATAATACATATCATATGCATGAAATATAGAATATGCAAATGCACCCTATCAGAAATGGGGATGTAGTACCTCCAGTTTGAGACACATCTTTCAGCTCATGAGGCTCCACGTATTCTACAGGAAGCTCATTGATGATATCTTGTGCACCCTACATTATAGGACAAAGTAGTTGAAGATAAGGTATAAATTCCCATGTTGTAGAATTCACTTATCACTTGACCTTCCTAACACCTTTATCTACTTGTATGAACAGGTTGTGTTTGATGATGGTTTAGTCCTAGTTTGTCTTGGGTTACACTAGGTCTACCTACCTTGGAGACATTGCCTGTTCCGGTGAAGACAAAAGTCACTGGGCCGATGGACTTGGGCATGAGGCCCATGGAGATCTCGTACCCACAATCCCTCACTGCCTGGATGGCCTGGCTGACATTCCTGTAGTTATGGGCCATACCGATGTGCTGTGACACAGGAAGTGATGGCAGAGGTTCAGTGGAGGAAGCATTGAAATTACATGGACTCCACTGGGTCAAATCCTTACCATAAAAGGAGTGTGGTGTCCCAACGCCAGAAAACGAAGTCCCAAACCATGCAATATATTGATCATTCCTGTAAGGAAGAATATAGAAAAAGGGAAACAAAGTAGGAACACTGCTTTGATAATAGATGTTGGACAAAAGGGCATTTGAAAATAGGGATAGATACGGGAAAAATGTGTAAATTCAACTAGTGTTAATATTTTATTATTTACAATGGTGCCCTGAGGACAGCAATACAACAATTCAAAATGTAGATTTACCAAGATCAGCACGGACTAGTGGAACCTCAAGAGCTAATCATCTCTGAGAACAGGTTTGGTGTGTAAACAACGCAAAAGCACGAGGCCAAAGAAATGGAGGTGTTCTACACGATCTTTGGAATTAGAAACACATCGGGTGACTGACTGTCACCTGTATTCTTGGGATGTCGGACAAAAGTATACCTGCAACGCCAGCCCACTGTCCGAATGCCACGATACGGAAGCCATTGGCGTCGACCATCTTCTCATAGTCGATGAGACGCACTTCCTAGAAAGACCAGAGGATGTGAACTAGTACTAGTAACTAGTACTGGGAATTGCCAGGGACCTCACAATACGTATTGCGTTTCGATACTGTGATTTTATTGAGATGCGATGTTCCAAACATATTGCTCACCATATGTCTACTGCAGAGGGACAAGAGACAAGTTTTGATCAGTCATGGAAAATTGTTTTAAAAAGTGTTGAAAACAAATTGGCTCCCTATTTATAAAAGAAGATGGAGAACAAGCTATAAAAAGGAAGTTTTGGTGCAGGTACAGAGAACAAGCGCAAAAATAATATTGCAATATTTTCAAAACCATAAGATATCGTCAAAAATAATATCCTGATATATAACTGCATAAATTCCCCCCCCCCCATCACTATGAATGGATGAGGCACAGCAGGTGCATCCAAACCATTATGTGAACATGCTTTTTGTTTAGGCTAGGGAACAATACCCATTGACCCAGAACAACTGTCTGACTCTTAGTTTAAGGTCGTACTTGGATAGAGCAACAACGGCCTTACCTTTTTGAGCAGGTCATCCAGTAGACCCATGTTAGCTTCCTGTGCTTTGATGGTGTGAGAGAAGAAGGCATAGGTCTTTCTGGGGTAAAGTTTCTCCTCCGGAGGACTCTTGACGCCAATGATCAACGAGGCCTCGGAAATGTCCTCGGAAATGATGGCCCCCGCTTTCTCATAATACTGAAATGAAACATACAAAAAGGTCAAAATCGTTTAGAAGCTAGTTCAGAAGACCTTTTCCAATGCCAGTTGCCAACACCTAACCAAATTTTTTAATTTGTCATTCAATACACTTTTGTTTTATTCAGTTGCGTAAAAGTTCAAACAGCAGTCCTTTGATAGTCAAATACTTTTATCTTAACCTTAATTTCGAACAATAATATGTTACATGTTGTTTACTAGACATTGGGGAGGTCCTCCTATAGTAACCAGAGACACATCACATAAACCTAATTTATAGATCACAATGTGCAGTTTTTTTCTCCTATTTTTGCTGAACATAGGCCTCCTTTGATCTCCAACCATTGGCTGTGAGCATGTTTATTCAACAGCAGTGATCACCAGCCATTGGATGTGTGTATGTTTTAACCAACAACAGTGTTCACTCACATTCTCGTGGATGGCTCTTCGGTTGGAAGGCTGGACGAGGACCTTGTGGCCAGCATGGACGATCTCTTTAACGTGGCGCGGAGCCAGGGGCGCCCGTCTCTCCCACACGTTGATGTCCTCACGCCGGATGGCCATGACGCGCTTGTGATGCTCATAGCGCCTCTGGCCACAGAGGCAGCTCCTCGTCCCTCTAGCCTGGTGTCTTAGGAGTCGCAACATGGCTATACCCCACTGCTTTAGACAAGAGTGAGAGGGACGAGCCAGTCAACAATTCAGTGATAAATGATCTGACACAAAATTATCAGACAAAGTATGACATTCACTGCATCCAAATAGAGGAGCTGTTCAAACAGAGGCCATGTAAAATGTCTGGTTTAGTCTGCTAGGAGGCAGGTTGCACAACAGCCAGCGGAAACGCCTGGTTTAGTTCAGAAAGGCTAGAAGATTTGAACGACAGCCACACACCACACACACAATGCCGATTGAATACTCTTGTCACCCATCAAATAATTAGTCTGATTTCTGCAAGGCACCTTAATCACATTACATGATTTTTCAAAAGGTTTGATTGATAGATTAGACAATTACACAGGCCTATAGACAGCCACCTCATCCATGAGGGCTATGAAATTGGCAGACTGCACTTTTTGCGTAAGTAACCTGCAGTAGGCTAGCCCATCAGAGGAGAAACCTAAAGGACACAAAACAATAATCTAGCAAGCCAACACTACCGCCAGACAACATGGAGAGAGAACGTTAGCTATTACAATTTCAAATGCACGATGGAAGCCAAAACACACTAAAATGATATACATGGATTTTCTGATGTGTAATGAGCACTAAAACCTTATAAAAACGATACATCTATATCGTCAACAGGCCTATCCGCACAGCACTCTCGTAGGCATAATGTCCATAAGCACATTTAGACTAACGGCATCCGGTCTAACTCGACTGATAGTTCGCTCAACTAAGTAAAAGGCATTGGATACTGTAGTAAACATCACGAGACAAACTACACATAGCATATTTACTCACCTCGAATACTCGAGGAAAGTGTAAACAAATGGCAAGTATATCTATCCCACCTTTCTATAACTAGCTAACAGTTACTTTCGCAAACAGATGTCCGATATGCAATGTGGCGGAAGTCTTTCTAGGTGCACAAAAGGTAGCCTACAGTGTCGTTCAGAGGTGACAAGAATATGGCGTGGATGGGATACACAGCACAGTGAATATTGCGATGTAGGCTGTGGCCTGCGGAATTCGTAGATATATATCAATCAGATGAGGTTATAATGACAGTGGCCATGCCTTACCAGTCAGTGTAATGGATGATCTGCGAGGGGAGGGGGTAACTGCTGAATCTCCCCAGATTGCTCCCACCAATCCCATCGCAACGCAAAGGATCGGCCTCTTGTCCTTGTACTTAACTTATTCTTCGGTGGGGTTTATCGGCGGTTGGCATCCAATGTTACAGTGCATTACCGCCACCTACTGTACTGGAGTGTGGGCAAGAGACATGGAGAAACGAAATCCTACCTGCCAGCCCCGTTGCTCTTAAAAAATATAACAAAATACTTGAGACTATATCTAATGACGTTCTACTCAATATACTGTAGCAACCCACAGAGACAGCTGTGTGTTATGAGTTATGCTGTTCATTTGGGGAGAGGAGCACTGCAAGTTTAAGACCATGCTTAGCCATTGTTCCCTCTCTTACGTTTGGTCTTAACAAGAGATGGTCACTGTTGTTTTATACTGTGATCCTTGATTTATTTGGTGTAGGCAATGGCCAAACAGTAGCCTGTATTGAATTGGGTTAATAAACCGTGAATTCATAAACTCAATCCTCTGTCTGGACATTTGTTCATTTATGATCTAGCCAGGTCATTACAATACTCGTTAAACTCATTTCCTGTATCCCCTTCTCCCTCACTAGATCTCAGCCTCTCTCTCCTTCTGATACTGCCCACACTGTAGCAATACAGTACATGCTGCACGGTCTCTGTTTCCTGGCAATAATCACAATTTCCTGTTGGATGCTTTCCTTTCAAAATTAAGGACTTATTCAACTGGCTGTGTCCCACCCTTAATCTTGTAAAAATCTTCTGTCCCTTCCTGCCATCCTCCCTGACTTTCCTCTGTACTTGAAATATATGCCTGCCCTTAGTATCTCTATTCCACTGCTCCTCCCATCTCTGCACCATCACTGTCCATATCAGGCTTTTTGCCTCTGCCTTGCTCATTGAAACTACAACATCAACATCCCCACTTCCAAGTGCTTCTTTAGCAAGAACATCATCTGTCTCGTTCCCCTCCACCCCCACATGGGCTGGGACCCAAATAAATCTTAACTGTGTACCCATCTGTCTAATCCTGGCATGGGTTTGTAGCACCTCATAAAGCAGGTCCTGTCTGCTACGTGACCTAAAGGACTGGAGACTCATCAACACTGCACATGAATCAGAGCAAATAACTACTCTGTCTGGCTTGACTTCCTCCATCCACTGCAATGCCAACAGTATGGTCATCAGCTCTGCTGTATTTAAAGCCAGATGATCTGCTGTATATATATCCTGCACTACAAATGCTGACCCAGTACGTCCTGTCCTTGGATCTTTTGAACCATCTGTGTAAATGGCCACAAAATCCTGATACCCAGTTTCCAGACATCTCTTAAACATAGCAGATGGATCAACACCCTCCCTGTCTTTCTGTAGTCTCTATACGCTTCTAGATCAACTACTGGAGGTGGGAATAGCCATAGTGGGTTCACAGGAATAGCTACCATTAGACTAAACTCCCTTCCATACAGTCCCATCTCCTTCACTTGGGAATTACCCACCCACTCAAAGCTTGTGGCCTGTCTTCGGTCATGTTCCCAGCATGCCTGTAAAATCTATTTTTCAGGATGAGACACCCCATGTCCCTATAGGCTGACCCAATAATGAATTGCCAGCTGTTGTCTCCTAATCTGCAATGGCATATCCCCCATCTCCACCTGTAGTGCAGCCACTGGGGACGTCCGAAACATCCCAATACATATTCGGAGTCCTTGTCCCTGCATGACATCTAGCCTTTCCAATGATGTCCGGGCTGCCGAACCATACCCTATACTGCCATAGTCTATTACAGAGCAGATCAATGCAACATACATGGTCCTCAATGAGGAACGTCCAGCCCCCCACTCCTTCCCAGTCAGACAGTGCATCACATTTAGCACCTTCTTACATTTCCCAACACTCTCTCAATGTGTTCTGCCCAGGTTAGTCTAGTGTCAAAGTATACCCCAAGGAACCTGAAGGCCCTCACCCTCTCCAAGTTTCTTCTATATAACCTCAAGCATACCTCATCTCCCACCTTCCCCCTGGTAAAGAACACTGTCTGAGTTTTCTTTACAGAGAACCTGAATCCCCACATGAATGACCACCACCTCATCAATTGCTCCCTGTACCTTCATGACTATGTATGGCACATTTCTTCCATAAGGGCCCATCATCTGCAAATATCGACCTCCCAATATCGGTATTTCAACCTGAAAGTAAACATCATTGATCATGATTGAGAACAACAGAGGACTAATAACGCTCCCCTGTGGTATGTCATTATGCACCAGCCTGATAGAGACTTCCCCACCCTCACCTGGATAAACCTTCCAAACAGAAAATCTTTTATCCAGTTATATGTTCTTCCTCCTACCCCCATATTATCAAGCTTGATTAACAATCCCTCCTTCCACATCATATCATACACCTTCTCCACATCAAAAAAGACAGCTACAACAGTCTCATCCTTCACCTGAGCCTTCCTGACCTCTGCTTCTAAGCAGAGTAGTGGGTCCATAGTTCCTCTACCGTTCCTGAACCCACTCTGATGTGGCGATACTAGACCCCTGCTCTCCAGGAAGTAAGTTAGCCTCTCCGTAATCACGTTCCATAATCTTACATACATATGATGTTAAAGCTATTGGCCAATAGCTTGTTGGCCTCATTGGGTCCTTCCTTGGCTTCCGGATTGGTACCACTACTGCCTCCTTCCAACTGCCTGGTAGTTTCCCCTCCTCCCACACTGTGTTTTACAACACTACCGACTCATAGCACTCACGTCTGTAGCCATGAAGTGCTTTGAAAGGCTGGTCATGGGTCACATCAACACCATTATCCCAGAAACCCTAGACCCACTCCAATTTGCATACCGCCCTAACAGATCCACAGATGGTGTAATCTCTACTGCACTCCACACTGCCCTTTCCCACCTGGAGAAAAGGAACACCTATTTGAGAATACTATTGATTGACTACAGCTCAGCATTCAACACCATAGTGCCCTCAAAACTCATCAATAAGCTAAGGACCCTGGGACTAAACACTGCAACTGGATCCTGGACTTCCTGAGGGGCCGCCCCCAGCTGGTGAGGGTAGGTAACAACACATCCGCCACATTGATCCTCAACACAGGGGACCCTCAGGGGTGTGTGCTCAGTCCCCTCCTGTACTCCCTGTTCACCCATGACTGCACGGCCAGGCAAGACTCCAACACCATCATTAAGTTTGCCGGTGACACAACAGTGAAACAAAAAATTCAGGACCGAATCCTCAGAATGCTTTAAAAAAAAGTTATCTGCCGAAGTAGATGGTCACCGACAACAACAAGACAGCGATAGGGAGGAGGTCAGAGACCTGGCCATGTGGTGCCAGGACAACAACCTCTCCCTCAATGTGATCAAGACAAAGGAGATGATTGTGGACTACAGGAAAAATAGGACCGAGCACGCCCCCATTCTCATCGTCGGGGCTATAGTGGAGCAGGTTGAGAGCTTCAAGTTTCTTGGTGTCCACATCACCAACAAACTAACATCGTCCAAGCACACCAAGACAGTCGTGAAGAGGGCACGACAAAGCCTATTCCCCCTCAGGACACTAAAAAGATTCGGCATGGGTCTTCAGATCCTCAAAAGGTTCTACAGCTGCACCATCGAGACTGGTTGCATCACTGCCTGGTATGACAACTGCTCGGCCTCCGACCGCAAGGCACTACAGTGGGTAGTGCGAACGGCCCAGTACATCACTGGGGCGAAGCTGCCTGCCATCCAGGACTTCTATACCAGGCGGTGTCAGAAGAAAGACCCTAAAAATTGTCAAAGACTCCAGCCAACCTAGTCATAGACTGTTCTCCCTTCTACCGCATGGCAAGCGGTACCGGAGCACCAAGTCTAGGTCCAAAAGGCTTCTAAACAGCTTATACCTTCTAAGACTCCTAAACATCTAATCAAATGGCTTCCCAGACTATTTGCATTGCCCTCCTCCTCCTCTTTTACACCGCTGCTACTCTCTGTTATTGTCTATGCATAGTCACTTACATGTACAGTGGGGAGAACAAGTATTTGATACACTGCCGATTTTGCAGGTTTTCCTACTTACAAAGCATGTAGAGGTCTGTAATTTTTAGCATAGATACTCTTCAACTGTGAGAGACGGAATCTAAAACAAAAATCAAGAAAATCCCATTGTATGATTTTTAAGTAATTCCTTTGCATTTTATTGTATGACATAAGTATTTGATACATCAGAAAAGCAGAACTTAATATTTGGTACAGAAACTGTTTGTTTCTGCAAACTAATTGTTTGCAATTACAGAGATCATATGTTTCCTGTAGTTCTTGACCAGGTTTGCACACACTGCAGCAGGGATTTTGGCCCACTCCTCCATACAGACCTTCTCCAGGTTTCGGGACTGTCGCTGGGCAATACGGACTTTCAGCTCTCTCCAAAGATTTTCTATTGGGTTCAGGTCTGGAGACTGGCTAGGCCACTCCAGGACCTTGAGATGCTTCTTACGGAGCCACTCCTTAGTTTCCCTGGCTGTGTGTTTCGGGTCGTTGTCATGCTGGAAGACCCAGCCACGACCCATCTTCAATGCTCTTACTGAGGGAAGGAGGTTGTTGGCCAAGATCTCTCCATACATGGTCCCATCCATCCCCCCCTCAATACGGTGCAGTCGTCCTGTCCCTTTTGCAGAAAAGCATCCCCAAAGAATTATGTTTCCACCTCCATGTTTCACGATTGGGATGGTTTTCTTGGGGTTGCACTCATCCTTCTTCTTCCTCCAAATACGGCGAGTGGAGTTCAGACCAAAAAGCTCTATTTTTGTCTCCTCAGACCACATGACCTCCTCCCATTCCTCCTCTGGATCATCCAGATGGTCATTGGCAAACTTCAGACGGGCCTGGACATGCACTGGCTTGAGCAGGGGGACCTTGCGTGCGCTGCAGGATTTGAATCCATGACGGCGTAGTGTGTTACTAATGGTTTTCTTTGAGACTGTGGTCCCAGCTCTCTTCAGGTCATTGACCAGGTCCTGCCGTGTAGTTCTGGGCTGATCCCTCACCTTCCTCATGACCATTGATGCCCCACTAGGTGAGATCTTGCATGGAGCCCCAGACCGAGGGTGATTGACCGTCATCTTGAATTTCTTCCATTTTCTAATAATTGCGCCAACAGTTGTTGCCTTCTCACCAAGCTGCTTGCCTATTGTCCTGTAGCCCATCCCAGCCTTGTGCAGGTCTACAATTTTATCCCTGATGTCCTTACACAGCTCTCTGGTCTTGGTCATTGTGGAGAGGTTGGAGTCTGTTTGATTGAGTGTGTGGACAGGTGTCTTTTATACAGGTATACAGGTAACGAGTTCAAACAGGTGCAGTTAATACAGGTAATGAGTGGAGAACAGGAGGGCTTCTTAAAGAAAATCTAACAGGTCTGTGAGAGCCGGAATTCTTACTGGATGGTAGGTGATCAAATACTTATGTCATGCAATAAAATGCTAATTAATTACTTAAAAATCATACGATGTGATTTTCTGGATTTTTGTTTTAGATTCCGTCATTCACAGTTGAAGTGTACATATGATAAAAATGACAGACCTCTACATGCTTTGTAATAGGGAAACCTGCAAAATCGGCAGTGTATCAAATACTTGTTCTCCCCACTGTACATATTACCTCAACTAACAGGTGCCCCTGTTAGTCTTACTATTATAGTCTTACTATTGGTATTTTACTGCTGCTCTTTAAGTACTTGTTACATTTATTTCTTATTCAGATTTTATTTTAACTGCATTGTTGGTTAGGGGCTCGTAAGTAAGCATTTCAGTGTAAGATCTACTACACCTGTTGTATTCGCCGCATGTGACTAATACAATTTGATTTGAAGTACTTTTGGGTGTCATGGAAAATGTATGGAGTAAAAAGTACATCATTTTCTTTAGGAATGTAGTGAAGTAAAAGTAAAAGTTGACAAAAATATAAGTAGTAAAGTAAAGTACAGATACCCCCCCAAAAAATGTTTAAGTAAAAATACTTTCAAGTACTACTTAAGTGCTTTGCACTTTAGCTAGATACCAGAGTGAGGTCCAAGTCATCATTCAGGCACACCAGATCTTTCATTTCTGTCAGATTTTCCCCCAAGTGATGGACCACATTAGAAAGTACTTTGTTTCTGGCCATTTTGAGCCTGTAATTGAACCAACAAATGCTGATGCTCCAGATACTCAACTAGTCTAAAGAAGGCCAGTTTTATTGCTTCTTTAATCAGAACAACAGTTTTCAGCTGTGCTAACATAATTGCAAAAGGGTTTTCTCATGATCAATTAGTCTTTTAAATTGATAAACTTGGATTAGCTAACACAACGTGCCATTGGAACACAGGAGTGATGGTTGCTGATAATGGGCCTCGGTACGCCTATGTAGATATTCCACAAAAAAAATCTGCCATTTCTAGCAATAAGTCATTTACAAAATGAACAATGTCTACACTGTATTTCTGATCAATTTTATGTTATTTTAATGAACTTTTTTTGTTGCTTTTCTTTCAAAAACAAGGACATTTCTAAGTGACCCCAAACTTTTGAACGGTAGTGTATATTATTTAACTTCTCCATTAATATAACTGATGGTAGGCCTTTCAAATTATATGGAATATGAAAATAAATACATTAGTCAATAACAAGAATATTTAAGCAATAAGACCTAAGGGGGTGTGGTATATGGCCAACATACCACAGCTAAGAGCTGTTCTTATCCATGATGCAACGCAGAGTGCCTGGACACAGCCCTTAGCCATGGTATATTTACCATATATCACAAACCCCAGAGGTTCCTTATTGCTATTATAAACTGGTTACCAACATAATTAGAGCAGTGAAAATAAATATTTTGTCTTTCCAGTGGTATACGATCTGATATACCACAGCAGTCAGCCAATCAGTATTCAGGGCTCGATGCACCCAGTTTTTAAAATAGAATAGAGCATTTCCTTTGTAGTCCATTTGGTTAGAACCGTAATTACTTTAATTTCTGCCTTTCCCCTTACATCCCGAGAAACACAAGTGTTGAGAGGCACATGCTGGATAGAGAGCAATTTGGGGTTAAATGCCTTGATTAAGGGCACAATGGCAGTGGTTTGTATAGGATCATTCACTGTCCACCTTTAGGGCTATATCTGGTAACAGACTAAGTCAGTGATCAGTGTGTGTGTGTGTCTTTTGTGGTGCATAAGGCAGGCTTAGGCTACATGTCATGATATATTTATCGAAAATGACATACAGACATGTCATATTCTCTCAAAACAAAAAGTAAAAACATTAGCCCATTCACTGATAGATCTAATTGAATTATGCACCACCTTTTCCTAATTCTTCTTTATAATATGGTGAATATCCTAACTGAAGAATAACCTATGATCCATAAACAAATTGAAGATCAGTTGCATAGAATTAAAAGCTATAGCCTGGGAGATCAAACCTGGACATACAGTGCATTCGGAATGTATTCAAACTCCTTCACTTTTTTCACGTTACAGCCTTATTCTAAAATGGATTAAATCGTTTTTTCCCTTGATCAATCTACACACAATACCCTGTAATGACAAA
Source organism: Oncorhynchus kisutch (assembly GCF_002021735.2). Lineage (NCBI taxonomy): Eukaryota > Metazoa > Chordata > Actinopteri > Salmoniformes > Salmonidae > Oncorhynchus > Oncorhynchus kisutch. The sequence continues at coordinate 14,030,395 of NC_034183.2, read as the reverse complement.
GCAAAAACATATTAATAATAAAACTGAAATGTCACATTAACATAAGTATTCAGACCCTTTACTCAGTACTTTGTTGAAGCAGCTTCGGCAGGGATTACAGCCTTGAGTCTTCTTGGGTATGACACGACAAGCTTGGCACACCTGTATTTGGAGAATTTCTCCCTTTCTTCTCTGCAGATCCTCTCAAGCTCTGTCAGCTTGGATGGTGAGCGTCGCTGCACAGCTATTTTCAGGTCTCTCCAGAGATGTTCGATCGGGTTCAAGTCCGGGCTCTGGCTGGTCCACTCAAGGACATTCAGAGCTCACTCTTGGTTTCATCAGACCAGAGAATCTTGTTTCCCTTGGCAAACTCCTAACAGGCTGTCATGTGCTTTTTACTAAGGAGTGGCTTCTTTCTAGCCACTTTACCATAAAGGCCTGATTAGTGGAGTGCTACGGAGATGGTTGTCATTTTGGAAGGTTCTCCCATCTCCATAGTGGAACTCTGGAGAGCTGTCAGAAGGACCATCGGGTTCTTGGTGTTCTCCCTAACCAAGGCCCTTTTCCCCCAATTGCTCAGCTTGCTCAAAATGTCTGCAGCATTGAAGGTCCCCAAGAACACAGTGGCCTCCATCATTCTTAAATGGAAGAAGTTTGGAACCACCAAGACTCTTCCTAGAGCTTGGAAGAGTAACTCTGGAGCGATGTCAGAGTGACCATCGGGTTCTTGGTCACCTCCCTAACCAAGGCGCTTCTCCCCGAAATACTCAGTTTGCTCAAAATGTCTTGGTGGTTCCAAATTTCTTCAATTTAAGAATGATGTGTTCTTGGGGACCTTCAATGCTGCAGACATTTTCCCAGATCTGTGCCTCGACACAATCCTGTCACGGAGCTCTACGGACATTTCCTTCCACCTCATGGCTTGGTTTTTGCTCCGACATGCACTGTCAACTGTGGGACCTTAAATAGACAGGTGTGTGCCTTTCCAAATCATGTCCCATCAATTGAATTTACCAAAGGTGGACTTGAATCATGTTGTAAAAATATCTCAAGGATGATCAATGGAAACAGGATGTACCTAAGCTCAAGTTCGAGTCTCATAGCGAAGGGTCTGAATACTTCTGTAAATAAGTTATATATATATATATATTAAAAAAAAGGTATATACATTTGCAAACATTTCTTAAAAACTGTTTTCACTTTGTCATCATGGGGTATTGTGTATAAATTGATTCGTTTTTTTTTATTCAATCCATTTTAGAATAAGTCTGTAACGTAACAAAATGTGGAAAAAGTCAAGGGGTCTGACTACTTTCCGAATGCACTGTTAACCTGAATGCATGGAAGTCGTTTCAGGTTGGAATCCTGAGCCTGCATTGCTTTGGATTGTTAGTGAGAGGCAGTTGACTCGTATTTGCAGAATAATTTTGTTTCATTGTAGCCTATTTGGCTACAAGGGTCAACAGGTAGACTCATATTTCTCAATACTGTCCACAAGAGGGGGTAGCTGTCCTAAAGATTAAGGCTATAGCTTTCCTAGCCGACATGCATAACCTTGCATGCAAGACTACACCCCTGAGGCTAATAGAAGTGTTTTCCTACATTTACACCTCACAATTATGGTAAGATCCTTAGTCAAAGGCAAAAAAATTAAACGGATGATGATGATGATGATTATTATCAAAATACTTCCCTTTACAATCACAGGAATCGTTTGGCCCATGTATGTCCATTTCTAAATCATGTTTTATGGAATTCCTTTTTCTTAAACATGTCAGACACAATATGACATATACACAGTTTCATTTTATTGTCATTATTTTCATTTCATAACTTACATTATTTAGTATGTGCACCTGCTTAACAATGTAGCCTATACGTGTCAAATACCTAGTTTTTTTTGCAAAACTTTCAGTGTTGGGGAAGCTAGTCAGAAAATATAGTTTACCAAGCTACCAATTACTCAAGTTAAGCTACACTAAAGCTGCCCTTAAGATAAATATAGTTTACTTAACTGAAGTTGCTTTGAAAAAGTAGTTCACTACATCCAACCTACTTTGTGAAAAACTATCATATATAAATCTGAAATGCATGTTATGCACTACAAATTGCAAGAAGTGATCACATTGGGGTTAACAAAATGTGTAATTTAGCCTATTAAACACAAAAACGATGTTTCAAGTGAGACTTAAACCGATCTGTTGGCAAAAAAGGAAATTATTGCCTACTTCAACCATATTTTATTTTAGCAAAAAAAGTAGTGTGTAGTTCCAGTAGTTAGCTACACCGCTATATGGCACAAAAAAAATAAGTCATTAACTACTTAAAACACTACCTAGATTTGATTTTAGGTCAACTACCAGCAAGCTTATGCAAAATGTAGTTAACTAGTTGAACTACATGAAATTCGCTATTCCCCAACACTGAAAACTTTGCATATACACAAATGTTGGCAAATCATGTAACTTTAGCAAGGGCATCATACAAAATGGGGTAGGCTACCACACTCATCACAACAAAAAATAATTTGTATATAGTCTTCAATTATTCTCTTAAATTATTTGTGTTACAATTTCAAATAAATATTGACATTTTACAGTAATCCTGAGATTTAAAGAAAACAACAGTATAATGACATTATAATGTAAAATTCAAGGAAAATATGTACTAATAGAATGGTCCTGTAAATCGCTCTGGATAAGAGCGTCTGCTAAATGACTCAAATGTAAATGTCCACAACATCTTCTAAACTCGCACGCTTATTTCCAGATTTGAGCAATAAGCGTAAAGGCGCAACGGCTGGCGTTTTAGCTCCGGAACGTTTTAGTGTGTTTCGCTTGTGACGAGAGTGGCAGGGGATTTGGAGCCAGAGAGATCATGTAGTTTTCGGATGTGCTTTTTCAGGTCAAAGTTCCGGCAGAATCCCTTGCCGCAAGTCGGGCACGTGAATGGCTTCTTGTCATTGTGCGTGTGCATGTGGAACGTCAGGTTGTACACTTGGTGGAAGGCCTTGTTGCAGATGTTACACTTGAACTGTTTCTCGCCGCTATGCGTCAATTTGTGGTTCTTGTAGTTACCTTGAAAAGCAATGTAAAAAAGAACGTGGATGTCAACAATATTGTAAAGAGTCAGTGCCACAGTTAGTTGTCAATCCCGTTTTAAGCCAAGTCACCCATTAAGCCATACATTCATTGTATATTTAGTCTGAGTTTAAATGAGCAACATACATTTAGTTCTGATCGGAATCAATATATTTTCCTCAAAGCAGAAGAAATCATATTACATCCAGATATTGCAAAGAAATAATCGCATAATAGAAATAATCACATAATCCAAAACACTTGAATAGATTAACATTCTTTCTCACCTTTTTGATGAAATCCTTTGCCGCAGAACTCACAGATGAAGGGTTTGTAACCTGCATGGATTCGTGTGTGTGTGTTAAGAGTTGAACTCCGGTTGAACGCTTTCCCACACTGGTTGCATTTATGAGGTTTTTCCTGTGAAGGGCATATGTAGAAATTAATGTGATTTTAGAAACATATTATTTGGGATCCAACGAAAACTGTACAGTAAAATTGGTAAATAGAATAAACAATGCTATATACTTTTCAAATAAGATTGTGTATATAGGCCTACAAGTGAACGTTAAAAATACTATACAGTTCAACACCAGGCCACAATATGAATATAGCCTGAAATACAATCATGGCATTGATGCGTTGTTCTATAACATTTTCCAAAGATGTAGCCCTATTTTGTGTTGTTCTATAGCTTAAACAAATAGAACATTGCGTAATTGTGAACGGCTTTGGGTATGATGATGACGATGATGATGATGATAATTGAATAGAATACCTGAGTATGAATAATTTTGTGGCGACAAAGGGTGCTTGCTTGTCGAAATCCCTTGCCGCATACTTTGCAGACGAATGGTCTCGCTCCGGTGTGCACGGGCATGTGGCGCGTTAAATTGTAGTGGGCATTGAACACCTGTGAATAGAAATATATATAATTATACAATTACTATTATTTTTTAAATCAAGCAGCCCCGTAAGGCAGAGACCACCACATATACGAAATGTATGTTCTTACCTTTCCGCAAACCTCGCAGGTGAATACTTTGGGTTTGCCGCTTGCGCAAGCACTGTTCAATTTGGAAGAGCCCTTGAATAGTTTGTCGGATAGAATCTGTGCACTCTCTTTCATGTAGTGATGGAGTTGAGTTTGGGAAATGTCTTTAAATGCAACTCCGGATGGGTATCTGTCTGTGCAGTGAGACACTTTATTTTTCTCCGCGAGAAAAGCTCTCTGGCGTGCATGTTGCAGCGGCGTGTTGAGAAAGTAGGAGGCCATGGGGTGGATGTTTACGATGCTGGCCGGGGGTGGGCACGCACTCTCCCCGCAGTTCAGGTAGCAGACGGCCCCCATGGCATGAAAAGACGACTGGTTCACCACCCGCGGTCGAAAGAGTTTGTATTGTCCCACCGACGGGCTCACATCTGGTTGTTCGTTCTTATAGTTCAAACCAATGCCCACCAACTCATTTGAATTATATGAGGATGCCTCAAATTGACTCGTATCCAATCCATTAATATTTAGTTTATGACCCGGTTCGTATGCCAGTGGCACGAATGGTATCATGCAATGTAGTGATGATGAAGTCATGTTGAGAGCTTGCTTCGGGTCTGCTTCAGGCCTACCCACCGGAGTGTGATGGAATAGGTTGGGGAAAGGTATCGACTTTGGCTCGGGCGTCCTGGCCATAATCCGTTCGATCGAAAAAGCGAGAGGCTTGGTGGGGGTGATCATCTTTCCGCCTGCAGTCAAGTTTTCAGAAGCCGAGGGGGAGCCGAAAATTCCCGCTGAGTGGTAGAGCGCACTGTCCATGACTTTCAAAACGACACCTTTTGGAAAGCCAGGTTAGAGCTCCTTTTGTAGATACCTTTGATTCCTTCTCACTGCCCCGCTAGAAAGGACATCATTCGGCGCACTCTGGGTCGACGCAAGCCCCCTCACTGTTCCCGTTTACGTTGATTCTGGACAATCAGCACTTATGTCTTGCGGGACTGCTCAATATGTCGTGTTGAGTCAATACAGCCAAAACCTCACCAATCGTTACCATCTAAGAAGAAAAAGTAGATAATTGCTAAATTATCTTCCATCAATTCTCCACTTGTGGCCCCTCTACTACTGCTATGGGTGCGTGTGTCACCCGCGTCGCGAATGAGGTGTTCTTTAGTGGCCAGTCTTGTTCAACTGTAAAGTGTTTGGCAAATCTGAGGTCCCCTTGTGGCTTCATGTGACATCATTTGAAATCGCACAAGACGACGGGCGCTGTGTGGGGTCAGAGGATGTCAGCATTTGACATATTTTTTCGCTCATCATATACAGTATGTGTGGTTACCTGTATGCTATTTTACGCATGCAACAATATAAAATAATAGGCATTGGTTTTTACAAATGGGTGATTGCAATATGGGCTTATCCATATTATGCTAATCATATAGGCTATTCAAGGACATGTATTTAATAATAGATTAGACAGTAGTAGAATTATACTCTCTATGGGCCTACAATACCTCAATAGTACATACATCTAAATAAACCATTTGGTGTGCAAACATCTATAGCAATTCACTAATAAGACAAACTACTATTAGGAACACATTACTGTCTAATCTTAATTATAGTCGATCAATTTTGACAAAAGGCTAAGATACAACGCTACATGCTGTGATCAATGGCCTTTGGTGCTTGTCTTAAATTATAGGCCTTTACATTTTGGGTACTGAATATAGACTTCAGTATTTACATAAAACAAAGTTCATTTAAGTAGAACTATTCATTTTTTAGGCAGTCCGCCAGTATACACGAGGGAGCTCAAGGTGAGCCATAGAGATCTTTTTAAATTAATAATTGTTCTAATTCTATGGTGAGAACGGTGTCCTATATGTTATACCAAACCCACCAAAGCTGGTGTGACTGCGGGAGTGTGCACGCGGTGAGTGGTGAGCTCCATAAGTGCCCCAAGGACTGTAGAGAGTTTGAACAATCAAGAGAGGTGTACCCTACTTTGTATCAGAGCAATGACTACTCTAGAAAATATAGAGTAATGAAAGCTTGTACCCTGATCCGGGCGAAGTCACATTGGTAATACGGTGGAACGTTTCATCTGGGCGTATCCAGACGGATGCTCAATGACATTCATGACAATAAGAAAAGGTAAATATGCGCATTGATTGAACATTTCTTCAGTGACAGCAATCTTTATTCAGACTTAGGTCTACAGTGTTTGATTTATTTCAGTTGAAATAAAAAAATATAGGCTACATTGAGAAATGAATGAAGGAATTTCACCGATTATAAGAGATCGGCCAAAAATAGATATACAATAAAATATTGACGTGTTTTCTTCTAATTTAAGTAGCACTAAAAGTAACAATACATTATTATTATATAATTATTGGATGATTAGTGTTATTAAAATATATACAATATTGTCGAAATTCACAAGTGACTATATTTTAAGTTGATTTCTTGGTTAAAAAGCTAGCTGTTTGGTGTTAAATAGCCTATAGCTTTAAGAGATTTAGCGGGATGCATTCTTGCTGCTCGAATTTCTTTCTGTTGAAGATTTGAGACCTGACTGAAACCCATATGGCTTGGCTTGCTATTCATTAATGCGGTGGGATTTAGACCCATACATCTTTCATAGAATTATACATTTTGCGTCATCAGTTGAATGACGTTTAAATCTTGTATAATTACACCAAATTTGGGTTTAAACTTGCGTTAATCCCGTGTTTTATTTTCCTTAAATTCTTAGTCTATGGCATGAAGAGAATACGATACTGCTCACTTCTATTGCAAGGATCATGTAGGTAAATCAATGAGGACGCAGCTCAGGTATAAACTGTGATGTATAATAATAGACTAATAACATGCTAGTAATAATACTACTACTAACAACAATAACAACAAGAATAATAAGTCTAAGTATAGCCGATAAATGTTTTCAGCCTATAGGCCTACATGGTTTACCATTATCATTAGGCCTATTATTAATCTCAATGCATAAGTATGATTAAAAATAGCATATATTAGATATTATTTACCTTTCCTGTTACGCTAAACGTTACTGAATCATTGCTAAAATAAATTACACTTCACCAATATAATGTAAGGTTAGACCTATATGCTGAAAGCCAAATTATTATCAGATGTGTAACGAAAATTAATAGGCATAACTGCAGGAGTACCTTTCTTTTTAATATGGGAAATAATCGTTTATGTTGTGGAAATGCAATGCTCCGGACCAATACTAGCCTATAGGCCTATTTAAAAAATAAAAAACCCTCCTTCGGTAGACTCCTATTAGGGTTATTTGAAAATGAACCCATATTGCGTAGTCTTTCCTATAATGTAGCAGTGTAGCCCAATTCATATTGTCCTATGATTATTTTTAGCAAAAAAAACGTTGGACCTAGGCTGATTTAAGCCTTCACAAATTATAATACTGCCTCAATCATCAACTAACCGACCATTAACTAATGTGTAATTAGATTTAGTCAGTAATGAATAGCCTACATATTGGGATATTCTGATTGGTTAAGTCCACGGCAGAACGACGTGATGCTAGCGGAGACATAGACGGACGTGGGCAGAGGTTGCATGATGCTCACTTCTCCCCATCACTTGCATTTATTTTGAAAAGATGTAAACTCAACGAAAAGACACTGTGTGTGTGTCATGTTGTATAGTCTGGCCATGATAAAATGTAACAGATTATTCGTTGAAATGAAGTTGTCATGTCGCAATAAATTTACCAGTTCTGAAATTCAGATGATTTTTAGAACAAAACAAAATAGCTATTAGGCTTTATTCAATATTAAGCCCTATACTAACAAAACTATAAACTGATGGCAAATAGTTTGTCATAATTTGTAAGAACTTCACAATTTGTATATTAGGTAATGGTATATGATTTTTGAAGAACACAACTTAAATGTTTACATATTTTGCATTACTCAATTGTTTGTTTTTGTTGTGATTTAAGTATTTTAGCAAACAATGTATAGCTTTAAAATATGTATAGCTCCATTTACTAATTTGAGAGTGTTAGATTTCCCCAGCTCTGTCCATCACCTTAACAATAAAAGGGTCCTTATTACAGATTGTGCTGTTAACATAGTTTATGGAGAAATTCAGGACACCATGATTGCTTTAAAAACACTTTAATTCTAACACTTAGAACATTCACACCTGAATAAAAACAGGTGCACAGAAGACAATAGAAATATATTTCCTATATTTTGTCCCATTTGTTTTGTCTTTGAACTCCACTGACACAAACTGATTGAAGTATCACAGTTAAGACATCAATTCAGATTCAAAACATAATGCACTCTATCAATCAGCTTTAGCCTACTGGACACAGCTTTGAATGTATATTGTGTCTAACTCTTGTGAGGGATAATACACTCAAGCATAGCCTAAATACATTAAATGACAATGTAGCACTTTAGCCAATGCATTACATTCATACAGTAGAGCATAAACATATGTATATTGGCTGTATCATCGCTCTTTCAGTGTGATTATGTAAGAACAACCTCAATGTCCTCAAACACCCTGAAATGTACTCATAATGTCCTCATAATGCACTTTGTACATTTACCACAGAATGGACCTGCATTTGGCGAGACCTCTGAAACCTGTTTCAATTGGCATGATTGTATCTAGGTAACCATAAGAGCACAACTTGTTTCTTTTTTCTTGATTTACATCACTATTAAAATAAAGTACAAAGAAACCAACAAACAAATTAAATAAACAAACGGAAACTGCACTGAAGGCCACCAGTTGGTGACCACTGAGCTGTACTGACATCATTATCATTATGGCTGTGAAGGTAGCCACTACTGGAGTAAGTGGGGGAGGGGAGGAGGGGGGGGGGATCACAACGATGGATGTTTTTATCATAGACTTAAGTGTGTGTTCTACAAGCCCTCCATCTCTTTCTGTTGCACACACACACAGACACATAATCTCCACCCCTTCCATCTCCTGTACACATACATGCACACTTCCCATTTCAGTCTATATGCGAGGGCCACCAGACTTGGCGCTATAGGGAGAGGTTCACCCATCCTCCTCATCACTGTCCCTCATGGTGATGCCTTGGAGACCGTCGCCGGCCTTGACAGCCATGGTGGCCTCCTCTACAGTGAGGCGGTTGTAGACGGTTTCATAGCTCTTGTTGTTCAGGGTTCCATCCAGGACTCCTTGGAGCCGGAAGTCTCGGTAGGTCTTCTGTGAGTGAAACCAAACAGAAAAACACAGAACATGGAGGCGTCTCTCAATGTGAAACAGAGACCGAGTGTGAATGGTCAGAACAGAATAGACTGTTAGGTTTGAATGGTGGAACAATAGCCTGTTGTGTGCTGAATAGAGGAACTGAACAGATTTGCACAAAGGCCAGATTCAAGGCCACTGTGGTCTTCTTCAATAGGTCCATCCAAATTGGGCTCCAATGTCTGAGTGTACTCAATCTAGGTGCCAATAACTGTTTATATTTAAAATGTAAATATACTTATTTTTCTTTTTACCAGGGAGTCATACTGAGACCAAGGTCTTTTTTTAAACAGATGAGCCCTGAACTACACAAATTACACAAAATATACACATGAAAATATAAATACAAAATGCAAGCAGAAAGAGAAACAGGGTCATAAAAAACACATTCATCAGTAATAAGGTCCTCAATCAGCTTTCTGAAACATCACATTTAACAACAATTTGAAGATTGTTCCACAAATTCAGTGCAAAAAAAAAATGTCATCTGATTTAACTAACTCAGTAGAGACCAGTTATCCATCCCTGAGACCAGGTGTGGTAACTCATATCTCTAAAGGTTAGTAATGACAGGTACAGTGGGAGTTTTGCAAAAGGGCTTTATACTGTGCATTCGGTAAAGTATTCAGTAACAAAATGTGGAAAAGGTCAAGGGGACTGAATACTTTCCGAATGCACTGTAATTGAAAACATAGCAATGTATTAACCTACGTGACATCATAGAGGGTCAACCAACTTTCTGGGAATGCAGTGAGGAGTACTGTTGGGGGGGGGGGGGGGGGACTCAGTCGGAGTCACTACTTACTGCTCAGAGTAGGATACACAATTCCATCCAATTGGCAACAGATTTATGTGAATATTAAAAAATCTGCATGAAAAAAAAAAATCTAATTTCCCATCATTGGTGTTTCCACCAAACAGAGTCAGTGCCTGATGATGCACCGGGAAAACCCGGCTCTAGCCAACAGCTCACAGATCTAGTGCGGGTAGGCTGTGCAGGTAGGCTAGTCTATAAAATATGATTATTATGGAAATAATATTTTATTTGTCAAACGGCAGTCAAGCATCAATCATATCACCAAAAATAAGACCCTCGTTACTTACTGGAAAGGAGCATGAAGCTCATCACCGTGCACTTTACCACCCAGTGAAGTTCATCATAACTATGTCATCTGTAGCCTAATATAATGCATGGTTTCTCAGTGGGAGGACAACACAGCACATCATTGTGTGACTCCAAGTTTACTTCGATTCTATCGTTATTATGTCAATATTTATAAATCAATATTTCCACCACCATTTCTCACAATATTAATTTTACCGACACAAAAAGATCCCACCATGTCGAATGAACAAATGATCTGTCTGCATTTATAAAATTGTACTGAAACTACCTGTTTTCCATCAAAGGTGTTGTTATTTAAGTTAGTCTAGCCAGCTAGCTAAACTTGTAGTAATCCTGGCCCGAATACCAACCGGGCACACATGGCCCCCATTGATTGTGTCACTCTCACTCAGATATCATTAACATGACATAAGTCATGGAAAATTGTTTAGAATTGCAGGTAAATAATTTTAAAACTTCAAAAATGACTCTCCACCCATGGCAAAATGTTTAGAACTGCTTTAAACTTACTTTAATAAAACTGCAACATGTTTTCTCTACACCCCATGGCAAAATGTTTAGAGATGCAGGAAATTAACTTTCTCTCTGCGCTCAAAAGGGGGCGACTAAAATGTTTTGCCCGCTTTAGGTCCCCAAAAGGCTAGGGCCGGCCCTGAATCAGTTAGGCAGGCCCCCCTAGTTACCCACATGGGCCCCCTACCTCCTTTCCTCCCCCATCTGATGATTAGCAGAGCGGCAGCAGACTATCTACACTCATTGAGAGCGGGCTCCTGAGTCCTCCTGTGGTTGGAGGTTGTAGTCAAATATATATATTTTTTATACTACTTATTTAATACACTGAGTGTATACAACATTAGGAACCTCTGCTCTTTTCATGACATAAACAGACCATGTGAAAGCTATGAAACCCTTATTGATGTCACTTCTTAAATCCACTTAAAATCAGTGTATATTAAGGGAAGGAGACAGTTTAAAGAAGTCAGCCTTGAGACATGGATTGTTTATGTGTGCCATTCAGAGGGTGAATGGGCAAGACAAAAGATTTAAGTGCCATTGAACGGGGTATAGTAGTAGATGCCAGGCACACCGAGAAGAACTGCAACTTTTCACACTATACAGTTTCCTGTGTATCAATAATGGTCCACCACCCAAGTGACATCCAGCCAACTTGACACAATTGTGGGAAGCATCAGAGTCAACATTGGCCAGCATCCCTGTGGAACGCTTTTGACGCCTTGTAGAGTCCATGCTCCGAAGAATTAAGGCTATTCTGAGGGCAAAAGGAGGTGCAACTCAATATTAGGAAGGTGTTTCTATTGTTTTGTACACTCAGTGTACCTACAGTATATATTTGCTTATTTATTTTAGGACCCCCTAGGCCTCAACCCATTTAAGCCTCTGCATTAATCTGGTGCTAACTAGACTAAATGTTCAGAATCAGATATATAACAAATAAAGCATATCATTTCCCAAGTAATTATTAATAACATTATTCACAAAGCACATGATTCCATATACCTCATGTCCAACATGAAAAATGACAGTCTCGGGCAGTGGTTAATGGCGCTGTACTGCAGCGCCAGCTGTGCCACCAGAGACTCTGGGTTCGCGCCCAGGCTCTGTCGTAACCGGCTGCGACCGGGAGGTCAGTGGGGCGACCCACAATTGGCCTAGCGTCGTCCGGGTTAGGGAGGGTTTGGCCGGTAGGGATATCCTTGTCTCATCGCGCACCAGCGACTCCTGTGGCGGGCCGGGCGCAGTGCACGCTAACCAAGGTTGCCAGGTGCACGCTGTTTCCTCCGACACATTGGTGCGGCTGGCTTCCGGGTTGGATGCGCGCTGTGTTAAGAAGCAGTGCGGCTTGGTTGGGTTGTATATCGGAGGACGCATGAGTTTCAACCTTAGTCTCTTCCGAGCAAGTACGGGAGTTGTAGCGATGAGACAAGATAGTAGCTACTAACAATTGGATACCACGAAATTGGGGAGAAAAAGGGCTAAAAATGTTTTTTTTTTAAAGAAAAGTAAAATGACAGTCTCGATTAGGGCTACAGCTTACTGTGAATGTTGACAGTGTACACTCACACCACAACAATGAGCGTTACCTTGGCAATCTTGATGAGTGTTTTCAGCTGGTACATGTGGAGCTGAAGGTCCAGTCTGTCTGTCAGCCACGCACACACCCCCTTCATGGAGCTGGTGTACCATTGCTGTACACACACACACACACACACACACACACACACACACACACACACACACACACACACACAAATAGTCAGCATATACATCTATTTGAACTGAGGTACACAGTGGATAAAGCAACATGTCAAGGTCCAATAATTCCATACGCTACATCTGTCATAAGGCAAATATGTGGATGTAAGAATGAACCATGAAGTAACAGAAGTTAGCAAATGTAATTTAGATAAGCTAGATGGCTAGGGATACGCTAATGGTTGTCTGGAATGTGTTAAGGGTTGTTATTACAACAGGAAATAGCAGGGGCGCAGCTTTGGTTTTATAAGTGGGTAGAACATATATACACACACATATATATATATATATACATGTTCCACCCATATATACACACATATATATATATGTTCCACCCATATATACACATATATATATATATATATACACACAGTACCAGTTAAAATTTTGGACACGCCAACTCATTCAATGGTTTTTCTTAATTTGTACAATTGAACCTCCATCTCAGTCTCAAATCTCTTGAAGACTGAAACAGGTTTCCCTCAAGAATTTCTCTGTATTTCTCATCTAACCAGAGTACCTTCTTCCATATGTTTGGGGAGCCTCCCACATGTCTTTTGGCAAATACCAAACGTGTTTGCTTATTTTTTTCTTTAAGCAATGGCTTTTTTTCTGGCCACTCTTCTGTAAAGTCCAGCTCTGTTGAGTTTACGGCTTAAAGTGGTCCTATGGACAGATACTCCAATCTCTGCGGTGGAGCTTTGCAGCTCCTTCAGGGTTATCTTTGGTCTCTTTGTTGCCTCTCTGAATAATGCCCTCCTTGCCAGGTATGTGAGTTTTGGTGGGTGGCCCTCTCTTAACAGGTTTGTTGTGGTGCCATATTCTTTCCATTTTTAAATAATGGATTTAATGGTGCTCCACAACTTTGTCCCTGACCTGTTTGGCGAACTCTTTGGTCTTCATGGTGGAGCTTGCTTGGTGATGCCCCTTGCTTAGTGGTGTTGCAGACTCTGGGGCATTATAGAACAGGTGTATATATACTGAGATCATCTGACACTTAAATAAAGTCCATCTGTGTGCAATCTAACTAACTATGTGACTTCTGAAGGTAATTGGTCGCACCAAATCTTATTTAGGGGCTTCATAGCAAAATACATATGCACGCAACACATTTCTGTTTTGTATATATTAAAAATATAGAGAATTTCACTTCACCAATTCAGACTATTTTGCGCATGTCCATTACATGAAATCTGAATAAACATCAATTTAAATTACAGGTTCTAATGCAACAAAATAGGAAAAATGCCAAGGGGGGTGAATACTTTTGCAAGGCACTGTATATACGCCTATACTATCTACTGTGTACACCTATACTAGCTATACACCTAGACTATCTACTTTAAACACCTATACCAACACCTACACTATCTACGTATGTATCTACAGTGCCTTCAGAAAGTATTCATACCCTGTGACTTAATCCACATTTTGTTGTTAGACGAATTCAAAATGTATTTTATAATTTTATTCCTCTCACCCATTGACACACAATACCCCATAATGACAAAGTGAAAACACGTTTTTAGAGATTTTCGCAAATGTACTGAAAATGAAATACAGAAATATCTCATTTACAGAAGTATTCACAGTACGGAATAAATACACATTAGAATCACCTTCGGCAGAGATTACAATTGTGAATCTTTCTGGGTAAGTCTCTGAGTGCTTTGCACACGTGGATTGTACAATATTATTCTAGCTCTGTCAAATTGGTTGTTGATCATTGACAACCATTTTCATGTCTTGCCATATATTATCAAGCAAATTTAAGTCGAAACTGTAACTCGGCAACATTCACTTTCTTCTTGGTAACTACCTCCAGTGTATATTTTGCCTTGTGTTTTAAGTTATTGTCCTGCTGAAAGGTGAATTAATCTCCCAGTGTCTGGAGGAAATCAGATGAAACCAGGAATTCCTCTAGTATTTTGTCTGTGCTCCATTTAGTTATTTTATCGTGAAAAAAATTCCCCATTCCATAATGATTACAAAGCATACCCATAACATGATGCAGCCACTACCATGCTTGAAAATATGGAGAGCAGTTCTCAGTAATATATTGGATTTGCCCCAAACATAAACACAACGCTTTGTATTCAGGACAAAAAGTTAATTGCTTTGTATTCTGTGCAGGCTTCCTTCTTTTCACACTGTCATTTAGGTTCGTATTGTGGAGTAACTTCAATTTTTAAAAATCCATTCAGTTTTCTCCCATCACAGGAATTAAACTCTGTAACTGTTTTAAAGACACGATTGGCCTCATGGTGAAATCCCCGAGCAGTTTCCTTCCTCTCCGGCAACTGAGTGAGGAAGAACGCCTGTATCTTTGTAGTGACTGAGTGTATTGATACACCATCCATAATGAATAACTTCACCATGGTCAAAGGGCTATTCAATGTTTGCTTTTTTGTTGTTGTTGCCATCTTCCAATAGGTGCCCTTCTTTGCGAGGCATTGGAAAACCTCCCTGGTCTATGTTGTTGAATCTGTGTTTGATATTCAATGCTCGACCAAGGGACCTTAAAGATAATTGTGTGTGTTAAACACTATTGCAACTTATTATGCGACTTGTTAAGAACATTTTTACTCCTGAACTTATTTAGGCTTAACATAAGGGGTTGAATACTTATTGACTCAAGACAATTCAGCTTTAAATTTTTTATGAATTTGTAAAAAAAATAATTGAAAAACCTAATTGCACTTTGACATGATGGGTTATTGTGTGTAGGCCAGTGACACTAAATCACAATTGAATCCATTTTATATTCAGGCACTTGCACAACACAAATTGGAAAAAGTCAAGGGGTGTGAATACTTTCTGAAGCCACTGTAAACTACACCAGTATAATATACCAGAGACTTCATTGAATTAACCTTGTATGAGATTATTTGCATAAATAAGAATAGAAGAAGAAACATTGTAATTCTTTGTGGCCAGGAGAGAGGTGTGAGAGGCCTTGTAATAAAACTACAAAGACATTTACAAACACATTGTTATGTATTCTGATTTCAAAGCAAGGACGTGAACCTCATCTGACCCACACATTCAGGTGTTCTTCAGTAATTGCCGTTTTTAAATGTATGATGGCTTATTTTGCACACTGTTATCCTTTGAATCCATTGACCTTGTGTGAAAATATTAATCTTCTATACAAAGTGGCCTGAGGGCAATGTTCTGAAGTGTCTTTAAAAATGTGATTGAAAGGGGATTTAAAGTAATATAGCAATAAACAAATTGAATAAGATGTACAAACCATCAGTGTGGATCACCAACAGAAATGTAAACCATGCTGCAAACTCATCCTATAGAATTTTAGAATTCAGATCACACTTCTACAGAGTAAAGTAGTTTATTGATCCCAACTTGAAAAATTGTTTGATCACCACAAGCATCAGCAAAGATTACAAAGACAAGACAAGGTCAATAAAACAATAAAAACCTGTTCTTGACATATTATGGCAAGAACAGCTCAAATAAGCAAAGAGAAACTACAGTACATCATTACTTTAAGGTCAGTCAATATGGAACATTTCAAGAACTTTCAAAGTTTCTTCAACTGCAGTAGCAAAAACCATCAAGTGTTATGATGAAACTAGCTCTCATGAGGACCGCCACAGGAATGGAAGACCCAGAGTTACCTCTGCTGCAGAGGATAAGTTCATTAGAGTTACCAGCACTAGAAATTGCAAGTAAATACTTCAGAGTTCAAGTAACAGACACATCTCAACATCAACTGTTCAGAGAAGACTATGTGAATCAGGCCTTTATGGATGAATTGCTGCAAAGAAACAACTACTAAAGGACCCCAATAAGAAGAAGATACTTGCTTGGGCCAAGAAACACGAGCAATGGACATTAAACCAGTGGAAATCTGTCCTTTGGTCAGATGAGTCCAAATTGGAGATTTTTGGTTCCAACCGCCGTATCTTTGAGAAACACGGTGTGGGTGAACGGATGATCTCCACATGTGTATTTCCAACCGTAAAGCATGGAGGAGGTGGTGTGATGGTGTGGAGGTGCTTTGCTGGTGACACTGTCTATGATTTATTTAGAATTCAAGGCACACTTAACCAGCTTGGCTACCACAGCATTCTGCGGTGATACGCCAGTCCCACTTAGCTCAAACCAGATGGGATATAATTTGTTTTTCAACAGGACAATGACCCAAAACACCTCCAGGCTGTGAAAGGGCTATTTGACCAAGAACGAGAGTGATGGAGTGCTGCATCAGATGACCTGTCCTCCACAATCACCCAACCTCAACCAAATTGAGATGGTTTGGGATGAGTTGGAGTAATTGAAAATCAGCCAACAAGTACTCAGCATATGTGGGAACTCCAAGACTGTTGGAAAAGCATTCCAGGCGACGCTGGTTGAGAGAATGCCAATAGTGTGCAAAACTGCAGTGGCTTCTTCCATGGTGTCCTCCATTAACACCAGTCTTGTTTAGTGTTTTACGTATCGTAGACTCATCAACAGAGATGTTATGCATGTTCCAGTGATTTCTGTAAGTCTTTAGCTGACTCTCTGATTCTTCTTACCTCATTGAGAATTCTGCGTTGTGCTCTTGCAGTCATCTTTGCAGGATGGCCACTCCTATGGAGAGTAGCAACAGTGATGAACTTTCTCCATTTATAGACAATTTGTCTATAGCAAACTCAAATTATGTGAGTTCTTTATAGGGCAAAGCAGCTCTAACAAACATCTCCAATCTCGTTTCATTGACTTGACTCCAGGTTAGCTGACTCCTGACTCCTTTTGCTTTTGGAAAAGTCATTAGCCTTGGCGTTCACTTACTAAACAAACCTACACTGTGAACTAAACAAACCTACACTGTGAATGTTTAAATTATGTATTCAATATAGACAAGAAACATACACTAAATTGTGTGTTATTAGTTTAAGCACACTATGTTTGTCTATTGTTGTGACTTAGATGAAATCTCATGACCAATTTATTCAGAAATCCAGGTCATTTCAAAGGGTTCACTTTTTCTTGCCACTGTAGATAGTACAGGTGTATACAGTAGATAGTACAGGTGTATACAGTAGATACAGTAGACAGTATACCGTAGATAGTATAAGTGTATAGATTTACAGGTGTATATATAGTATTGATGTTCACAGTAGACAGTATATGTGTATACAGTAGACAGTATAGGTGTACAGTAGACAGTATAGGTGTACAGTAGACAGTATTGGTGTATACAGTAGACAGTACAGGTGTATACAGTAGACAGTACAGGTGTATACCATAGATAGTATCAGTGTATAGATTTACAGGTGTATATATAGTATTGATGTTCACAGTAGACAGTATATGTGTATACAGTAGACAGTATAGGAAGTATAGATGTTCCCAGTAGATAGAATAGGTGCGTAGATAGTAGAGGTGTATACAGTAGACTGTATAGGTGTATACAGTAGATAGTATAGGTTTATAAAGTAGATACATCTATGCAGCTATACTATACCTATAGATAGTACAGGTGTAGAGATAGTATAGATGTTTACAGTAGATATATGTGTAGACAGTAGAGGTGTAAACAGTAGACAGTATAGGTGTATACAGTAGACAGGTGTATAGATTTATAGCTGTAAATATAGTACAGCTGTAGAGATAGTATAGATGTGTAGATAGAATAGGTGTATACAGTAGATGGGATAGGTGTATACAGTAGATGGTGTAAGTGTATAGCTAGTATAGATGTTTATAATAGATAGTATAAGTGTATAGATAGTATAGGTGTATACAGTAGATAGTATAGCTGTATAGTTAGAAAATATTTATAGTTAGCATGGGTGTATATTTAGCATAGGTGTATAGTAAGTATAGATGTTTACAGTAGATAGTATAGGTGTGTAGATAAACGCAATAAAAAAAAAACATCAAGACTCCGTCAATTCAAAGATAATTCGTAAAAATCAAAATAACTTCACAGATCTTCAGGCATGAGGACTCCAGTTGTGGCCAGGGCAATAAATTGCAATGTCCGTACTGTGAGACACCTAAGACAGCGCTACAGGGAGACAGGACGGACAGCTGATCATCCTCGCAGTGGCACAACACGTGTAACAACACCTGCACAGGATCAGAACATCCGAACATCACACCTGCAGGACAGGTACAGGATGACAACACCAACTGCCCGAGTTACACCAGAAACGCACAATCCCTCCATCAGCATTCAGACTGTCCACAATAGGCTGGACTGAGGGCTTTTAGGCCTGTTGTAAGGCAGGTCCTCACCAGACATCACCGGCAACAACGTCGCCTTTGGGCACAAACCCACCATCGCTGGACCAGACAGGACTGGCAAAAAGTGCTCTTCACTGACGAGTCGCGGTTTTGTCTCACCAGGGATGATGGTCAGATTTGCGTTTATCATCGAAGGAATGAGCGTTCCCCCGGTCTGTACTCTGGAGCGGGATCAATTTGGAGGTGGAGTGTCCGTCATGGTCTGAGGCGGTGTGTCCCAGCATCATTGGACTGAGCTTGTTGTAATTGCAGGCAATCTCAACGCAGTGTGTTATAGGGAAGACATCCTCCCTCTTGGTACCATTCCTGCAGGCTCATCCTGACATGACCCTTCAGTATGACAATGCCACCAGCCATACTGCTCGTTCTGTGCGTGATTTCCTGCAAGACAGGAATGTCAGAGTTCTGCCATGGCCAGCGAAGAGCCCGGATCTCAATCCCATTGAGCACGTCTGGGACCTGTTTGATCGGAGGGTGAGGGCAAGGGCCATTCCCCCAATGAAATGTCCGGAAACTTGCAGGTGCCTTGGTGGAAGAGTGGGGGTAACATCTCACAGCATGAACTGGTAAATCTGCTGCAGTCCATGAGGAGAAGATGCACTGCAGTACTTAATGCAGCTGGTGGCCACACCAGATACTGACTGTTACTTTTGATTTTGACCCTCCCTTTGTTCAGGGACACATTATTCCATTTCTGTTAGTCACATGTCTGTGGAACTTGTTCAGTTTATGTCTCAGTTGTTAATCTTGTTTTGTTCATACAAATATTTACACATGTTAAGTTTGCTGAAAATAAACACAGTTGAGAGGATGTTTCTTTTTTTTGGATGAGTTTAGTACAGCTGTACAGTAGATGGTCTAGGTGTATACAGTAGATGGTCTAGGTGTATACAGTAGATGGTCTAGGTGTATACAGTAGATGGTCTAGGTGTATACAGTAGATGGTCTAGGTGTATACAGTAGATGGTCTAGGTGTATTGCAGTAGATGGTCTAGGTGTATTGCAGTAGATGGTCTAGGTGTACGCAGTAGATGGTCTAGGTGTACGCAGTAGATGGTCTAGGTGTACGCAGTAGATGGTCTAGGTGTACGCAGTAGATGGTCTAGGTGTACGCAGTAGATGGTCTAGGTGTACGCAGTAGATGGTCTAGGTGTACGCAGTAGATGGTCTAGGTGTACGCAGTAGATGGTCTAGGTGTACGCAGTAGATGGTCTAGGTGTACGCAGTAGATAGTCTAGGTGTACACAGTAAATACAGGTGTATGCAGTAGATAGTCTAGGTGTACACAGTAAATGGTATAGGTGTACACAGTCGATGGTATAGGTGTACACAGTAGATGGTATAGGTGTATACAGTAGATGGTATAGATCCCAATGAATGGCACCAGGCAGGATTTAGGCTACCAACCGCCTAGCCAGAGTTAGCTCAATCTGGGTGCAACGATCACGTTCCCACACTGACTGACTATGTGGATGCTCATTGATTTAACGTTACGTTAGCCTACATGATACACTAGTAAAGTAATAAAATATATAGCTGTCGGCTATATTAGCCACGACTTACCGCTCTTTGTGCAGCTTCAAATGTCGAACAAAGAAGATCCCAATTAATGGCACCTGTTTGAACTTGTTATCAGTATAAAAGACACCTGTCCACAACCTCAAACAGTCACACTCCAAACTCCACTATGGCCAAGACCAAAGAGCTGTCAAAGGACACCAGAAACAAAATTGTAGACCTGCACCAGGCTGGGAAGACTGAATCTGCAATAGGTAAGCAGCTTGGTTTGAAGAAATCAACTGTGGGAGCAATTATTAGGAAATGGAAGACGTACAAGACCACTGATAATCTCCCTCGATCTGAGGCTCCACGCAAGATCTCACCCCGTGGGGTCAAAATGATCACAAGAATGGTGAGCAAAAATCCCAGAACCACACGGGGGGACCTAGTGAATAACCTGCAGAGAGCTGGGACCAAAGTAACAAAGCCTACCATCAGTAACACACTACGCCGCCAGGGACTCAAATCCTGCAGTGCCAGACGTGTCCCCCTGCTTAAGCCAGTACATGTCCAGGCCCGTCTGAAGTTTGCTAGAGAGCAATTTGGATGATCCAGAAGAAGATTGGGAGAATGTCATATGGTCAGATGAAACCAATATTGAACTTTTTGGTAAAAACTCAACTCGTCGTGCTTGGAGGACAAAGAATGCTGAGTTGCATCCAAAGAACACCATACCTACTGTGAAGCATGGGGGTGGAAACATCATGCTTTGGGGCTGTTTTTCTGCAAAGGGACCAGGACGACTGATCCGTGTAAAGGAAAGAATGAATGGGGCCATGTATCGTGAGATTTTGAGTGAAAACCTCCTTCCATCAGCAAGGGCATTGAAGATGAAACGTGGCTGGGTCTTTCAGCATGACAATGATCCCAAGCACACCGCCCGGGCAACGAAGGAGTGGCTTCGTAAGAAGCATTTCAAGGTCCTGGAGTGGCCTAGCCAGTCTCCAGATCTCAACCCCATAGAAAATCTTTGGAGGGAGTTGTAAGTCCGTGCCCAGCAACAGCCCCAAAACATCACTGCTCTAGAGGAGATCTGCATGGAGGAATGGGCCAAAATACCAGCAACAGTGTGTGAAAACCTTGTGAAGACTTATAGAAAACATTTTGACCTCTGTCATTGCCAACAAAGGGTATATAACAAAAAGTATTGAGATACACTTTTGTTATTCACCAAATACTTATTTTCCACCATAATTTGCAAATAAATTCATTAAAATTCCTACAATGTGATTTTCTGGATTTTTTTTCTCATTTTGTCTGTCATAGTTGAAGTGTACCTATGATGAAAATTACAGGCCTCTCATCTTTTTAAGTGGGAGAACTTGCACAATTGGTGGCTGACTAAATACTTTTTTGCCCCACTGTATATAGATAATATAGGTGTATAAAGTAGGTAATATAGGTGTATACAGTAGATAATATAGGTGTATACAGTAAATAGTATAGGTGTATAGATAGTACAGATGTATAGATAGTATACAGTATACTCCTTTAAAAGTTGCGTTATACTGTTGCGCACCTTGCGTGCTGCTGCAGCATTCTGTGGCATGTCATTTAATTCTCAGACATTTTTTTCTGTTACTACAAGTTTTTGCTCGTTTGACCACCAGAGGGTATCTTTGAGAAGCATTTGATAGTATTCCGAATTGGTAATACCAGATAATTGAAAGGCTTTTTTGTAATAACATAGTATAGGGGACTGATTTTAAGAAATTTGGCATAATTCATTTGATTAATATTATGGTGTTTCTATTCAGAGAAAAATGAAAAACAAGACCCTCAGGGTTTCTATTAGGATGAAATGGAAAATATGGCGATGTACAACATGACGATCGGGAGTAGGCTACAGGATTGGAAGATTCTAAATAGTTTGCCTTCATTAGACAACTTTGTTCCAATATTTCTGTAAATCAGTGATATTTATTCCCATAGTAATTTGTTATGTATCCATAACTAAATCAACATCTGCATTTTGAAAGAGTATTTTTTATCATTATTTTAAAAACAAAATGTGTTTATTTGTTTATTAGGCTACTGTGCAGTCTTTTATTACGTGTTATTTCTTACATTAGTACCCCAGGTCATCTTAGGTTTCATTACATACAGTCGAGAAGAACTACTGAATATAAGAGCAGCGTCAACTCACCATCAGTACGACCAAGAATATGACTTTCGCGAAGCGGATCCTGTGTTCTGCCTTTCACCCAGGACAACGGAATGGATCCCAGCCAGCGACCCAAAAAAACGACTTCGTAAAAGAGGGAAACGTAGCGGTCTTCTGGTCAAACTCCGGAGACGGGCACATCGTGCACCACTCCCCAGTATACTTCTCACCAATGTCCAGTCTCTTGACAACAAGGTTGATGAAATCCGAGCAAGGGTAGCATTCCAGAGGGACATCAGAGACTAACGTTCTTTGCTTCACGGAAACATGGCTCACTGGAGAGACGCTATCGGAGTCGGTGCAGCCAGCTGGTTTCTCCACGCATCACGCCGAAAGAAACAAACATCTTTCTGGTAAGAAGAGGGGCGGGGGCGTATGCCTTATGGCTAACGAGACGTGGTGTGGTCACAAAAGCATACAGGAACTCAAGTCCTTCTGTTCACCTGATTTAGAATTCCTCACAATCAAATGTCGACCGCATTATCTACCAAGGGAATTCTCTTCGATTATAATCACAGCAGTATATATTCCCCCCAAAGCAGACACATCGATGGCTCTGAACAAACTTTATTTGACTCTTTGCAAACTGGAATCCATACATCCTGAGGCTGCATTCATTGTAGCTGGGGATTTTAACAAGGCTAATCTGAAAACAAGACTAACTAAATTGTATCAGCATATCGATTGCGCAACCAGGGCTGGCAAAACCTTGGATCACTGCTATTCTAACTTCCGCGACGCATATAAGGCCCTGCCCCGCCCTCCTTTCGGAAAAGCTGACCACGACTCCATTTTGTTGATCCCTGCCTACAGACAGAAACTAAAACAAGAAGCTCCCACGCTGAGATCTGTTCAACGCTGGTCCGACCAATCTGATTCCACACTCCAAGACTGCTTCCATCACGTGGACTGGGATATGTTTCGTATTGCGTCAGACAACAACATTGGCGAATATGCTGATTCGGTGTGCGAGTTCATTAGAAAGTGATTGAAGATGTTGTTCCCATAGCAACGATTAAAACATTCCCAAACCAGAAACCGTGGATTGATGGCAGCATTCGCGTGAAACTGAAAGCGCGAACCACTGCTTTTAATCAGGGCAAGGTGACCGGAAACATGACCGAATACAAACAGTGTAGCTATTCCCTCCGCAAGGCAATCAAACAAGCTAAGCGTCAGTATAGAGACAAAGTAGAATCTCAATTCAACGGCTCAGACACAAGAGGTATGTGGCAGGGTCTACAGTCAATCACGGACTACAAAAAGAAAACCAGCCCCGTCACGGACCAGGATGTCTTGCTCCCAGGCAGACTAAATAACTTTTTTGCCCACTTTGACGACAATACAGTGCCACTGACACGGCCTGCAACCAAAACATGCGGCATCTCCTTCACTGCAGCCGAGGTGAGTAAAACATTTAAACGTGTTAACCCTCGCAAGGCTGCAGGCCCAGACGGCATCCCCAGCCGCGCCCTCAGAGCATGCGCAGACCAGCTGGCTGGTGTGTTTACGGATATATTCAATCAATCCCTATCCCAGTCTGCTATTCCCACATGCTTCAAGAGGGCCACCATTGTTCCTGTTCCCAAGAAAGCCAAGGTAACTGAGCTAAACGACTACAGCCCCATAGCACTCACTTCCGTCATCATGAAGTGCTTTGAGAGACTAGTCAAGGACCATATCACCTCCACCCTACCAGACACCCTAGACCCACTCCAATTTGCTTACCGCCCAAATAGGTCCACAGACGATGCAATCAACCACACTGCACACTGCCCTAACCCATCTGGACAAGAGGAATACCTATGTGAGAATGCTGTTCATCGACTACAGCTCGGCATTTAACACCATAGTACCCTCCAAGCTCGTCATCAAGCTCGAGACCATGGGTCTCGACCCCGCCCTGTGCAACTGGGTACTGGACTTCCTGACGGGCCGCCCCCAGGTGGTGAGGGTAGGCAACAACATCTCCACCCCGCTGATCCTCAACACTGGGGCACCACAAGGGCGCGTTCTGAGCATTCTCCTGTACGCCCTGTTCACCCACGACTGCGTGGCCACGCACGCCTCCAACTCAATCATCAAGTTTGCCGACGACACAACAGTGGTAGGCTTGATTACCAACAACGACGAGACGGCCTACAGGGAGGAGGTGAGGGCCCTCGGAGTGTGGTGTCAGGAAAATAACCTCACACTCAACGTCAACAAAACTAAGGAGATGATTGTGGACTTCAGGAAACAGCAGAGGGAACACCCCCCTATCCACATCGATGGAACAGTAGTGGAGAGGGTAGTAAGTTTTAAGTTCCTCGGCATACACATCACAGACAAACTGAATTGGTCCATCCACACAGACAGCATCGTGAAGGCGCAGCAGCGCCTCTTCAACCTCAGGAGGCTGAAGAAATTTGGCTTGTCACCAAAAGCACTCAAAAACTTCTACAGATGCACAATCGAGAGCATCCTGGCGGGCTGTATCACCGCCTGGTACGGCAACTGCTCCGCCCACAACCGTAAGGCTCTCCAGAGGGTAGTGAGGTCTGCACAACGCATCACCGGGGGCAAACTACCTGCCCTCCAGGACACCTACACCACCCGATGTTACAGGAAGGCCATAAAGATCATCAAGGACAACAACCACCCGAGCCACTGCCTGTTCACCCCGCTATCATCCAGAAGGCGAGGTCATTACAGGTGCATCAAAGCTGGGACCGAGAGACTGAAAAACAGCTTCTATCTCAAGGCCATGAGACTGTTAAACAGCCACCACTAACATTGAGTGGCTGCTGCCAACACACTGACTCAACTCCAGCCACTTTAATAATGGGAATGGATGGGAAATTATGTAAAATATATCACTAGCCACTTTAAACAATGCTACCTAATATAATGTTTACATACCCTACATTATTATTATTATTATTCATCTCATATGTATACGTATATACTGTACTCTATATCATCTACTGCATCCTTATGTAATACATGTATCACTAGCCACTTTAACTATGCCACTTTGTTTACATACTCATCTCATATGTATATACTGTACTCGATACCATCTACTGTATCTTGCCTATGCCGCTCTGTACCATCACTCATTCATATATCTTTATGTACATATTCTTTATCCCCTTACACTTGTGTGTATAAGACAGTAGTTTTGGAATTGTTAGTTAGATTACTTGTTGGTTATTACTGCATTGTCGGAACTAGAAGCACAAGCATTTCGCTACACTCACATTAACATCTGCTAACCATGTGTATGTGACAAATAAAATTGAATTGATTTGATTGACAATAAATTTAACATGCTGTTGTGCAAATGGAATAGACAACGGGTGGAAATGATAGGCAATTAACAAGATACCCCAAATAAAGGAGTGGTTCTGCAGGTGAGGACAACAGTCCACTTCTCAGTTCCTATGCTTCCTGGTTGATGTTTTGGTCACTTTTGAATGCTGGCGGTGCTTTCACTCTAGTGGTAGCATGAGACGGATTCTACAACCCACACAAGTGGCTCAGGTAGTGCAGCTCATCCAGGATGGGACATCAATGCGAGCTGTGGCAAGAAGGTTTGCTGTATCGGTCAGCGTAGTGACCAGAGCATGGAGGCGCTACCAGGAGACAGGCCAGTACATCAGGAGGCATGGAGGAGGCCGTAGGAGGGCAACAACCCAGCAGCAGGACCGCTACCTCCGCCTTTGTGCAAGGAGGAGCAGGAGGAGCACTGCCAAAGCCCTGCAAAATTACCTCCAGCAGGCCACAAATGTGCATGTGTCTGCTCAAACAGTCAGATACAGATTCCATGAGGGTGGTATGAGGGCCCGACGTCCACAGGTGGGGGTTGTGCTTACAGCCCAACACCGTGCAGGACGTTTTTCATTTTCCAGAGAACACCAAGCTTGGCAAATTCGCCACTGGCGCCCTGTGCTCTTCACAGATGAAAGCAGGTTCACACTGAGCACATGTGACAGATGTGACAGTCTGGAGACGCCGTGGAGAACGTTCTGCTACCTGCAACATCCTCCAGCATGACCGGTTTGGCGGTGGGTCAGTCATGGTGTGGGGTGGCATTTCTTTGGGGGGCCGCACAGCCCTCCATGTGCTCGCCAGAGGTAGCCTGACTGCCATTAGGTACCGAGATGAGATCCTCAGACCCCTTGTGAGACCATATGCTGGTGCAGTTGGCCCTAGGTTCCTCCTAATGCAAGACAATGCTAGACCTCATGTGGCTGGAGGGTGTCAGCAGTTCCTGCAAGAGGAAGGCATTGATGCTATCGACTGGCCCACCAGTTACCCAGACCTGAACCCAATTGAGCACATCTGGGACATCATGTCTCGCTCCATCCACCAACGCCACATTGCACCACAGACTGTCCAGGAGTTGGCGGATGCTTTAGTCCAGGTCTGAGAGGAGATCCCTCAGGAAACCATCCGCCACCTCATCAGGAGCATGCCCAGGCGTTGTAGGGAGGTCATACAGGCACGTGGAGGCCACACACACTACTGAGCCTCATTTTAACTTGTTTTAAGGACATTACATCAAAGTTGGACCAGCCTGTAGTGTGGTTTTCCACTTTAATTTTGACCTCTATGGGTTGATAAATTTGATTTCCATTGATAATTTTTGTGTGATTTTGTTGTCAGTACAGTCAAATATGAAAAGAAAAAAGTATTCAGATCTAGGATGTGTTATTTTAGTGTAGTTTAGTGTAGTAAAAAAGACAAATCCTGGAATGAGTAGGTGTCTCCAAACTTTTGACTGGTACCTCTTCGATATAGGGGGCGCTATTAGGGGGCGCTATTCTAATTTTTGGATGAAAAACGTTCCCGTTTTAAACAAGATATTTTGTCACGAAAAGATGCTCGACTATGCATATAATTGACAGCTTTGGAAAGAAAACACTCTGACGTTTCCAAAACTGCAAAGATATTGTCTGAGTGCCACAGAACTGATCTTACAGGCAAAATCCAGATAAAAATCCAATCAGGAAGTGCCGCATTTTTTAAAACGGCCTCATGCCAATGACTCCTTATATGGCTGTGAAGGAGCTACGAATGAGCTTACTTTTTCCACGTTTTCCCCAAGGTGTCTACAGCATTGTGACGTCTTTTTAGGCATTTCCCTTGAAGAATGGCTGTAAGGGACCATATAAGCCACGTGGTCACATGGTGTCTCCCGCAGAAAACCTTGCCTAAAATACTGAGGTAGCCATTTTTCCAATCGCTTCTTATGAGAAACCAACTGCCTCGACGGATATATTATTGAATACATAGGTTAAAAACACCTTGAGGATGGATCCTAAACAACGTTTGCCGTGTTTCTGTCGATATTATGGAGCAAATTTTGAAAAAGGTTTGGTGTTATAGTTGAAGTATTTTTCTGTTGATTTCTCAGCCAAGCAGGATGAACAATCGGGAGCTATTTTTGCCTAATATTTTTGAAAAAAAGGAACATTTGCTATCTAACTGGGAGTCTCCTGAGTGAAAGCATCTGAAGTTCTTCAAAGGTAAATTATTTAATTTGGTTGCTTTTCTTATTTTCGTGAAAATGTTGCCTGCTGACAGCAGAGTCTAGCATAGCATTATGCCATGATAAACTTACACAAATGCTTGTCTAGCGTTGGCTGTAACGCATATTTTGAAAATCTGAGATGACAGTGTTGTTAACAAAAGGCTAAGCTTGTGTTTGAATATATTTATTTCATTTCATTTGCGATTTTCATGAATAGGAAAAGTTGCGTTATGGTAATGCTCTTGAGGCTATGATTACGCTCCCGGATATGGGAAGTTAAATTAATTTGAATAATATTATGGTGTTTCTTTTCCATGAAAAATGAAACCCTCAGGGTTTCCGTTAGAATGGAATGGAAAATATGGCGCTGTACAACTGAATTTTGAAAGAGTATTTTTTATCATTATTTTATTAACGAAATCTGTTTATTAGGCTACTGTGCAGTCTACAATACATATTGTAGTAAACATGGGAAAGTGCCTAATTCCTTACATAAGGGAGAGCAGGCCATGCCTGTACTACAGAATGCGGGGCACGCGGGAGAATGGGGTTCAAATCCCCATTGGGGAGGAAGAAGTAGGCTGTCCTTGTAAATAAGAATTTGTTCATAATGGACTTGCCTAGTTAAATAAAGGTTACACTAAAGAGCATAACATTTCTGTACCATAATTTTATCATTCTTGTCTAAACAATACCCAAATGGAAATTAAGTGAAATATAAACATACACATTTGAATGTCCTTTTTTCCAAGTTATTTTATTAAAGAAGGCATAAAGATGTTGATGAAGAAACACTGTACTGCTGTTTTGAGTAAGCAATGTAACACTTTAGAGTACTTAAGCATCGAATACATTGCAATTTCTTGCATGGAATAGCCTTAATTTCTCAGAACAAGAATAGACTGACGAGTTTCTGAAGAAAGTTCTTTTCAGTTTCTGGCCATTTTGAGCCTGTAATCAAACCCACAAATGCCGATGATCCAGATACTCAACTAGTCTAAAGAAGGCCAGTTGAATTGCTTCTTAATTAATCAGCACAACAGTTTGCAGCTGTGCTAACATAATTAAAATATGTGTTTCTAATGATCAATTAGCCTTTTAAAATGATAAACTTGGATTAGCAGCCACAACGTGCCATTGGAACGCAGGAGTGATGGTTGCTGATAATGGGCCTCTGTAATATCTACGTAGGCGTACAATCATAAGTTTCCATCTACAATAGTCATTTACAACACCAACAATGTCTACGCTGTATTTTTGATCAATTTGATGTTATTTTAATGGACAGAAAATGTGATTTCCTTTCAATAACAAATACATAAGTGACCCCAAACTTTTGAAAGGTAGTGTATAGTTGTATAGATAGTACAGGTGTATATATTAGATAGTATAGGTGTATACAGAGGTGTATACAATAGGTGTAGAGACAGTACAGGTGTTTAGACAGTATAGGAGTGGAGAAAGTAGTATAGATAGTATAGATATTTACAGTAGATAGTATAGGTGTGTAGATAGTATAGGTGTATATATTAGATAGTATAGGTGTATACAGAGGTGTATACAATAGGTGTAGAGACAGTACAGGTGTTTAGACAGTATAGGAGTGGAGAAAGTAGTATAGATAGTATAGATATTTACAGTAGATAGTATAGGTGTATAGATAGCAAAGGAGTATATATAGTATAGGCGTATAGTTAGTATAGGTATATAGATAAAATAGGTGTATACAGTAGATAATATAGGTGTACACACTAAATAGTATAGGTGTATAGATAGTGCAGGTGTATAGATAGTATAGGTGTATAGATTCAATGGGTGTATAGATAGTATATATGTTTACAGTAGATAGCATAGGTGTATAGAGAATAAAGGAGTATAGATATTATAGGAGTATAGTTACGGTAGGTGTATAGATATACTGTAGGTGTATACAGTAGATATTAAAGGTGTACACACTAAATAGTATAGGTGTATAGATAGTGCAGGTGTATAGATAGTATAGGTGTATAGATTCAATGGGTGTATAGATAGTATATATGTTTACAGTAGATAGCATAGGTGTATAGAGAATAAAGGAGTATAGATATTATAGGAGTATAGTTACGGTAGGTGTATAGATATACTGTAGGTGTATACAGTAGATATTATACGTGTATACAGACGTTTACAGTAGATATAGGCGTATAGATAGTTTTGGCTTATAGTCTAGACATAGGTAGTATAGGTGTTTACAGTAGATAGTATAGGTGTATATATAGTACAGGTGTTTACAGTAGATTGTATAGGTGTATAGAGATACAGTTGTATAGATAGTATAGATGTATACAGTAGATAGCATCGCTGTATAGGCAGTGCAGGTGTATAGACAGTACAGGTGTACAGTTAGTAACGGTGTATACTTAGTATAGATGTTTACAATAAATAATATAGGTGTGTAGAGTGAATAGGTGAATACAGTAGTTAGTAAAGGTGTATAGATACTATAGCTGTTTAGACAGTGCAGGTGTATAAGTTAGTAATGGTGTATTGTTAGCAATGGTGTATAGTTAATATAGATGATTACAATAGATAATATGGGTGTGTAGATAGTATAGGTGTTTAGATTGTACAGACGTTTACAGTAGATAGTATATGAGTATAGATAGTCTAGGCGTATATATATGGTAGAGGTCGACCGATTATGATTTTTTCAACACCGATACCGATACCGATTTTTGGAGGACCAAAAAAGTCGAAGCCGATTAATCGGCCAACTTTTAAAATGTATTTGTAATAATGACAATTACAACAATACTGAATGAACACTTATTTTAACTTAATATAATACATCAATAAAATCAATTTAGCCTCAAATAAATAATGAAACATGTTCAATTTGGTTTAAATAATGCATAAACAAAGTGTTGGAGAAGAAAGTAAAAGTGCAATATGTGCCATGTAAGAAAGCTAACGTTTAAGTTCCTTGCTCAGAACATGAGAACATATGAAAGCTAGTGGTTCATTTTAACACGAGTCTTCAATATTCCCAGGTAAGAAGATTTAGGTTGTAGTTATTATAGGAATTATAGGACTATTTCTCTCTATACCATTTGTGTTTCATTAACCTTTGACTATTGGATGTTCTTATAGGCACTTTAGTGTTGCCAGTGTAACAGTATAGCTTCAGTCCCTCTCCTCGCTCCTCCCTGGGCTCGAACCGGGAACACAACGACAACAGCCACCCTCGAAGCAGCGTTACCCATGCAGAGCAAGGGGAACAACTACTCCAAGTCTCAGAGCGAGTGACGTTTGAAATGCTATTAGTGCGTACCACGCTAACTAGCTAGCCATTTCACATCGGTTACACGAGCCTAATCTCGGGAGTTGATAGGCTTGAAGTCATAAACAGCACAATGCTTGACGCACAACGAAGAGCTGCTGGCAAAACGCACGAAAGTTCTGTTTGAATGGATGCGTATGAGCCTGCTGGTGCCTACCATCGCTCAGTCAAACTGCTCTATCACATCATAGACTTAGTTATAACATAGTAACACACAGAAAAACGAGCCTTAGGTCATTAATATGGTAGAATCCGGAAAGTATCATCTCGAAAACAAGAAATTTATTCTTTCAGTGAAATACGGAATCGTTCCGTATTTTATCTAAGGGGTGGCATCCATTAGTCTAAATATTCCTGTTACATTGCACAACCTTCAATGTTATGTAATTTTTACGTAAAATTCTGGCAAATTAGGCGGCCTAAACTGTTGCATATACACCGACTCTGCGTGCAATGAACGCAAGAGAAGTGACACAATTTCACCTGGTTAATATTGCCAGCAAACCTGGATTTATTTTAGCTAAATATGCAGGTTTAAAAATACATACTCATGTGAATTGATTTTAAGAAAGGCATTGATGTTCATGGTTAGGTACACATTGGAGCAACGATATGCACCGCATCGATTATATGCAACGCAGGACACGCTAGATAAACTAGTAATATCATCAACCATGTGTAGTTAACTAGTGATTATGATTGATTGATTGTTTTTTATAAGATAAGTTTAATGCTAGCTAGCAACTTACCTTGGCATACTGCATTCGCGCAACAGGCAGGCTCCTCGTGGTGTGCAATGAGAGGCAGGTGGTTAGAGCGTTGGACTAGTTAACTGTAAGGTTGCAAGGTTGAATCCCCCGAGCTGACAAGGTGAAAATCTGTTGTTCTGCCCCTGAACGAGGAAGTTAACCCACCGTTCCTAGGCCGTCATTGAAAATAAGAATGTGTTCTAAACTGAAGGTTAAATAAAGGTTAAATAAAAAATATAATCTGCGTCCAAAAATACGTATCTATACGTATGGGCGTATAGATCGTCAGGACGTATAGATAGTAGAGGTGTACAGAGCAGATAGTAGAGGTGTACAGAGCAGATAGTATAGGTGTACAGAGCAGTAAGTATAGGTGTACAGAGCAGTAAGTATAGGTGTACAGAGCAGATAGTATAGGTGTACAGAGCAGATAGTATAGGTGTACAGAGCAGATAGTATAGGTGTATAGATAGTATAGGTGTACAAAGCAGATAGTATAGGTGTATAGATAGTATAGGTGTACAGAGCAGATAGTATAGGTGTACAGAGCAGATAGTATAGGTGTATAGAGCAGATAGTATAGGTGTACAAAGCAGATGGTATAGGTGTATAGATAGTATAGGTGTATAGAGCAGATGGTATAGGTGTACAAAGCAGATGGTATAGGTGTACAGAGCAGATAGTATAGTTGTACAAAACAGATAGTATAGGTGTATAGATAGTATAGGTGTATAGATAGTATAGGTGTATAGAGCAGATAGTATAGGTGTACAGAGCAGATAGTATAGGTGTATAGAGCAGATAGTATAGGTGTACAGAGCAGATAGTATAGGTGTACAGAGCAGATAGTATAGGTGTACAGAGCAGATAGTATAGGTGTACAGAGCAGATAGTATAGATGTACAGAGCAGATAGTATAGATGTACAGAGCAGATAGTATAGATGTACAGAGCAGATAGTATAGGTGTATAGATAGTATAGGTGTATAGAGCAGATAGTATAGGTGTACAGAGCAGATAGTATAGGTGTATAGATAGTATAGGTGTATAGAGCAGATAGTATAGGTGTACAGAGCAGATAGTATAGGTGTATAGATAGTATAGGTGTATAGAGCAGATAGTATAGGTGTACAGAGCAGATAGTATAGGTGTACAGAGCAGATAGTATAGGTGTACAGAGCAGATAGTATAGGCGTATAGATAGTATATGCGTATAGATAGTATATGCGTACAGAGCAGATGGTATAGGTGTACAGAGCAGATGGTATAGGTGTACAGAGCAGATGGTATAGGTGTACAGAGCAGATGGTATAGGTGTACAGAGCAGATGGTATAGGTGTACAGAGCAGATGGTCAGGGTGTACAGAGCAGATGGTATAGGTGTACAGAGCAGATGGTATAGGTGTACAGAGCAGATGGTATAGGTGTACAGAGCAGATGGTATAGGTGTACAGAGCAGATGGTATAGGTGTACAGAGCAGATGGTATAGGTGTACAGAGCAGATGGTATAGGTGTACAGAGCAGATGGTATAGGTGTACAGAGCAGATGGTATAGGTGTACAGAGCAGATGGTATAGGTGTACAGAACAGATGGTATAGGTGTACAGAGCAGATAGTATAGGTGTACAGAGCAGATAGTATAGGTGTACGGAGCAGATAGTATAGGTGTATAGATAGTATAGGTGTACAGAGCAGATACTATAGGTGTATAGAGCAGATAGTATAGGTGTACAGAGCAGATAGTATAGGTGTACAGAGCAGATAGTATAGGTGTACAGAGCAGATAGTATAGGTGTACAGAGCAGATAGTATAGGTGTACAGAGCAGATGGTATAGGTGTACGGAGCAGATGGTATAGGTGTACAGAGCAGATGGTATAGGTGTACAGAGCAGATGGTATAGGTGTACAGAGCAGATGGTATAGGTGTACAGAGCAGATGGTATAGGTGTACAGAGCAGATGGTATAGGTGTACAGAGCAGATGGTATAGGTGTACAGAGCAGATGGTATAGGTGTACAGAGCAGATGGTATAGGTGTACAGAGCAGATGGTATAGGTGTACAGAGCAGATGGTGTAGGTGTACAGAGCAGATGGTATAGGTGTACAGAGCAGATGGTATAGGTGTACAGAGCAGATGGTATAGGTGTACAGAGCAGATGGTATAGGTGTACAGAGCAGATAGTATAGGTGTACAGAGCAGATAGTATAGGTGTACAGAGCAGATAGTATAGGTGTATAGATAGTATAGGTGTACAGAGCAGATACTATAGGTGTATAGAGCAGATAGTATAGGTGTACAGAGCAGATGGTATAGGTGTACAGAGCAGATGGTATAGGTGTACAGACCAGATGGTATAGGTGTACAGAGCAGATAGTATAGGTGTACGGAGCAGATAGTATAGGTGTACAGAGCAGATAGTATAGGTGTATAGATAGTATAGGTGTACAGAGCAGATACTATAGGTGTATAGAGCAGATAGTATAGGTGTACAGAGCAGATAGTATAGGTGTACAGAGCAGATAGTATAGGTGTATAGATAGTATAGGTATATAGATAGTATAGGTGTATAGAGCAGATAGTATAGGTGTACAGAGCAGATAGTATAGGTGTACAGAGCAGATGGTATAGGTGTACAGAGCAGATAGTATAGGTGTATAGATAGTATAGGTGTACAGAGCAGATACTATAGGTGTATAGAGCAGATAGTATAGGTGTACAGAGCAGATAGTATAGGTGTACAGAGCAGATAGTATAGGTGTATAGATAGTATAGGTATATAGATAGTATAGGTGTATAGAGCAGATAGTATAGGTGTACAGAGCAGATAGTATAGGTGTACAGAGCAGATGGTATAGGTGTACAGAGCAGATAGTATAGGTGGACAGAGCAGATGGTATAGGTGTACAGAGCAGATAGTATAGGTGTACAGAGCAGATAGTATAGGTGTACAGAGCAGATAGTATAGGTGTACAGAGCAGATAGTATAGGTGTATAGATAGTATAGGTGTATAGATAGTATAGAATGTTGACTTAGAAGTTAGCTGTACTTTTTGATGTCTTGAGGCTTGGTAGTTTAGGGAACAAAAAACAACTGAGTGCAGGAACATTACAGTACAGCGTGTCAGTGCCTATTTGGAGCAAATGTGCTTCACTCCATTTGAAGATTGCAACACACTACATTACCATGCATTATCCTACATTTCCCCACAATACACTACATTACCCTGCAATACCCTACATTGAGATCCCTTCTCATCGAACAGTAAAGAAATCACTAGTGGGATGTTGTTTCCAGAAAGCACCTGATTTTCTATCAATGTCTTCTCAAGTGAGGACTTCTGACAAAGAGCATGAGACATTAATTGGACGGAACACCAGTGGACAGCCCGTCCTCTTGGATATATTAAAGGAGAAAATTTAATCTCCGTTCACTTTGAATATCGTCAGCCTTGGCTCCACAACAGCCAATAGAAACATGAATACCTACAACGGGAGCCAGCCTACTCGATAATAGGCTAGCCGCCCCCTGGCACTCAACAGAACGAGCATGAAATTGAAAATGGAGATGCTCTTTAATTGAGCCGATTAGCGGAAGAAGGGGAAAACAGATGGAGGGGACGAGAAAGCGTTACCTAGACAAGTGAAAATGAGTGAACGTCAGGTCGTTTGTTGTCATTAGTTCTCTTGGAACATTGTTAATGTGGTTTCGGAGCTGAGCATGTCTTTGTGGCATTTCTGACGGCGTGACGGTAATGACATACTTAAGTGTCCCTCGATTGATATGGTTAAGGGCAGAGTGGAGAAAGCAGGGCCACACTTGGGGGCTGGCTGAAAGGGAGGGCTAGGTTGTGTGGTCCCTGTCGGAAGGCTTTATCAGTGGCTTAATCAGGGTGATTTGTCCACTAATGTGGAGGACGAGAAGGACTGGCCGCCTGCAAGGGCATGCATTAGCCTCTACATCAACACAGAAGGCTCAACCCTATCTTGGCTGCTCCGCACGCACGCACGCACGCACGCACACACGCACACACACACGCTGACCAATACAAGCTGCTGGCGATGCAAGCACACAGATGCTGTATATTTACATAGTACATACGCTTACACTCACACATAAACAGACAGATTTGTGCACATGAACACATATGCAAAGATAATGACATTTCCCAACACAAACAACCACAGGCGGCGGTGCATAACTGTGTGTGTGTGGTGACATGGTGAGACCCTGCCGTTGTCTCTCCTCCTGGTGCATGACTATGGGTGTGTCGGGTCCATTAGAGCTGTGCCTGCCTCCTCCTTCTCCCATCTACCCCCCTCCCAGTCTCCCCAGCCCCAGCGAAGGCCCAACAAATCAACACTGATTTACTCCAATCTCAGCTTCCACCTCAAGTTTACAAACCCAATCTTAGAGGGAAGCAATGAAGAGGGGTGTGTTTATATATATGTGTGTGTGTGTGTGTGTGTGTGTGTGTGTGTGTGTGTGTGTGTGTGTGTGTGTGTGTGTGTGTGTGTGTGTGTGTATTGCATAATATGGATTGTGTATGTATGTGTTCCTCACTGCATGCGTGGAAATGTGTATGTGCCCCCTGTGTGTATGCGTCTCATCTCGTGTCTGAAGGTACTCAGTGACACACTGCGACTGCAGGATAGATAGAGGAAGTAGGGGGGAAAACTGGGAGACACAACACCTCTCGGCATATTTCAATAGAAAACAGGTCAACCAAAACCCAGAGGGGGGTAGCTTGGGCCCTGGAAGTAGTTACAATGGGATTACCTCTCTTCCTCTCTCCAAAGGGCTTTATTGGCATGGGAAACATATAGATTTACATTGCCAAAGCAAGTGGAATAGACAACAAACAAAAGGGAAATAAACAAGAGGAATAAACAAATCAGTAAACATTACACTCACAAAAGTTTTTAAAAAAATAGACATTTCAAATGTTATATTATTGGCTTTGTACAGTGTTGTAACAATGTGCAAATAGTTTAAGTATGAAAGAGAAAATAAATAAATATAAATGTATAGGTCATATTTACAATGCTGTTTATGGGTTGCGTTTTTCTCATGGCAACAGGCCACACATCTTGCCACTGTGTTTGCACACTGCTGCATTTTGCCTAGGAGATATGGGAGTTTATCAATGTTTGATTTGTTTTCAAATGATTTGTGGGTCTGTGTGATCTGTGGGAAAAATATCTCTCTCTAATGTGGTCATACATTTGCCAGGAGGTTAGGAAGTGCAGCTCAGTTTGTGGGCAGTGGGCACATAGCCTGTCTTCTCTCGAGAGCCAGGTCTGCCTATGGTTGTCACGTTCTGACCTTTATTTCCTTTGTTTTGTCATTATTTAGTATGGTCAGGGCGTGAGTTGGGGTGGGCAGTCTGTTTGTTTTTCTATGATTTGGGGATTTCTATGTTTCGGCCTAGTATGGTTCTCAATCAGAGGCAGGTGTCATTAGTTGTCTCTGATTGAGAATCATACTTAGGTAGCCTGGGTTGCACTGTTTGTTTGTGGGTGATTGTCTATGTTGATTGCTTGTTTCAGCGCAGTTCGCATTAGCTTCACGGTTGTTATTTCGTTTATTGTTTTTGTATAGGGTTTCAGTGTTTTCTTTATTAAAATGAATGATGAACACATACTACGCCGCATTTTGGTCCTCCGATCCATCTCGCCTCTCCTCTTCAGATGAAGAGGAGGACGATCGTGACAATGGTAGCCTCTCTCAATAGAAAGTCTATGCTCACTGAGTCAGTACATATTCAAGGATTGTTGGGTCTAAACATTTTTTTAGTAATTTTTTTTTTACAGTTACTTTACCAGAGAAGTTGACTGAGAATACATTCTCATTTACAGCAACGACCTGGGGAATAGTTACAGGGGAGAGGAGGGGGATGAATGAGCCAATTGTAAATGTTTCGGTCCTGGGGCTCTGTGGGGTGTGTTTGTATTTGTGAACAGAGCCCTAGAACCAGCTAGCTGAGGGGACTCTAAGTTCATCACTCTGTAGGTGACGGCTTTGTGGTGGAATATGTGGGCATCACTTCCTTTTAGGCGGTTTTAGAATTTAACAACTCTTTTCTGGATTTTGATAACTAGTGTGTATAGACCGAATTCTGCTCTGCATGCATTGTTTGGGGTTTTGCGTTGTACACAAAGTGTATTTTTGCAGAATTCTGCATGCAGTCTGAATTAGGTATTTGTCCGATTTTGTGAATTTTTAGCAAAATCCTAATTGGGGAGTTTTATAGAAGGCCCTTCTTGCCTTGTCTCTTAGATAGTTCACAGGAAGTTACTTGAGGGGTTGATGTTAAGGCAGAGGTAGGTATAATTGTTCTTGTACTCTAGGGCAACAGTGTCAGGAAATAATTTGTTGTATTGGCTACTGGACTTTTTTTGGAACACCATTATTTTTGTCTTACTAAGATTCACTGTCAGGGCCCAAGTCTGACAGAATCTGTGCAGAAGATCTAGGTGCTGCTGTAGGCCCTCCTTGGTTAGGGACAGAAGCATCAGATCATCTGCAAACAGTAGACATTTGATTTCAGTCCAGTAGGGTGAGGACGGGTGCTGTAGACTGTTTTAGTAATCTCGCCAATTCATTGACATACAGTGCTTTTGGAAATTATTCAGACCCCTTGACATTTTCCACATTCTTTCATTACAGCCTAATTTTGAATGTATAGATATATATATATATCTATATCTTTTTTGAAATGTATGCTAATTAATAAAAAATGAAATATAACATTTACATACAGTACCAGTCAAAGGTTCGCACACACCTACTCATTCCAGGGTTTTTATTTATTTGTACCATTTTCTACATTGTAGAATAATAGTGAAGACATGAAAACTATGAAATAACACACATGGAATCATGTAGTAAACAAAAAAGCATTAAACAAATAAAAATATATTTCATGTTTGAGATTCTTCAAAGTTGCCACCCTTTGCCTTGATGACAGCTTTGCACACTCTTGGCATTCTCTCAACCAGCTTCATGAGGTTGTCACCTGAAATGCATTTCAATTAACAGGTGTGCCTTGTTAAAAGTTAATTTGTGGAATGTCTTTCTTGCATTTGAGCCAATCAGTTGTGTTGTGACAAGGTAGGGTTGGTATTCAGAAGATAGCCTTATTTGGTAAAAGACCAAGTCCATATTATGTCAAGAACAGTCCATTACTTTAAGACATGCAGGCCAGTCGATGCAGAACATTTCAAGAACTTTGAAAGTTTCTTCAAATGCAGTCACAAAAATCATCAAGCGCTATGATGAAACTAGCTCTCATGAGGACAGCCACAGGATAGGAAGACCCAGAGTTACCTAAGCTGCAGAGGATAAGTTCATTAGAGTTACCAGCCTCCGATTGCAGCACAAATAAATGCTTCACAGATTTCAAGTAAAAGACGACTGCGTGAAACAGGCCTTGGTCGAATTGCTGCAAAGATACCACTACTTACGGACACCAATAAGAAGAGACTTGCTTGGGCCAACAGATGCGCAGTCTCAACGTCAACAGTGAAGAGGCGACTCCGGGATTATGGCCTTCTAGGCAGAGTTGCAAAGAAAAAGCCATATATCGGACTGGACAATAAAAATAAGATTAAGATGGGCAAAAGAACACTGACACTGGAACTCTGCCTAGAAGGCCAGCATCTTCCCAACAGTGAAGTGTCTCCACTTCGCTGTTGACGTTGAGACTGGTGTTTTGCGGGTACTATTTAATGAAGCTGCCAGTTGAGGACTTGTGAGGCGTCTGTTTCTCGAACTAGACACTCAAATGTGCTTGTCCTCTTGCTCAGTTGTGCACTGTGGCCTCCCACCCCTCTTTCTATTCTGGTCAGAGACAGTTTGTGCCTTTCTGTGAAGGGAGTAGTACACAGTGTTGTACCAGATCTTCAGTTTCTTGGCAATTTCGCACAAGGAATAGCCTTCATTTCTCAGAAAAAGGATAGACTGACGAGTTTCAGAAGAAAGGTGTTTGTTTCTGGCCAATTTAAGCCTATAATGGAACCCACAAATGATGATGCTCCACATGCTCAACTAGTCTAAATAAGGACAGTTTTATTGCTTCTTTAAATCAGAACAACAAAAGGGTTTTCTTATGATCAATTAGCCTTTTAAAATTATAAACTTGGATTAGCTAACATGGCGCCATTCGAACACAGGCGTGATGGTTGCTGATAATGGGCCTCTGTACGCCTATGTAGATATTACATTTAAAAAATTGCAGTTTCCAGTTACAATAGTAATTTACAACATTAACAAGGTCTACACTGTATTTCTGATCCATTTGATGTTATTTTAATGGTAAAAAAAAAAAAAAAAAAAAAAGGACATTTCTCAGTGACCGGTAGTGTATGAGTGAGAGAGAGAGCGAGAGCGATGTGTAGTTAAAATGGACAAAAAACACAGATTTCTTTCCTGAGGGCAGGGAAAGAATGGGGTAAGACAGGGATGCAGTTTGAGCCCCACACTCTTCAACATACATAAAAATCTATGAGTGAAAGGGAAAAAGAGGGAAAAAGAAAGAGAGAGAGCGAGAGAAAGAGAGGGAAATAGAGAGAGTGGTCACGAGCAGATGAGCTCCTATATTTTTCAGCATGTTCTTTAAAAAAGATAGGTAAACTTGGATTTTTCAGCAAGAACATATACAGAATACAACCCTCCACAACATAACCTTCACTCCAAATTAAAAATCAAAACCTACAACCTGATTTTGGACGGAATTACCTAGAAGGCTTACAACTACCAAAGATTATTATTCCCAAGCTATATAGCAAATGCTCTGGCAAACAAACAGAGACCTGAAAACACCATCCAACCTGGAACTGAGTGAGTAATGTTTAGTTTGAAGCTATATTTTATTTCCAAAAGCCAAGAAGAAAAATACTTTACAATGATATATTGTTTTTATTTATAAGGACTGAATGCTAAATTAAAGCTACCAAGCTTGATACAACTTCAATTAGCACTGATGTGTCAAGTGAGAGGTGTCAAAGCCCTTAATCCCAACAATGGCA
Source organism: Oncorhynchus kisutch (assembly GCF_002021735.2). NCBI lineage: Eukaryota > Metazoa > Chordata > Actinopteri > Salmoniformes > Salmonidae > Oncorhynchus > Oncorhynchus kisutch. The sequence continues at coordinate 13,989,062 of NC_034183.2, read as the reverse complement.
GGAGAGCCTCAGCCAAATGGAGAGGCCTTAGAAGCACTGTTCAGAGGTAATTAAAATACAGTACCCTCTGTATGTAAAGAATAATAAGACACAAAAAGAGTACAAAATGAAGCTCCTTATGGAAAATCAAGAGACACATTTAGCTGATTATTATAAAAATGGGAACATCAGCAACCTCATCTTCCACACAAACCATCTCCAGGCATGGCACAGTGCTATATTAACACACTACCCCTCTGGTAAAGGGGGGTGTTACCGATGGGTGGACACTCAGAATACTAGACAACGAGGACTCTGAGTCAGCTAATATATATCTCTAGAAGTCTACAACAGTATTGGTACAGGGCCACCGCAAACAGTTTCAGCTGCACTTTCACCTAATCAAAGAAATAGCTCAGCAGGAGAAGCTCTTCCTTGAGAAAGATACCCCCTCCCCAAGCAGGTCAGACCAGACCTCTTCATTACATAAACTCACAGACGAGCAACCCCAAGCGGAAAGTCAACCTCCCAGCACAGAATACTACAACCTCATTGAAATGAGGGATAAATTCACCCAGCTGGAGGTAAGGCAGGTGGAGCTGGAACAGCAGGTGATTACACCCCAGTCAGCACAGACCCAGACAACAGTCCAGCACAACAACACCCCCTTAACTAGACCTGGAAGTGGAGAAAGACACATCTGCATTCTGGACTGTAGTGAGACAACATCTACAGGAGAAAGAGCAGGAGAAGAACAAAGCACTAGAGGAGAGGATCAGACTGCTGGAGGAGAGGGTGAGGGGGATGGCTGGTGACAGAGAACAACCCATTAGAGGAGAGGATCAGACTGCTGGAGGAGAGGGTGAGGGGGATGGCTGGTGACAGAGAACAACCCATTAGAGGAGAGGATCAGACTGCTGGAGGAGAGGGTGAGGGGGATGGCTGGTGACAGAACAACCCATTAGAGGAGAGGATCAGACTGCTGGAGGAGAGGGTGAGGGGGATGGCTGGTGACAGAGAACAACCCATTAGAGGAGAGGATCAGACTGCTGGAGGAGAGGGTGAGGGGGATGGCTGGTGACAGAGAACAACCCATTAGAGGAGAGGATCAGACTGCTGGAGGAGAGGGTGAGGGGGATGGCTGGTGACAGAGAACAACCCATTAGAGGAGAGGATCAGACTGCTGGAGGAGAGGGTGAGGGGGATGGCTGGTGACAGAGAACAACCCATTAGAGGAGAGGATCAGACTGCTGGAGGAGAGGGTGAGGGGGATGGCTGGTGACAGAGAACAACCCATTAGAGAGGTGGCCACCCCAGCAGAGAAGCCAGCAGAACAGCTCACCTCAGCTCCCGACAAGTCTCGACACCACAGCAGTCCACCCCAGGCCCTGACCGTAGCGTCGACATCACAGCGGGACAGACAAATGAAGCCCAAACCTAGGGGATCCCAACCCCTCTAAGCCACCCTGATAGCCCTTCTGACAACCCCCCCATACCCACTGAGGACATACACAAGACACAGATTGTACTCCTTATAGACTCAAACGGGAAATATATATACAAGAAAAAAAAACAGGACCAACTAGGGTCACCCAGCCACATAATAACACACACAGGCACAAACGACCTGAGAACACAGCAGGATAGGGTGGCCACAGCACTCAAATGAGTGATTGAAAAAGTTATTCTACTTTCCCCAACGCACAAGTGGTTATCTCCACCCTGATATCACGAAAAGACTTCCACCCTGCTACCATGCAAAGGGTAAACTGTTTGCATGTATTTCAAGTATTTCCCGTGACTGTGCCTCAAAACCAAATGTTTTCCTGGCCCACCACTCCACCCTGGAATTGAATAGCCTTTACAACCAGGTCCACCTATACAAGGCAGCAGTGCCCACCTTCGCCCGAACCCTAAAGGACAACGCTCTCAAACGCAGTCCCAAGACTTCACACAGGAGCTACAGATTTATAGACACCCCGCCCAGACCAGCAAGACACACTCCCAGACCTGCAGGACCCCGGGACCTATACATAGAGGTCCCACGCCGAGATGACCTACATCCAGACCACAACACTACCAGCCACATCTACACCCCCACCCCAACCAATCGACAACCCCCCAAGTCAACCATGCCCACACCCCATTTAGGCCCCCTAAATGTATCATTTACAGGCCCAGGGACATGTACTAGTCTGTGGCGACCTAAATGCCAGAACCGGACAAACACCTGCCTGGAGGTTTTCCCTCCCCCATATGCCCCCCTAGGCACAACTATGACTACATATCCAACAAAAACAGGTCACAACTCCTGCAGCTCTGTCACACGCTGGGTATGTACATAGTCAATGGTAGGCTTCGAGGGTAGTCCTACGGTAGGTACACCTATAGCTCATCCCTTGGTAGTACTGTAAACTACTTTATCACTGACCTCAACCCAGAGTCTCTTAAAACATTCACAGTCAGCCCACTGACAGCCCTATCAGACCACAACAAAATCACAGTTTACTTGAACAGAGCTATGATCAATTGTGTGGCATCAAAGCCAAAGGAACGGAATAATATTAAGAAATGCTATAGATGGAAGGAACATAGTGTGGAAACCTACCAAAAAACAATTAGGCAACAACAAATTCAATCCCTTTTAGACAACTTCCTGGACAAAACGTTCCACTGTAATAGCGAAGGTGTAAAATTGGCAGTAGAAAATCTAAACAGTATATTTGAACTCTCAGCTTCCCTATCAAATCTAAACATTTCAAACAGAAAACTGAAGAAAATGAACAATGACGACAAATGGTTTGATGAAGAATGCAAAAACCTAAGAAAGAAATTGAGAAACCTGCCCACCCAAAAACAGAGACCCAGAAAACCTGAATATGGTGAATCACTAACACAATAAAGAAATACACTATGGAAAAAGAAGGACCAGCATGTCAAAAAATCAGCTCAATGTAATTGAAGCATCAATAGACTAACCACTTTTGGGAAAATTGGAAAACACTAAGAATTATCTATCCAAAATGGAGATGTATGGGTAAACCAAAGCACACACAGCAAAAACATATACATGATCGAATACAAATATTAGAATCAACTATTAAAGACTACCATAACCCATCTGATTATCCAATTACCTTGAATGAACTACAGGACAAAATAAAAACCCTCGAACCCAAAAAGGCCTGTGGTGTTGATGGTGTCCTCAATGAAATGATAAAATATACCGACAACAAATTCCAATTGGGTATACTTAAACTCTTTAACATCATCCTTAGCTCTGCCATCTTCCCCAATATTTGGAATTAAGGACTGATCACTCCAATCCACAAAAGCAGAGACAAATTTGAACACAATAACTACCGTGGGATTGATTGATTCTATACATCGTTTGACATGTTTATACGAACTGTAATGGAACTGTTGTCTGAACTAAGTGCCTGCGCCTTGTGAATTTGGATTTGTGAATTAAAAGCGCAAACAAAAAGGAGGTATTTGGACATAGACAGACTTTATCGAACCAAACAAACATTTATTGTGGAACTGGGATTACTGGGAGTGCATTCCGATGAAGACCATCAAAGGTAAGTTAATATTTATAACGCTATTTCTGACTTCTGTTGACTCCACAACATGGCGGGTATCTGTATGGCTTGTTTTGGTCTCTGAGCGCTGTACTCAGATTATTGCATGGTGTGCTTTTTCCATAAAGATTTTTTAAAATCTGACACAGCGGTTGCATTAAGGAGAAGTATATATTTAATTCCATGTATAACACTTGTATTTCCATCAACATTTATGATGAGTATTTCTGTAAATTGATGTCTCTCTGCAATATGACTGGATGTTTTGGAAGCGAAACATAACTGAACATTACTGAACATAACGCGCCAAAGTAAACTGAGATTTTGACATATAAATATGAACTTTATCGAACAAAACATAAATGAATTGTGTAACATGAAGTCCTATGGGTGTCATCTGATGAAGATCATCAAAGGTTAGTGATTCATTTTATCTCTATTTCAGCTTTTTGTGACTCCTCTCTTTGGCTGGAAAAATAGCTGTGTTTTTCTGTGAATAGGTGCTGACCTAACATCATCGCATGGTATGCTTTCGTCATAAAGCCTTTTTGAAATCGGACACTGTGGTGGGATTAACAACAAGTTTATCTTTAAAATTGTGTAAAATACTTTAATATTTTAATTATGAGATTTCTGTTGTTTGAATTTGGTGCCCTGCACTTTCACTGGCTGTTGTCAAATCGATCCCGTTAACGGGATTTCAGCTGTAAGAAGTTTAAGCCCCACCCTCTTCAACATATATATCAACGAATAGGCGAGGGCACTAGAACAGTCTGCAGAACCCGGCCTCACCCTACTAGAATCTGAAGTCAAATATCTACTGTTTGCTGATGATATGGTGCTTCTGTCACCAACCAAGCAGGACCTACAGCAGCACCTAGATCTTCTGCACAGATTCTGCCAGACCTGGGCCCTGAAAGTAAATCTCAGCAAGACAAAATAATGGTGTTCCAAAAAAGGTCCAGTCGCCAGGCCCAGAAATACAAATTCCATCTAGACACCTTTGCCCTAGAGCACACCAAAAACTATACATACCTTGGCCCAAACATCAGCGCCACAGGTAACTGCCACAAAGCTGTGACTGATCTGAGAGACAAGGCAAGAAGGGCCTTCTATGCCATCAAAAGGAACATCCAATTTGACATAAAAATACTTAAATCAGTTATAGAACCCAATGCCCTTTATGGTTGTGAGGTCTGGGGTCCGCTCACCAACCAAGAATTCACAAAATGGGACAAACCCCAAATTGAGACTCTGCATGCAGAACTCTGCAAAAATGTCCTCCTTGTACAACGTAAAACACCAAATAATGCCTGCAAAGCAGAATGAGGCCGATACCCGCTAATTATCAAAATCCAGAAGAGAGCTGCTAAATTCTACAACCACCTAAAAGGAAGCGATTCCCAAACCTTCTATAACAAAGCCATCACCTACAGAGAGATGAACCTGGAGAAGAACACCCTAAGCAAGCTGGTCCTGGGGCTCTGTTCACAAACAGACCACACAGAGCCCCAGGACAGAAACACAATTAGACCCAACCAAATCTTGAGAAAACAAAAAGATTATTCTTTCCAATGTGTCAAGTAATTAACAAAAAAACCAGAGCAAACTAGAATGCTATTTGGTCCTAAACAGAGAGTACACAGTGGCAGAATACCTGACCACTGTGACTGACACAAACGTAAGGAAAGCTTTGACTATGTACAGACTCATTGAGCACAGCCTTGCTATTGAGAAAGGCCGCTGTAGGCAGACCTTGCTCTCAAGAGAAGACAGGCTATGTGCACACTGCCCACAAATTGAGCTGCTTTCTAATCTTCTGCCAAATGTATGAGCATATTAGAGACACATATTTCCCTCAGATTACACAGATCTACAAAGATTTAAAAAACAAACTACTGGGTGAAATACCAGTGTGCCATCACAGCAGCAAGATTTGTGGCCTGTTGCCACAAGAAAAGGGCAACCAGTGAAGAACAAACACCATTGTAAATACAACCCATATTTATGTTTAATTATTTTCCCTTTTGTACTAACCATTTGCACATTGTTACAACACTTTGTGTATATACAGTGGGGCAAAAAAGTATTTAGTCAGCCACCAATTGGGCAAGTCCCACTTAAAAAGATGAAAGAGGCCTGTAATTTTCATCATAGGTACACTTCAATAAACTATGACAGACAAAATGAGAAAAAAAATCCAGAAAATCACATTGTAGGATTTTTAATGAATTTATTAGCAAATTATGGTGGAAAATAAGTATTTGGTCACCTACAAACAAGCAAGATTTCTGGCTCTCACAGACCTGTAACTTCTTCTTTAAGAGGCTCCTCTGTCCTCCACTCATTACCTGTATTAATGGCACCTTTTTGAACTTGTTATCATTATAAAAGACACCTGTCCACAACCTCAAACAGTCACACTCCAAACTCCACTATGGCCAAGACCAAAGAGCTGTCAAAGGACACCAGAAACAAAATTGTAGACCTGCACCAGGCTGGGAAGACTGAATCTGCAATAGGTAAGCAGCTTGGTTTGAAGAAATCAACTGTGGGAGCAATTATTAGGAAATGGAAGACGTACAAGACCACTGATAATCTCCCTCGATCTGGGGCTCCACGCAAGATCTCACCCCGTGGGGTCAAAATGATCACAAGAACGGTGAGCAAAAATCCCAGAACCACACGGGGGGACCTAGTGAATGACCTGCAGAGAGCTGGAACCAAAATAACACAGCCTACCATCAGTAACACACTACGCCGCCAGGGACTCAAATCCTGCAGTGCCAGACGTGTCCCCCTGCTTAAGCCAGTACATGTCCAGGCCCGTCTGAAGTTTGCTAGAGAGCATTTGGATGATCCAGAAGAAGTTTGGGAGAATGTCATATGGTCAGATGAAACCAAAATAGAACTTTTTGGTAAAAACTCAACTCGTCGTGTTTGGAGGACAAAGAATGCTGAATTGCATCCAAAGAACACCATACCTACTGTAAAGCATGGGGGTGGAAAAATCATGCTTTGGGGCTTTTTTTCTGCAAAGGGACCAGGACGACTGATCTGTGTAAAGGAAAAAATGAATGGGGCCATGTATCGTGAGATTTTGAGTGAAAACCTCCTTCCATCAGCAAGGGCATTGAAGATGAAACGTGGCTGGGTCTTTCAGCATGACAATGATCCCAAACACTCCGCCCGGGCAATGAAGGAGTGGCTTCGTAAGAAGTATTTCAAGGTCCTGGAGTGGCCTAGCCAGTCTCCAGATCTCAACCCCATAGAAAATCTTTGGAGGGAGTTGAAAGTCTGTGTTGCCCAGCTACAGCCCCAAAACATCACTACTCTAGAGGAGATCTGCATGGAGGAATGGGCCAAAATACCAGTAACAGTGTGTTAAAACCTTGTGAAGACTTACAGAAAAAGTTTGACCTCTGTCATTGCCAACAAAGGGTACATAAAGTATTGAGATAAACTTTTGTTATTGAACAACTACTTATTTTCCAACATAATTTGCAAATAAATTCATTAAAAATCCTACAATGTGATTTTCTAGTTGAAGTGTACCTATGATGAAAATTACAGGTCATCTTTTTAAGTGGGAGAACTTGCACAATTGGTGGCTGACTAAATACTTTTTTGCACCACTGTATAAACACACAGACACACACACACACACACACACATAATATGACATTTGAAATGCCTTTATTCTTTTGGAACTTCTGTGAGTGTAACGTTTACTGTTCATTTTTATTGTTTATTTCATTTTTGTATATTATCTACTTGCCTTGCTTGGCAATGGTAACATACAGTGCCTTGCGAAAGTATTCGCCCCCCTTGAACTTTGCGACCTTTTGCCACATTTCAGGCTTCAAACATAAAGATATAAAACTGTATTTTTTTGTGAAGAATCAACAACAAGTGGGACACAATCATGAAGTGGAACGACATTTATTGGATATTTCAAACTTTTTTAACAAATCAAAAACTGAAAAATTGGGCGTGCAAAATTATTCAGCCCCCTTAAGTTAATACTTTGTAGCGCCACCTTTTGCTGCGATTACGGCTGTAAGTCGCTTGGGGTATGTCTCTATCAGTTTTGCACATCGAGACTGAAATTTTTTCCCATTCCTCCTTGCAAAACAGCTCGAGCTCAGTGAGGTTGGATGGAGAGCATTTGTGAACAGCAGTTTTCAGTTCTTTCCACAGATTCTTGATTGGATTCAGGTCTGGAATTTGACTTGGCCATTCTAACACCTGGATATGTTTATCTTTGAACCATTCCATTGTAGATTTTGCTTTATGTTTTGGATCATTGTCTTGTTGGAAGACAAATCTCTGTCCCAGTCTCAGGTCTTTTGCAGACTCCATCAGGTTTTCTTCCAGAATGGTCCTGTATTTGGCTCCATCCATCTTCCCATCAATTTTAACCATCTTCCCTGTCCCTGCTGAAGAAAAGCAGGCCCAAACCATGATGCTGCCACCACCATGTTTGACAGTGGGGATGGTGTGTTCAGGGTTATGAGCTGTGTTGCTTTTACGCCAAACATAACATTTTGCATTGTTGCCAAAAAGTTCAATTTTGGTTTCATCTGACCAGAGCACCTTCTTCCACATGTTTGGTGTGTCTCCCAGGTGGCTTGTGGCAAACTTTAAACGACACTTTTTATGGATATCTTTAAGAAATGTCTTTCTTCTTGCCACTGTTCCATAAAGGCCAGATTTGTGCAATATACGATTGATTGTTGTCCTATGGACAGAGTCTCCCACCTCAGCTGTAGATCTCTGCAGTTCATCCAGAGTGATCATGGGCCTCTTGGCTGCATCTCTGATCAGTCTTCTCCTTGTATGAGCTGAAAGTTTAGAGGGACGGCCAGGTCTTGGTAGATTTGCAGTGGTCTGATACTCCTTCCATTTCAATATTATCGCTTGCACAGTGCTCATTGGGATGTTTAAAGCTTGGGAAATCCTTTTGTATCCAAATCCGGCTTTAAACTTCTTCACAACAGTATCTCGGACCTGCCTGGTGTGTTCCTTGTTCTTCATGATGCTCTCTGCGCTTTTAACGGACCTCTGAGACTATCACAGTGCAGGTGCATTTATACGGAGACTTGATTACACACAGGTGGATTGTATTTATCATCATTAGTCATTTAGGTCAACATTGGATCATTCAGAGATCCTCACTGAACTTCTGGAGAGAGTTTGCTGCACTGAAAGTAAAGGGGCTGAATAATTTTGCACGCCCAATTTTTCAGTTTTTGATTTGTTAAAAAAGTTTGAAATATCCAATAAATGTCGAGAGAGGGAGAAAGATAGAGAGTCTGTGTTCACTTGCACATTTCGGTATTGATTGAATCTCTGACAAACTCCAGGGTCGCCTTATTGGGAGGAGGCTGAGATCATTGTGACCTCTCACAGATACACTGTTTGACCTCACAATGATTAATCTCAGAATAGGAGAAATACAGAGATACAGTGGGTGGGTCTTTTTTCTTCTTCATGCTGTGATCTTCATGCAACACCTTCATATACAGACGTAGGATCTTATTTTGAGCCAGTTTGCTACAGCAGGAAAATAATTCTGCAGCAACAGGACATGAAAGTTATCATGTGGATTATAATTAATGGCCATTTTTGTAGGGGTTGATAAGAATTTTGGTAAGGGAAAATCAAGTCTGACATTTCATTGTGGATTCTACAATCTTCAGAAGCCTTTTCAAAACTTCCAATACACTACAAGTTAAACATTTCCTACATTGCAGGCAAGTTCTCCTGCAACAGGGTTATCTAATTAAGATACTATATCTGTACTGTACTGGCATCACAACCCACAGAGATATTGTCCACTGGTTCCCATTCCTATTGTTTTCAATCAAATTAATCAGTTATAGATTTTATCATAGTGTTGTAAGAGTGACAGATAGAATAGGTGGATATGACAAAAGCTGCTGAAAAAAGTGAACACACACAAGGTGCACGTGTGAGTCCACGTAAAGGTCGACACACTCACGTCAAACAGCTTCTCAATGTACATCTCCTCGTTGACGCGATCTCGCAGAATGTCCTGGTTCTGCCGCACAAACGTGATATAGGTATCAGCCAGGTCCATCCCTGGCTTCTGAGAGCAGAGAGAGAGAGGGAGGAGAAGGGGAGAGATGGAAAAACACAAGGAGGGAGATAGGATTAAACACAGGGAAGTGTAATAGGTAAGTTCAGTTGAGAAAGACAGTATTAGTCCATAACAATTCATCAGCGAAGGTCCATATTCATTGACTTAAGTTTTATTTTCGATGGAAAACATGGACACTGAATTTTAACTGTTGCATGCTAACAAATCCCCTTCGAGACATGTAAAAAATAATAAATAAATAAAAACACAAAAAGCACACCACAATCACTGTCAGAATAACAAGTGGTGGAGCTGTTAACAGCTAAACATTTAGGCAATGTCAAAGCAATCGTTTCGCCAGAGAGAGGCCAGAGGCAGAAAAGAGGGTTAGTCCTCTTCCATTCACACTCTCTGTGTCAGTGGGAGATTACACTGTAATGCTATTGTAATTGCTTTGACATCTTTCACACCCATTTCACAGGGCCTTAGATGGCCCCCAGGGCCCGATGTCCTGCTACAGTTCTGAACACGGCACGCCAACTCCCCTGTGGAAAACAAGGAAACAGAGCTATGTGCTGATTTAAAAAAATTGACGCGGAAAACCCCTTCTCCTGATGTTTTTCCAGAGAGACAGAAGAGAGGACTGTGATTACAAACTGTCATTATAGCAACTGAAGAGGAAGGTGGGTAACTGACACACTGGGGTGATAGGCCTTTGTGTGTGTGTGGCCTTCCTTACCTTAGGTTGAGGTAGTCATTAGAGCTGGGAGCATGTAAACAGGTGCATTGACGTAACGGAGGTGACGCTGCCATAACGGAGGTGATTCTGACATGATGGAAATGACCCTGATGAGTCAGAAGTGGTTGTGACCCTGACTCACTGTCGTGTAATTACTTTAAAAATAACAGATTTCAAACTTGGCGTAGTCGTCACCCACTGTCTAGGTCACAGTCAGGATGTATGTGAACTTCATAAGAGGTAATTCTAATTAATTTCATGGCCCTACGCTGATAAGTCATAACCAATGTAAAATAATCACATATTATGAGACAATCAATAAAAACTTAGATCAAACGATGCACAAACACATCTCATTTCAAACCAGGAAAGCATCATATCCTGTATATTTCAAAGAAAGATGTTGTTCACTCATTGCCACATAACTGAACTCATTGTGCTTGACTGAATGGCTCAATGTTAGTTGCCTAGCAGCATAACAGCCATTCTAAAATGTGTTCAAAATAAACTCTGACTCTCATATTTCCCCTCAAAATATTACCTCTATTGTACAAATACTACCGAAATAAACCTGGAACGATGGGTACAGTAAGTACAGTAAGGGGGACCCTGCTATAGGGATGTAGGGGGGAGGGGGGTGAGCTGTGGGGTTAGGGTCAGGGGGGTTGTGTCTGATGATTGACAGGCCTGTCAGGAAACTGTAATCCAGTGGGTGGAGACTGAATCCACCACTTCCTGAGCTGCAGTGAGTGACAGTATGGATTGGACAGGTGTGTGTTTGTGTGTGTGTGGTGTGGTGTATTTGTATGTGTGTGTGGGGTGGTGTGTTTGTGTGTGTGTGGGGTGGTGTGTTTGTGTGTGTGTGTGTGTGTGGGGGGGGGGGGGGGGGGTGGTGTGTTTGTGAATGTATGTCAGGATCATTGGCAATATATCACTGTCCCTGTTGTCACAAGGGCATCAATCCCCCCCACCTCCAAGGCAGAGCCCTCTCCATTACCCTCTTTCCCCCACCCTCTTCCCCTCTCTCTCTTCTTCAGTGACAAGGTGACAAAGCAGTATGACAGGGAGGCATAGAAAGAGATGGAGAATGAGATGGAGGCCTGGAGAAAATAAGCTATCAACACAAAGTGTAGAAATGTGTTTCTCATAAAGACATTTAATATAAAATGATATAATACAAAGTGACATGAATGTATTCAATCGAAGGTGACATGCAGTTCCCAATAATTCATATGGACGTTTGATGACCTGCACCTCAGTGTCATGGGGTTAAAGTACAGTAAGGGGGACCCTGCTATAGGGATGTAGGGGGGAGAGGGGTGAGCTGTGGGGTTAGGGTCAGGGGGGTTGTGTCTGATGATTGACAGGCCTGTCAGGAAACTGTAATCCAGTGGGTGCAGACGTTTAATCCACCACTTCCTGAGCTGCAGTGAGTGACAGTATGGATTGGACAGGTGTGGGGTGGTGTGTGTGCGTGCGTGTGTGTGTGTGTGTAGGGTGGTGGCCTGGCCACATCTGCAGTCCTCATGCCTAAGGCACGTTCACACAGATGAGCAGGGACCCTGGGTATCTTTCTTTGGTGTTTTTCAGTAGAAAGGCCTCTTTAGTGCCCTAAGTTTACATAACTGTGACCTATTCTGCCTACCGTCTGTAGGCTTTTAGTGTCTTTTTTAAAGGTTTACTTTTTTTAACCTTTACTTAACTAGGCAAGTCAGTTAAGAACAAATTCTTATTTTCAATGACGGCCTAGGAACAGTGGGTTAACTGCCTGTTCAGGGGCAGAACGACAGATTTGTATCTTGGTGTTGGTGTAGTGGTGTTGGTGGTGTAGTGGTGTAGTGAACACTCTAACCACTAGGCTACCCTGCCTCCCCATAACAACCGTTCCACAGGTGCATGTTCATTAATTGCTTATGGTTCATTGGACAAGCATGGGAGACAGTGTTTAAAACCTTTACAATGAAGATCTGTGAAGTTATTTGGATTTTTACGACTTATCTTTGAAAGACAGGGTCCTGAAAAAGGGACTTTTCTTTTTTTGCTGAGTTTAGATGGAGGCATGGAGGCGATAGAGAAAGAGATGGAGGCATGGACCAGGTTCCAACATAACTACACTCTAGATTGGGGCCAAAACACACGGGCCGCCCTCTGTCACGCTCTGCCCTCTTTCAAAGAATGAGCCTCAGTTCTGTACTTGACTTGTAGCCAAACATGCTAGACACACAACCACACACAGAGGCTATTCCAGACTGTCAACAATCTAGTGTGAAATCAAATCATGTCAAAAGGAGGCAGATGGAAAAAAGGTGTGTGTGGTGGTGGAGTTGGTGGTGGAATTGCCAGAGGTGGTGGTGGAGTCTACTGATAACTACTTTGAGGAAAAATGTACTTGCTTTGACTGTGATATGTGGTTGTCTCACCTAGCTATCTTAAGATGAATGCAATAACTGTAAGGCGCTCTGGATAAGAGCGTCTGCTAAATGACTAAAATGTAGAAATGTGGTGGTGTAGTGGTGTTGGTGTAGTGGTGGTGTTGGTGTAGTGGTGGTGTTGGTGTAGTGGTGGTGGTGGTGTAGGTGGTGTAGTGGTGTTGGTGGTGTAGTGGTGTAGTGGTGTTGGTGTTGGTGTAGTGGTGGTGGTGAGTAGTGGTGGTGGTGGTGTAGGTGGTGTTGGTGTAGGTGGTGCTGTAGTGGTGGTGTTGGTGTAGTGGTGGTGGTATAGGTGTAGTGGTGGTGGTGGTGTAGTGGTGGTGGTGGTATAGTGGTGGTGTAGTGGTGGTGATGTAGTGGTGTTAGTGGTGTAGTGGTGTTGGTGGTGTAGGTGTAGTGGTGGTGGTGAGTAGTGGTGGTGGTGGTGGTGTAGTGGTGGTGGTGTAGGTGGTGTTGGTGTAGGTGGTGTTGGTGGTGTAGTGGTGGTGGTGTAGTGGTGTGGTGGTGGTGTAGTAGTGGTGGTGGTGGTATAGTGGTGGTGGTGGTGGTATAGTGGTGGTGGTGGTGGTATAGTGGTGGTGGTGGTGTAGTAGTGGTGGTGTAGTGGTGGTGTAGTGGTGGTGGTGGCGGCGTAGTGGTGGTGGTGGCGGCGTAGTGGTGGTGTAGTGGTGGTGGTGGCGGCGTAGTGGTGGTGGTGTAGTAGTGGTGGTGGTGGTATAGTGGTGGTGGTGGTGTAGTAATGGTGGTGTATTAGTGGTGTGGTGGTGGTGTAGTAGTGGTGGTGTAGTAGAGGTGGTGGTGTAGGTGGTGTTGGTGTAGGTGGTGCTGTAGTGGTGGTGTTGGTGTTGTGGTGGTGGTATAGGTGTAGTGGTGGTGGTGTTGTAGTGGTGGTGGTGGTATAGTGGTGGTGGTGGTGTAGTGGTGGTGTAGTGGTGTTGGTGGTGTAGGTGTAGTGGTGGTGGTGAGTAGTGGTGGTGGTGTAGGTGGTGTTGGTGGTGTAGTGGTGGTGGTGTAGGTGGTGGTGTAGTGGTGTGGTGGTGGTGTAGTAGTGGTGGTGTAGTAGTGTTGGTGGTGGTGTAGTAGTAGTGGTGGTGTAGTGGTGGTGGTGGTGTAGTGGTGGTGGCGTGGTGGTGTAGTGGTGGTGGTGGTGGTGTAGTGGTGGTGGTGGCGGCGTAGTGGTGGTGTAGTGGTGTTGGCGTAGTGGTGGTGGTGGCGTAGTGGTGGTGGTGTAGTAGTGGTGGTGGTATAGTGGTGGTGGTGGTGTAGTAGTGGTGGTGTAGTAGTGGTGGTGGGGTTATAGTGGTGGTGGTGTAGTAGTGGTGGTGGTGGTGTAGTGGTGGTGGTGGTGTAGTGGTGGTGGCGTGGTGGTGGTGTAGTGGTGGTGGCGTAGTGGTGGTGGTGGCGTAGTGGTGGTTGTGTAGGTGGTGTGGGGCAGCAATGACTGGTTAACCTGAGGGGGATAAGCGCTGAAAGCTGTGGAGATAGAGAAAGGAAGAGCGAGAGAGAGAGGGATTGCTGCTAATTATACACTGCTGCCAGTCTGGTTTCCTGCCCCGGATCTGTTTCCCCCAGGTGCAGCTATTTGTGTGTGTGTGTGTGTGTGTGTGTGTGTGTGTGTGTGTGTGTGTGTGTGTGTGTGTGTGTGTGTGTGTGTGTGTGTGTGTGTGTGTGGGAGGGATCTTAACCTTTCGTGACAAGGACCCAAAAGAGTTTTCTGCTAAATGCCCCAGCGACACAACCCTCCTCCACTCTCCCATCTCTTTAGCTCACCTGTAAGAGGGGCTTAACAGCTTTCGGTTCCCTCCACACAAAAGCGCAAGGTGGTTACATTATAATTTCAGGTGAAGGGAGGAGGAGGAGAGTAGATTTGGCAGGCTCAGAGCTCTGGGAACCAGTGTCAATGGGACACGTGGGATTCGCTGAGTCAAGGACAGGCGGGAGGGGGAGGTTTGAAGAGAAGGACAAAGGCTTGGCTGGCTTTATCAACAGTCCCACTCATGGATGCTGAAAAGGGTGTCAGAGTGTGCTTGGTTACGATAGAGTTAAAAGTTGGATTTGTGTGTCGAAACAGGCCTCCCTAACCAGAAATGGAGCGCTGCCTACTGGTGAGTGGACTGAACCCTTACCACTAGACCACCAGGGCAAATCTTTTGATGGCTTAAGAACAAGAGTATGTCACAATGAAGTGGCCTAACTGACCAAGTAATGACACCCTGGCCCTGCTTTCACATTTAGTGAATCAGAGACTTAGCCTTGCAATCCCTGACCAATGGAGAGTCGCGGGAATGTGCCTGTCCAGAGTTTTATTTTAATTTTACCTTTATTTTACTAGGCAAGTCAGTTAAGAACAAATTCTTATTTTCAATGACGGCCTAGGAACAGTGGGTTAACTGCCTGTTCAGGGGCTTTTCGGTTACTAGTCCAACGCTCTAACCACTAGGCTACCCTGCCGAGTGCAAATTATACCGTGACATTTTAAAATTAATGAATAATTCCAGCACCCAAACAGTGTACTGTGCACTCGCGCCATTGGATGAATGGAAAGAGACATCTGTTACAAAACACTAAAAAGTGTAATGACATTCTGTAATTATCATTGGGTCTACACTTTTAGCTTTTTTGTAGTAAGAAAAGCTGGGACACCTGAAAAGGGGCTGAGATATGAGACTGTCCCGGGATGTGTAATTCAGGATGTGTCACTGCGTTTCTCTTTGGGTAATTAGAGGGCTTTCTCATCGCTCTATTTGCCATCTTTCTGTCGGCTGATTGAGCTCCTGCTTCCTGCCATGGTGCTGTCGCTCAATAGTGTTGATGCGGCATGTAGTGACCGCCCATGACCGACACCTTGGCAAATCGCTCAAAAAAACGTTTTCATTAGCCAACGGTGCCAATAATTAGTCCTGCACGCCATCACAACCTCAAATACTCTGACACAACGGTGCTTCAAGGCAAAATGTTAAAATATTTCACCCACATTTAACAGAGTCTGATGATAAAACATCTAACAAATATGATATTTGCTCAATGTCAGCTTTCCTCAGAAAGCTTTTCTTTTTGAGACAGAAATGTGTGTGTGTGCAAACAATCATGTTCATATGAGCAAGTAAGTCATTGTTAGAAATGAAGGAGAAATAATACTCACAGGCACATCCACATACTTGGCAGCTGCTTTCACCTTTGAGGTAAAGGAAAGATACAAAAAAAGTTCAACCGAGCAGATTCGGTTACAACAAATGACATGTTGCTTTTCTAAGGACTGAACGCAAAGGGTCCGCATTCTCTGGAGTGGAACAGAAAAGCTTACCGTGAAAGATAGGATAGAAGAAAAGAATGTCCCTTCGTCATATCTGGAGAGTTTGGAGAGAACACCGTCTAAAACTCCAGCAAACTGCCAGGGGAAACAAGAAAATCAGACATGTTAGTTGCCATTTGTAAAAATGGGGGAGGGTAATGAATGTACTGCCTGAATGACTATCTTCTCTTCACATTTTTTTGTGTATGCTTTCCGCTCTTCTTTTGGTTATAACATATTCTATCATATTTTGCATAGAATATGAGAACAATTAACAGGTGTGATATAACTGGGTTATATCACACCTTAGTAAAATAGAACTAAGAAAGTGTTTCTTAATAACAATCGGCATTGGATTTGAGGTGGAGAAGGGCTGAAATATACAGTATCTATATGCAGGGTTGCAAAGGGAGGGTATATTACTGGAAACCAGTAAACTACCAGGTATCTATTTTGGTATCTTTCAAGGATTTTATGAAATCTATCACAATACATCTAGTGGCCCTTTTAGATACTCCAGAGAATCACAGATGTCTGTAATAATCTCTCGGTGTGGGCAAGAGATTATTAACCTAAATATAAACCAGCAATTTAGTGAATACCATTGGTGTTTATTATGAGGGTTTCAGCATGAAATATATATATATATAATTGTTTCTTTTCTGTACAAACCTTTATTTGTATTACTATGTCAATATGTATTTGTTGTTAATGTTTTAACGCCAAACTGGTGGCATTTGTGAAAAAAGTACATTTTTGAAGAGTGAATTGAAAATAATGCAACTGTTGATTAGATGCTTTTTTTCATTAATTAGGCTATTTTCTATTGAACCATATCTACTAGAAACTCATGGGCAATATGGACACAAATATGATAAATTAATACTATATAAAACAAATATATAATAATGTTATTCAAGTTTAAATTACCAACTGTTAAGATAGATTGCCATAGATTTTCAGCTTATACTCAAATGACTGAAGATTCCAGTAATTTGGTAAATTACTGGTAGCTTTGCAACACTATGCAGGATGTAGTCATTGGGTCTGTGGAGGATGTGCAGTAACATACCTTTGTGACCATGGAGGAAATCATGTCTTTAAACGCATCATCGATCAGGACATCGATTTTCGAATGGTACTGTTGCTGAGGAGGGGGTAGGAAGACAAACAGTTTTAAGATCTATGATGAGGGAGATAAGGTAAAAATGATTCCTTCATTTTGGCATGCATGAACGCGCACGCACGCACACACTCTCTCTCTACCCTGACTCCCTACCCAAAACATTCAGCAGAGAACATCTTCCCATGTAGCACCGATGAGTTAAGCAGCTAATAGGGCCATTATGTGGCTGAATGGCATTCCCGCTCTCATTGGAAGGCAAAGGAATTCGAAGGATACTTTTTGTGCTTCCCCACAATTAGAGCAGCCTTGTGTTCCTCTAAAGCACCGGTCCAGCTGCGGAGACCAAAGGCTCACACTAGATTCAATTAATCCACCATTTCATGTCTCATAACCCCTATATTCATGAATATTTTTTTACCCTCCCCAAAAAAACGTCACAGCCAAAAAGAGGGAGGGATAGAAAGGAGTGAGAGAGAGAGAGAGAAGAGTGAGATGGGGGATAGAAGAGGGCGGGAGAGCCTCCATTTGCGGCGTTGAATGGCTGCCTTCGACGCTCGCACGGCAGCCAGGGAGTTCATCTCTTGGCGACAATGCCCTTTCATGACGCGTCTAAAGAACACCCAAATTAAAAATTTCAATCAACAAAGCCTGCAGATCGGTGACAAATTGAGGGTGCATGGAGGTCACCATCGGCAGCCCTCATTTTCTTTTCACCTTTTTCTTCATCCCACGAAATGGCAGCTTCTTTCATAAACAGAATTTCAAGCGAATCTTAAGGACTTTTTATTTTTTTACCTCAAATAACACTGCTGTGATTGCTTTTTATTTTACAGAGGCGGCCCGAATTGTGAGGTCCTTCACATTAGAGAATATTAAATTGTGAGGTCTTTTAAAATGTGTGCACCACATGCAAAATAACAATTTATTTTTTAAACTTATCTGGTAGCAAACTGTTAAGAGCCCGAGTTTTTTTATTCTAAGGTGCAACTGGCATTTCCAAATGTAAGCTTCCCATTCCAATGGCAATAACAACAACATAGTTAACTGATCATTTCTTTAGACATGATGATCCTGGTGATATATTGGTATACAGAAAGACAGTCCCAATTTGCAGAGACGCTTTTGATGAAGATATTCGATTAAGCATTCGCTGGGGAATGATTTCGGGGCAGAGCTATCTATGAAGTGGAAAATCACAAAGGGGGACATTCCTCCGTTCTATTGAAGTCTCCTACCTCAGCCAGCCTGTACTTTGAGAAAAAATTCATTTCTGATCTCCTAAAAGTTTAGACGACTTCTCCATTCAGCAGTTTGAATAGGAAGTATGATGAGCTGGCAATGGCAGACGCCATTCAGCGCACAAACATCTGAAATGCCAGGATCTCTTTTGTGTCGATCAGAAGCGAGCACTCTGGCATAGACCGCTATGCACAAAGACATTCTCTGGTGAATGTGAAACATAGTGTTTGGATTTAGTTCAAATTGAGGTCCCTTTGAGACAAGGACCAGAGGAAGTTACATTTGTTTGCATATATGAATGTGCTCTGTTCCAACGAATATAATAAAAAGATCTGTAGCGGCAGGTAGCCTAGTGGTTAAGAGCGTTGAGCCAGTCGAATCCCCAAGATGACTAGGTGATTAAATCTGCCGATGTGCCCTTGAACAAGGCATTTACCCCTAATCGCTCCTGTAAGTCGCTCTGGATAAGAGCTTCTGCTAATTGACTAAAATGCTAATGTTTTCAGTAGGTGTGAGCGTGATAAGGAGGGGACTAACAAAGAAAGCTGAAGGTGGTTTAAGATTCTACAAAGGGATGAAAAACACTTACCCATTGTTTGTCAATCTTGGATTCAAACAATGATGTGCAGGATGTATGAAAATGAAACCAAGGAAATGAAAGAAAGAAACAAGCAAAATCATCACCTGAAATTCAATAGCATTAGATGATTACAGTAAACAGCTTGCACACAATCATTTCATTTCATTATTTGATTATGCAGTATGCGTGTATGATACAAAATAAAAACAATTTAACACCGCCAGGAAATGTTTAATATCTCTGCATATAAAGTACCAGTCAAAAGTTTGGACACACCTATTCATTCAAGGGTTTTTCTTTATTTTTTACAATTTTCTACATTGCAGAATAACAGTGAAGATATCAAAACTATGAAATAACACATATGGAATCATGTAGTAACTAAACATTTTCAAATAAGCAAAGAGAAACGACAGTCCATCCTTACTTTAAGAAATGAAGGACAGTCAATGCGGAAAATTTCAAGAACTTTGAAAGTTTCTTTAAGTGCAGTCTCAAAAACCATCAAGCGCTAAGATGTAAGTGGCTCTCATGAGGACCGCCACAGGAAGGGAAGACACAGAGTTACCTCTGCTGCAGAGTATAAGTTATTTAGAGTTAACTCAACCTCAGATTGAAGCCCAAATAAAACGCTTCAGAGTTCAACTAACAGACACATCTCAACATCATCTGTTCAGAGGAGACTGCGTGAACCAGGCCTTCATGGTCCAATTGCGGCAAATAAACCACTACTAAAGGACATCAATAAGAAGATACTTGCTTGGGCCAAGAAGCATGAGCAATGGACACTAGACCACTAGAAACATGTCCTTTGGTCTGATGAGTCCAAATGTGAGATTTTTGGTTCCAACCCGCGTGTCTTTGTGAGACGCAGAATAGGTGAACGGATGATCTCTGCATGTGTGGTTTCCACTGTGAAGCATGGATGAGGTGGTGTGATGGTGCTTTGCTGGTGACGCCATCTGTGATTAATTTAGAATTCAAGGCACACTTAACAAGCATGTCTACCACAGCATTCTGCAGCGATACACCATCCCATCTGATTTGGGATGAGTTGGAACGCAGAGGGAAGGAAAAGCAGCCAACAAGAGCTCAGCATATGTGGGAACTCCTTCAAGACTGTTGGTAAAGCATTCCAGGTGAAGCTGGTTGAGAGAATGCCAAGAGTGCGCAAAGCTGTCATCTCGGCAAAGGGTGGCTACATTGAAGAATATTAAATATATTTAGATTTGTTTAACACTTTTTCAGTTACTACATATGTGTTATTTAATAGTTTTCATGTCTTCACTATTATTGTACAATGTAGAAAATAGTAAAAATAAAGGAAAACCCTTGAATGAGTAGGTGTGTCCAAACATTTGACTGGTACTGTACATAATGGGCTGGTTTGCCGAACCTGGATTAGGCTTAATTTACTACCGAACTGAAAATAATGCTAAATGGAGAATCGCCATTGAAAGTTATTTATGGCCTAATACTTCATCTGAGTCAGGTATAACTACATTGTTTGAGATTCATATACATGTCAATTTGAACTATTAACATACATTTTTGTAGAAAGTGGAAAAAGGATTGATAAGTATGCAATTTGCAGTGAAGATGTCCATTAACACAGTGGTTCCCAACCTTTTTTGAACCGTGGCACACATTGACTGGATAAAAAAAATTCTGCGTAACACATTCTTTTACTAACAGTTGATTTAGTGGCAATGACCTCCATCTCATCTGAACCAAACTGGAAATCATAATTTTTTTCTGACAGAGATGTTGTAGATTAAATACTGTTTTAAAAAAATAAATAAATGTAGCTCTGGTAAAATCAATGACTGTATATGAATGGACAAAGCCATCGATCCCTTGACACCATTCATTCCAATGTGAAGACTCAATAGTGCATGCACAATGTGAACTACTCCAGGAAGTGATGTTGCAGGCTAGCTCAATGTTGCCCCCTCTCATTGAATAACTCAAGTTGAAGGCTGACCGGGGTACTGCAGGCTGCCATTAGCAACTCAATTATCCTTTCAGTTCTTCTGTGTACGATTTAAAAATGATCGGTTCAAGAACATACATCTGGAGTATTAGAAGCAATTATTGGTGCCATGATTGTTTTTCAAAAATGTTTTTATTTCCACAAAGATTCACCACGAAAAGTGCCATTTTTACATTCACTAAATTGGGGATCCTATTTTCTGCAAACAACGCCTGCAATAACGCTGTCGGCCTTGAACTTCCGTGGCTTCAATAAGAGGGGGCAGTCATTCTCCAATGGGTCCAGGTTTTTATTTTTAAGCGTAAAGGTCTAGAGATGAGCATTTTTTTGCATCGTAAACCACAGACATAAAGCCATGCTCCGTTTGTTCTATAGAAGAAGCTGTTGTACTGCAAAGCCCAATCAGACTTGCCTGTGCTAATGGTTCTCACATGCAAAGTAAAATTGTGACTCGTTTCAGGAAACTAGGCGGGTCACTACTTCACAGGAGTGCCATTTGAATGTAAACATATCTTTTTTAATTAAAATGCGTTTTTTTGGCAGAAATGCCTTCTGAAATGTGAACTTTCATGTGCCTTAATAACAGACTTGAGTGCAATCGGTAAATACAATTAAAATGGTTAAATTATGAGCCTAGTTGGTTTAGCCACAGAAAAAGTGCGCAACCTTCCCGCTATCCATGATAGGCTGAGATAATGAGTGGAAAGGACATACCAAGAGATGAGTTCGGATTGGTCTGCCATATAGCATGCTTCTGTCTATTTGAGCTGGTCAGCATGTATAGGTAATCCTGTCTATCGCGGCTTTAAAAAAAATGTATAGCGTAGTAGAACTGCGTAAGTGTTGATCTCCACTTTCTGAAGGACAGAGAATTGAAATCAGTGGCATTAGAGTATGATAGCTAAGGAGATGGAGAAAACACTCTACCAACTAAGGGCAACCATGGCATCCATGCTGTATATGGGTAAGATAGTCTAGCTAGCTACATTTTCAGATGTTATACGTTTCTAATTTTGACAGAAAGTCGTTTTCATTTCAAGTTAAAGTGTACTGTTAGCTAGCTAGCTAACGTTAGCTGGCAGGCTCGCTGTTATTATTCGTATCTCAGAACCATTTGCTTTGCTAGATATAGCCTAATGTTAGCTAGCTAACATTGAACTTGGATGGATAGCTACCTGCAGATTCATGCAGGGTAGTAACCTCATGAGTTGGGATTATGGTTCATTGTTTACCTAGCTAGATACAGGTCTTAACAAAAGACTACACTATGCAAGTAACCATTTCAATAGAATGTCACTGTGACGACTGTTGATAGCAGAGCGAATTTACCAGCTATGTCGATCTACTCCACCTTCAGAGCACTCTCATCTGAGTGTGCCAGAGTGCAGAATTACTGACAAATTTATGAACGCTCAACACCTGTTGAATATGGCCGGTGTCAGTAAAGGTTAAATTGTTACCAGCAGCACAGTTAGTCACCAACACTCTGGATTACATAAAAACAGCCTAACCAGCTCTGCTAGGATGAGTAAAATGGTCAGTTAGTTGTTCTTTCATTTGTGTCTGGAAGTTGCTAGCAAGATAGCCAACGTTAGCTTGGGAGCTTGACTGTTGTTGTTAGGACAGAACGCTTGGATCAACCCTTAAAGAGATGGGTGAGGCTAAAGCTTAAAAGGATGTGAATGATGCTGAATGGGAGTAGACAAAGAAGAGCTCTCCAGTAGGTACCAAAATATTTAAAGGCCATTTTCTCAAAAGTATGGTTCCATATTTAGCAAATTTCAAAGCAGAATTACTTATCCATTGCTCCTCCAATGCAGTGTATGATATACCATTTTGTAGCTCTGTGTCTCTGCTTTTATCCAATGTAAAAAAGGTAAGACCGAATCAAGGAGGTCAGTCACAATTACACAAATTACTTTGCTAGTGATGCTCTCCCCTCAAATGACACAAAAGTAAGAGCAGCTCCAGCTCACCGGACTTGAAACAACGATACAGATGTAGAGTGCATTCGGAAAGTATTCAGACCCCTTCACTTTTTCCAAATGTTGTTACGTTACAGCGTTATTTTGAAATGACTAAATACATTTTGGATTAAAATGGATTAAATTGTTGTTTTTCCCTCATCAATCTACACATAATACCCCATAATGACAAAGCAAAAACAGGCTTTTAGACATTTTTGCAAATGTAAAAAAAATTAAAACACTGAACTATCACATTTACATAAGTATTCAGACTGTTTACCCAGTACTTTGTTGAAGCACCTTTGGCAGCGATTACAGCCTGGGGTCTTCTTGGGTACTACACAACAAGTCTAGCACACCTGTATTTGGGGAGTTTCTTCCATTCTTCTCTGCAGATCCTCTTAAGCTCTGTCAGGTTGGATGGGGAGCGTCGCTGTAGAGCTATTTTCAGGTCTCTCCAGAGATGTTTGATTGGGTTCAAGTCCAGGCTCTGGCTGGGCCACTCAAGGACATTCAGAGACTTGTCCCAAAGCCAATGCTGCATTTTCTTGGCTGTGTGCTTAGGGTCGTTGTCCTATTGGAAGGTGAACCTTCACTCCAGGCTGAGGTCCTGAGCTCTGGACCAGGTTTTCATCAAGGTTCTCTCTGTACTTTGCACCATTCATCTTTCCTAGACCCTGACTAGTCTCCCAGTCCCAGCCGTTGAAAAACATCTTCACAGCATGATGCTGCCACCACGCTTCACTGTAGGGATGGTGCCAGGTTTCCTCCAGACGTGACGCTTGGCATTCAGGCCAAAGTGTTCTTGTTTGTCAAGGTCTGAGAATCCTTATGGAAAAATACAAGCGGGCTGTCATGTGCTCTTTACTGAGGATTGGCTTCCGTCTGGCCATTTTACCATGAAGGCCTGATTGGTGGAGTGCTGCAGAGATGGTTGTCTTTCTTGATGTTTCTCCAATCTCGACAGAGGAACTCTGGAACCCTGTCAGAGTGACCCGATGGTCACTTATTGTGACCAGATGGCTCTTATTTTTATTTTTTATTTAACTAGGCAAGTCAGTAAAGAACAAATTCTTATTTACAATGACGGCCTACACCGGTCAAACCCGGACGATGCTGGGCAAATTGTGTGCCGCCCTATGGGACTACCAATCACGGCCGGGTTGTGATACAGCCTGGATTCGAACCAGGGTGTCTGTAGTGACGCCTCTAGCGTCACTAACTGACCATTTTACAATTTTAGAATAAGGCTATAATGTAACAAAATGTGGAAAAAGTGAAGGGGTCAGAATACTTTGACTGCACTGTAACCATGTGCCAATCAATTCATTATCTGAATTATATTCCATGTTCATCCCACAGGTCATGTTTATAAGTGAATGTATCCAAAAAATATAAAGATTAGGAAAAAGTTTCACGGCACACTTATGAGTCCCTCAAGACACACTAGTGTCCCGAGGCACACCGGTTAAAAACAACAGCACTGTGTTAAAAGCACTTAGAACATCACAAAGGCATAATTTGAAAAATAAATGATTTCCTATGAAAATAATAAAAGCAGAATAATGTATATATCTTTACCTTGAGGAGTCTCACAACATCCTGACAAAAGGCAATGAAAAAAGAATATCCTCAAAATAATTTTACTGTGAAATATAATGCTTTCAATGTGCAAACAATCTTCAAAAAACAGTAATCCGAGAAACAAGAAGAATTGAACACATTTCTTGTTAATTATCCAAGGTGAATGGCTATATCCTATTTTGCATACCATAAGTAGATCAGAAATACAATGTGTATTTGCTAAGCTACATACACTACATGGCCAAAAGTATGTGGACACCTGCACGTCGAACATCTCATTCCAAAATCACTGGCATTAATATGGAGTTGGTCCCCCCTTTGCTGCGATAACAGCCTCAACTTTTCTGGGAAAGCTAGATGTTGGAACATTGCTGCGGGGACTTGCTTCCATTCAGTTACAAGAGCATTAACGCTACAGCGATCGTATGCTGTAGCATTAAGGTTTCCCTTTACTGGAACTAAGGGGCCTAGACCGAACCATGAAAAACAGCCCCAAAACTATTTTTCCTCTTCCACCAAACTATGCATTGGGGCAGGTAGCGTTTTCCTGGTATCCGCAAAAAAACAGATTCATCCGCTGGACTGCCAGATGGTGAAGTGTGATTTACCACTCCAGAGAACTCGTTTCCATTGTTCCAGAGTCCAATTGCGGCGAGCTTTACATCACTCCAACCAATGCTTGGCATTGCGCATTGGTAATCTTGGGCTTGTGTGCGGCTGCACAGCCATGGAAACCCATTTAATTAATCTCCCGACGAACAGTTATTGTGCTGTCATTGCTTCCAGAGGCTGTTTGGAACTCGGTAGTGAGAGTTGCAACTGAGGACAGACAATTTTAAAACGCTACGCGCTTCAGCACTCAACAGTCCCATTCTGTGAGCTTGTGTAGCCTACCACATCGTGGCTGAGCAGTTGTTGCTCCTAGACGTTTCCACAATAACAGCACTTACAGTTGACCAGGGCAGCTCTAGCAGGGCAAAAATCTCACAAACTGACTTGTTGGAAAGGTGGCATCCTATGACTGTGCCATGTTGAAAGTCACTGAGCTCTTCAGTAAGGCCATTCTACTGCTAATGTTTATCTATGGATTTTGCATGGCTGTGTGCTCGATTTTATACACCTGTCAGCAAAGAGTGTGGCTAAAATAGCAGAATCCACAAATTTGAAGGTCTGTCCACATACTTTTGGCCATTTAGAAAAACATACATACATAGTGGGGCATAAAGTATTTAGTCAGCCACCAATTGTGCAAGTTCTCCCACTTAAAAAGATGAGAGGCCTGTAATTTTCATCATAGGTACACTTCAACTATGACAGACAAAATCAGAAAAAAAAATCCAGAAAATCACATTGTAGGATTTTTAATGAATTTATTTGCAAATTATGGTGGAAAATAAGTATTTGGTCACCTACAAACAAGCAAGATGTCTGGCTCTCACAGACCTGTAACTTCTTCTTTAAGAGGCTCCTCTGTCCTCCACTCGTTACCTGTATTAATGGCACCTGTTTGAACTTGTTATCAGTATAAAAGACACCTGTCCACAACCTCAAACAGTCACACTCCAAACTCCACTATGGCCAAGACCAAAGAGCTGTCAAAGGACACCAGAAACAAAATTGTAGACCTGCACCAGGCTGGGAAGACTGAATCTGCAATAGGTAAGCAGCTTGGTTTGAAGAAATCAACTGTGGGAGCAATTATTAGGAAATACAAGACCACTGATAATCTCCCTCGATATGGGGCACCCACCCAAGATGGGGTCAAAATGATCACAAGAATGGTGAGCAAAAATCCCAGAACCACACGGGGGGACCTAGTGAATGACCTGCAGAGAGTTGGGACCAAAGTAACAAAGCCTACCATCAGCAAGGGCATTGAAGATGAAACGTGGCTGGGTCTTTCAGCATGACAATGATCCCAAACACACCGCCCGGGCAACGAAGGAGTGGCTTCGTAAGAAGCATTTCAAGGTCCTGGAGTGGCCTAGCCAGTCTCCAGATCTCAACCCCATAGAAAATCTTTGGAGGGAGTTGAAAGTCTGTGTTGCCCAGCAACAGCCCCAAAACATCACTGCTCTAGAGGAGATCTGCATGGAGGAATGGGCCAAAATACCAGCAACAGTGTGTGAAAACCTTCTGAAGACTTACAGAAAAAGTTTGACCTCTGTCATTGCCAACAAAGTGTATATAACAAAGTATTGAGATAAACTTTTGTTATTGACCAAATACGTATTTTCCACCATAATTAGCAAATAAATTCATAAAAAATCCTACAGTGTAATTCTCTGGATTTTTTCTCTCTCATTTTGTCTGTCATAGTTGAAGTGTACCTATGATGAAAATTACAGGCCTCTCATATTTTTAAGTGGGAGAACTTGCACAATTGGTGGCTGAGTAAATACTTTTTTGCCCCACTGTACATACATATATACATATTTTATGAATAAACAAATTCTCCTGCTGTAGGATTATTTTACTCCTGTAATGGAACGGGTCAAATTAAGATCCCACACCAGTAAATCATCAATGGTTCAGACACTGTATAGATAATGATCTTGGACAGTATTTAGCACAGGTGAAACACCGTGCCATATCATAATCACCTCCATAATTAATACATTCATTCAATTAGGGCAATAATGACCATGGAGTTGGAATCTAAATTGGAATCAGTAGTGTACACTGAGTGTACAAACCCGATTGCATCTGTTCAGCTATGAATCAACATCCTCAGGGACTTGAGGAGAATGGAGCTGAAGGTTAAGGGGACAGTGAGCTTAGCTCTCTGTAGAGACACTGTAAATAGTTGCCGGGTAGCGGAGGGTTAGCCTTTAGCAGGGTGAAATGCTGTAATGGAGAGATCGAGAGCTCATTCATCCACATCGATTTAGAGCAGCTGCTGCACGTTACCACTGATCTGGACGTGATATAAATGCGCCCATTGCAATGAATGGTTTGGCTGCAAGGCAGTCAAGGTGATATGAAGATTACTGAATCTGTTACAGACCAAAGGAAACTTGAGTTCTTGTGCTCTTGAGGGAAACTCAAGGCAAGGTAGGGAACAATATTTGAGGTCTGCTGAGCACAAACTTGAAAGTTGTGAAAATTATGTGCAACTTCCAGTGCGTGTTTTCTTTGAACACGGAGGCTGTACCCGCTTTAAGTTAGAGGTTTAACAGTGGCCAAGTAGGCTGCTGTGGCTATTTGATTATAATGTAGGCCTATCAGAGTGGCCTACCATAAACAAAAATGGAGAAAATGCATCCAATAACATTTTTACATGGAAATTGCTGTTCAGCCTAGAGTAGCAGCCAATGTGGGGTGTTCAATGTAGGCCTACATTCGATTAGACTTTTGAAAAAAACATGCAGGGCTAGACTTGAACCTGTTTATCCAAAATGTTGTTGTGTTTGATGCAAGAACCCACTTTACAAAACAAAATGCATTATCATTCCCATACCACTATTACAGAATCAGACAAATTATGTTATCCTCTGCCTATTGGCTACTTAGCTTATTCAAGCCTGTCAAAATACCACACTGCCTCTTTAAGACAAAAAAATGTCTTTAAACTGACTTGCTTTTAAAAGAGGTCTAGAAATGTACACTCCCTATTGCTGACAATAAATGGGGTATAACTGGGCTAAAAACTCACTAATGGGTTCAAGCCCAGGCTCTGTCGCAGCCGGCCGCAACCGGGAGGCCCATGTGGCGGTGCACAATTGGCCCAGCGTCGTCTGGGTTATGGAGGGTTTGGCTGGCAGGGATATCCTTGTCTCATCGCGCACTAGCGACTCCTGTGGCGGGCCGGGTGCAGTGCACGCTGACACGGTCGCCAGGTGTACGGTGTTTCCTCCGACACATTAGTGCGGCTGGCTTCCGGGTTGGATGGGCATTGTGTCTAGAAGCAGTGAGGCTTGGTTGGGTTGTGTTTGGGAGGATGCATGGCTCTCGACCTTCGTCTCTCCCGAGTCCGTACAGGAGTTGCAGCGATGAGACAAGACTTTAACTACTACCAATTGGATACCACGAAATTGGGAGAAAAAAGGGGTGAAAAAACTCATTAGCTAGCAAAGGATATGAACAAAATGTGCACACGTGGCTACATGCAGCTCCCGCTTTGATCTCAAAACAAGCGCATCTACTCACGACCGCTCATGCTGTAAACACAGTTCAGTTCAAAGTGAATGGCACAGATCCATATATGGCAATGGTCTATTTTCATGTAGGCCTACTGATTGGTTATGCGAACCGGTCTGTGTAGAGTACGGGCTGAGTCATGCCGGTCAATGCTATACAATCCTACTCCAATGCATTCTGCCTTCAATAAAATATTTTGCATAGTTAGTTTTGCATACTAAATCTGGCATAGTTCACTTTGTTTCGGTATGTTGCATTGAAAGTGTCTAATATTGTGTTGATTCAACCACAATTGCCACAGTAAAAGGGAAATGTTGATAGTGTTAACCAACAGGGAAAACTAGAAAGTTGAGTGAAGTTCAATCTCATGCTTTTCTCTGTGGGCTGATATTTCTTCTGCACAGCAGGCCCGGGGGAGCTTAGAGGGATCATTGCTTATAACTGCTGAGGGCATGTAGGCTTGTAGGTTTAAACATATGAATGAGGCTCTGACCATTCTGTTAACTACAGTATATCCATTTTTCGCTACACTAGTTAGTTAAATAACGAAACATCCTGGATTTACGTTAGTCAATTACGTGATGGTTTTGCATGCAATACTGGAAATTTGTGATCAGTTTGTGCGGTCAAAAAACAGACAATAGAGGTTGAGTGTGGTCGTACCTCTTGACCGGAGTCCAGCACACAGAGTTTGGCGCACTGCTTCTTGGCGTCCATTAGCATGTTGAACATGGTGCACACCGACAGCGACACCCGGAAGTCCGTTGCCTTGCTGGCCTTCTGCATCTTGGAGTCAAAGGCGGCTTTCGTTCTTTGGGTATAAAAAGACAATTGAAAGGTGTTATGATATGGTTAATTCATAGGGGCTATGGAAAACACTGTTCAAAACCACATCACTGAACTCTTCCTCATTATCCTCAGTAATATCTCAGTTATAAACCAGGTATGCAGTGGTAAATGCTTAACCCCCAACCCATCACAGGTGGTGACGTCCTCCTGACCTCTGACCTTTTGACGCAAGCCTCCATCATGTCGCTGGCCATGAGCTTCAGCCTCTGCTCCAGGTGTTTGGCAAACTCTGGCTCGGGCCAGTGCAGGTCCAGGACAAACATCTGGAGTGCGTCCAACTTCCAGAAGAGGTCCTCTGAGGTTGCTGAGCCGTTACTAGGGGTTGGGGAGGGAAAAAGCCAAAGATTATCTTTGCCAAGCTTCATGGAACTTCTGTCAGTTAAACATGAACAAATGAAAACTGAGTTACAAAGTCTGGGGTGTTGTGCTCGAGGGTTTTAAGTGAAGTACGGATATTTTCTTGTATTACTGCTCAATAACTGAACACGTTTGACAATTTACATGGATCACAGTTTAACATGTCAGAGTTGCGTATGACATGTTCTTAAGACACACCCAACAGTTCCTGAACATGTTCTACAGTGACTGAACACACCCTGCTGTCAAACTGACTGTTACTAAGGAGACTCTCAGCACATAGACAGATGGGTCTCCATCGCCACCTTCTCTCCGGTGTCTACACCGCAACACATGGCAACCGGTGGCTGTAACCAGCATCCAAGTGTACAGGGAACCAGAGGGAGCGAGGGAGAGAGACAGAGGGTGAGCGGTGGTGAAGCACACTCACTCACTTTTCTCACTTCGCCTTTAAAAGACTTACCTTCACAAGTGGGAATAAATCATTTGAGCGAAATCCGTGTTGCAATTAAATGCTCGCTCATATCCCCCCCTCATGACTAATTAGGATCTCGCTTCTCCGAACGTCCCCTCTCCCGGGGGAATGGAACGATCCCCCACGCCCGTCTGTGCTCGCTAACGAAGTGCCAGTTTTTTTTTTTCTTTAGTGAGGCAAGGGTAGGTGGGTGGGTGGTTTGAGTCTCCACTGTTTCTACTGGGCCCTCAGAAGTCAACTTGTATTGTGATGAGGCAGAGTCGCGTGGAACTTTTTTGCCTGTTGTTAACGAGCTAGGTTGTTTACATCATGTAGAATGTGCTAATCAGACCCTGACATTTTTATTTTCAGGTCTACGTAGTCTGTAGAATTCTCATAAACGCTTCAGGAAATCGAACCGGGGTACCGAATTCCATACGTGAAAAGCCCTTAATACTTTTGCTTGTGGGGGATCTTGACTGCTCATTTATGACAAAGGTTTGAGGAGAAAATGGTCACTTGACAAGTGATGAAAACTGTTTCATAACAGTCCCAAAGACCAGCATTGAGGTTTCGAAGAAACATATTCACTGAAATCTGCAAAATGTCTGGTAAATGAATTCCTTGCAAGCTGAAATAAGAATCCCATTTCTTATTTAACATTCATTTGGCATGATATACTTCACAACTCAGTGCTTAACTGAGCTGAGAATTGACCAGCATACAGTAACATCAGTTATAAACAGGTGTCTCTGATACTATCCAATATACAATAAAAATACCTGAAATATGTTGGATGTGTGCACAAAAAACATGCCACAGCCGTTCCTGATCAAGGAGCCACAACATACATTTCAAAAAAGAGATGCTGCTCTGCCACAAAACATTTGCCATGCTGCACCACATAACAAAACACTCACAAGACAACAAAAATATGCTTTTATCTTGATACCAAAGAAGGTATCAGTATGAGGTCATCAAAAGGGGCAACCAATCCCAGGAATATCTGGGCCACCTGAATTGCACAGTTAAAAGCCTCAGTAGTAGTAGACATACTGGTCTTACTATTAACATTTAAATGTGAGGGCAGATTTTCAAGTTTCACACTTCTACAAAATGCTTTAAGCTGGTTCGATAGTTAATGGCATACCATTGGCAAAGGGAAGTAATAGAATGCGAAATAGTGTTCTTGAATTGGAGAAGTTTGACAATGACAAGACAACCACAGCACAGTCCATGCCACAGTGCCCCACTAGGTCTTGCGGCAGCCCATACACACGTGCTGTCACACAGCGGGCCCATCCAGGAGGGTGCTGAGAAGCTCGGCATCTGTGGGAGATTGACTTTGGGCAGAGGCACGCTCGGTAGGTTGTTGGTTATTGTCCTGAAAAGAAATGAACGGCAAACCAAACCAAACGACAACAAAGAAATATGTGACAGAGACAAAAGAAAACAGAGAGATCCCACTCAGTGTTGATGCTCCAGATTCCATGTGGTTTTGTGCCTCGTCGGTGGATGTATTCTAACCTACACTACACACACTTTTCTGTAGACATAAAAATGCAGACAGAAGTATTCTAGGCTTGCTACTGTTCCTGATGTAAAGCACATCTCTGAGCTTTAAATAGCACAACAGAATGCAACTAATGACAACATTGGGGGGGGGGTTCTTACTTGACGGACTGCCAGGTTTCCTGCTGGAAGCCGCGGTGGATGGACTGGGCGATGGAGGACTCCATAAGGTCTATGTAACGCACCACCAGCGGGATGAACAGGTCCTGCAGGTGCTTGTGGAACATGCCATTGCACAGGTGAGCTGGGGGGGAATGAGGAAGGAAGTACAAAATAAATTCAAAGGTTTTGAATGTCAGCTTGAAGGTCTTTATACAGTTCAAATCCTAGACTAGTTAAATCACGGCCCTTCCCTCCCACAGTCCACATTATGATATTTGCATACAAATGACATCTTTTCACAATCCTGATATGCAAAGGAAGTAGGAGAAAGAAGAGGAAAGATAGAAGAGAAAGATGCTCAGAAAGTCAGTAAGACAAAGGACTCTATTTGAACAAACCTAATGCGATTGTAAACCTTATGTCCAGGGGTGTTTTGATATTTTCACAGGGGGAATTATGGGCGCAATAGCTGTCTGTGTCGCGAAAGGGCTGGGTTTTGATTAATAAATAAGTTGTAGGTGTGATGAGGGCTTGAGCATTCACAGGCCAATCAGCATGTTCGATGGCTTAATACTGCATGTGGTTATCTCAAGTTGTGTATGTTATTGACAGTGTTTGCATTATCATCAACTCCAATTCGGCTGGGGGGCACAGAATATTCTCACCCTAGTCCATTATATATTGATACCGTTTATTAAATAGCATAGGTTACCGTAATGAATAATAGTAACAGGAAAATGCATCCAGTTTTTGTGTTGGCAGTCAACATTGTTGTAATTGCTTCAATGAGTAGGCTTAAAGGCCATACATGTCTTTATGCATTTGTCCTAAAAAAAAATGTATACTAGCCCCCCCTTAAAATGTGTGTGAGGCATGTTCATAATGAGGAAGATATAGGCCTATGTACCATTCAGAGGAGCATTATAGGACTGAGTCATTTGAATATGTTCAGAGGAGCATTATAGGACTGAATCATTTGAATATGTTCAGAGGAGCATTATAGGACTGAATCATTTGAATCTGTTCAGAGGAGCATTATAGGACTGAATCATTTGAATATGTTCAGAGGAGCATTATAGGACTGAATCATTTGAATATGTTCAGAGGAGCATTATAGGACTGAATCATTTGAATATTATAGGACCATGTAAATTGTGAAAAGCATGACGGTAAGTCTCATGAGTACACCATTTAAAAACCTGCTATTGATTAAAAAAAAAATATTGTTATGTATATATTTGATATCTTATCACCTTTAATACTGCACTGTTGGAAATGGACCCGTAAGCATTTGACTGTTAGTCTAAACCTGTTGTCTACGAAGCATGTGACAAATAACATTTTATTAGACATTTTATTTTGATTTGACATGGTAGTTGGCACATGAATGGCCAGGATAAGAAAGACATTGGTGTTGAACCCACTTTCGTTAGAGTAGGTAGGGTAAGGGTAGCCTACTGAGGGATTAGTTTTTAATCAAATGAAATGTAAAACAAGCAATTGTTAGAGGAATATACAAGGGTCTCTGGCATCATCTCATCTCTTGTTCCATTATGGGCATTTAGACATGTAGCCTACATACATACAGTGCATTTGGAAAGTATTCAGACCCCTTCACTGTTTCCATATTTTGTTACGTTACAGCCTTATTCTAAAATGCATTTAAAAAAAAAGCTCAATTAACACACAATACCACATGACAAGTGAAAACAGGTTTTTGACATTTTTACAAGTATATTAAAAAATAAACAGAAATAGCTTATTTACATAACTATTCAAATCCTGCTATGAGACTCAAAATTGAGCTCAGGAGCATCCTGTTTCCATTGATCATCCTTGAGATGTTTCTACAATTTGATTGGAATCCACCTGTGGTAAATAAAGTTGATTGGACATGATTTGGAAAGGCACACCTGTTTATATAAAGGTCCCACAGTTGACAGTGCATGTCAGAGCAAAAACCAAGCCATGAGGTCAAAGGAGGTCATGAGGTCAAAGGTCCGTAGAGCTCAGAGACAGGATTGTGTCGAGGTACAGCTCTGGGGAAGGGTATCAAAAAAAATTCTGCAGTATTGAAGGTCGCCAATAACACAGTGGCCTCTATCATTCTTAAATGGAAGAAGCTTGGAACCACCAAGGCTCTAACTACCCTAGAGCTGGCCTCCCGGCCAAACTGAGAAATCGGCGGAGATGGGTTTAAGTCAGGGAGGTGACCAAGAATCAGATGGTCACTCTGACAGAGCTCCACAGTTCCTCTGTGGAGATGCTAGAACCTTCCAGGACAACCATCTCTGCAGCACTAAAGACCTGTTTCTGCTTTGTCATTGTAGGGTATTGTGTGTAGATTGATGAGGGAAAAAACTATTGAATACATTTTAGAACAAGGCCGTAGTGTAACAAAATGTGGGAAAAGTCAAGGGGTCTGAATACTTTCCAAATGCACTGTATGGAGGGGGTTTTACACACATCCAAAATAATAACAGGCGCTGGCTAAAATAATGTACAACACATAGATGAAAAAGGGATGTCCACTCACTGTTTTGCTGCTCCAAAAAGTGATATTTTAATAAAGATTTTTTTTTTTTTTAATAACATGTTTCATAAAAGCTTTGGTAATTAAAATGTATTTCCAAAGTCACGAGCTCAAACTTTTATGGACCAGTCTTGGCTACTTAGCAAATCTATTGGGCAGGACAAAAAAAAAAACAGCCTTTATTGAGAAGAGGGGAGGCTGTGCTTGGTCTTTAATCGAATAAAACTTAATGGGGAAAAAATATTCGTTTTTTATATGTTGCTAAATATGAGGTTTGCAGGCACAAAAAGTACATCTCTCTTGTTCCATGTGCACATGGGCACTGTGCGTTGCAGCTGGATAGCCTGTGGTTCCGGTGTCAAAATCAATGCTATAACCAACCGCGTTACCGCTAAGACCTCCTTTGTGCTGAATTAAATTGTCACTTTTGCGCTGGTTTTTAAGGACACACCTCAGCGCAAGCGAGCTGACGTTAGACATGTAAATTGCCGAACATGGTGTTGGACATGTAAAATTGCTGAACCTTTACATGCAGAAATGGACTTCTAATGTGCGTTTGACACTTGCGCCACCTTGGCGCCAGCCGAAAATAGAGCCCAGAGAGAGAGAGAGAGAGAGAGATTCAGAGAGAGAGAGAGAGAGAGAGATTCACAGTGAGATTC
The DNA here is from genome assembly GCF_002021735.2 of Oncorhynchus kisutch. Lineage (NCBI taxonomy): Eukaryota > Metazoa > Chordata > Actinopteri > Salmoniformes > Salmonidae > Oncorhynchus > Oncorhynchus kisutch. The sequence continues at coordinate 13,953,778 of NC_034183.2, read as the reverse complement.
ACAGAGAGAGAGATTCAGAGAGAGAGAGAGAGATTCACAGAGAGAGATTCAGAGAGAGAGATTCACAGAGATTCACAGAGAGAGATTCACAGAGAGAGAGAGAGATTCACAGAGAGAGAGAGAGATTCACAGAGAGAGAGAGAGAGATTCACAGAGAGAGAGATTCACAGAGAGAGAGAGAGATTCACAGAGAGAGAGAGAGATTCACAGAGAGAGAGAGAGATTCACAGAGAGAGAGAGAGAGATTCACAGAGAGAGAGAGAGATTCACAGAGAGAGAGAGAGATTCACAGAGATTCACAGAGAGAGAGAGAGAGATTCACAGAGAGAGATTCACAGAGAGAGAGATTCACAGAGAGAGAGAGATTCAGAGAGAGAGATTCACAGAGAGAGATTCACAGAGAGTTTCACAGAGAGAGAGAGAGAGATTCACAGAGAGAGAGAGATTCACAGAGAGAGAGAGAGTTTCACAGAGAGAGATTCACAGAGAGAGATTCACAGAGAGAGAGAGAGATTCACAGAGAGATTCACAGAGAGAGATTCAGAGAGAGAGAGATTCAGAGAGAGAGAGATTCAGAGAGATTCAGAGAGATTCAGAGAGAGAGAGAGAGAGAGAGAGAGAGACAGAGAGAGAGAGAGAGAGAGATTCAGAGAGAGAGAGATTCAGAGAGAGAGATTCACAGAGAGAGATTCACAGAGAGAGAGAGAGAGAGAGGAGAGACAAAGGAAGAGAGCACATAGGACTCCTGTTGGTCTCTCAGGGCTTCATTAGTCCTAATTTCCCATCACTCTGTTCCTTCATTTCCCATTATTCTGTTCCTTCATGATTAACACTTGCCTTTTTACCCTCCTGAGAGCCCACGGCTCTTCTCCCAACAAGTTCCTGCATCACGCAACACATGCAGACACTAAAGTGAGCATTTAGTTAATCCTTAGTACACGTGGATATAAAGACCTGGTGTGATAAATGAAATATGTTTTGTTCACACTACAAAACAATCATTAAAACGTGGTATTACAAACAATAATGCTTGATGTATTTGTTCATTTATCACACAGTATCAACATAGCCTCTTTTCACCTTTCTGTACATGTTTATTATTATTCGCATATGTAAAAAAAAATATATATTTGTGTTTGAGGCAAGTATCAGACAACCGCATTTGACAACATTGACAACAGGAGATCCTGAATGATGTCGGAACTGTCGGGGGACAAATCCTAAAAGGCAGACTTGACCTTGCAGGTCTATAGCTAAGCAACTATGAAAAAATAAACTCAAGTGGAATTGCAGCCTTTTTTCTTTTATCCTAACAATATCATCAGCTTAGACATTTTACAACTATTTTATCTCATTCACAAAAGGCATCATTACTCAAAAACAGGGTCCTCATCTGCAGTAAGTCAAAACGAAAATGTTACTCATTACGTTACTCTTCAAATCCAATAATTGTTATGACAGTTGGAATAATTGCAAGATTAATGGAGAATGGTAATAACAGAAAATGGAGGGAAAAAAACACAATAATGATATTTCGCCTACTCCTTACATAATTAGAATTTAATTTTTCAATGTAATTGCCCTTGAGCTGCCTGTCTTTCTGCTCTAGGTGAGGCTTACATAGACAATGTAAAACAGAACTTCAGATGTAGCCAACTCTCACTTGGCAATGAAACAAAGGCTCAGAGCTAAGAGTGGATAAGGGAGAAGAGAGAAAGTATGAGAGAGAGAGAGTGGGAGAGAGAGAGTTTGATAGTACACACAAGGGCAAACACCTGGATGCCACACGGACTTTACACTCATGGAATTAAAATAAGTATTACACATGGTGGAAGCAGGTCAATAGTACTGAGCGATTAACAAAACATGTCAGTTACATTTTTTGAATTCCATTTGTCGTTTTTTCCTATGAGCTCAATGAGCAGTTTCTCTAGAGAGAAATCAGATCAAACCCAAACTGTGCAATGTAATAGGGAGTTGTAATTTCCAACAGGCCAGAATTATACATAATTTAGCGCAGAAAACGTGTTAATTAACTACAGTGACCATAATCCATTGTGCGCCTATTTGTCCGGTCTGTGTGGGTCGACACGGAGAGAAAAGACAGAAGACACACGATCGAGAGGGATAGTGAGCAGTTGCTTCGCAAAGGTATATCTACCTGAAAATACATGATCAACGTGATTGATAGTTGGCATTCAGCAGTCATAAAAGTATGCCTTATTAACTTTGAAGAACTAATAAAATTGTGATTTTGTAATACAGCATAAACAGCAGCTCTATAGAGATGAGACGATGACTAGACAAATAAAGTCATCAAATAAAACAAATGTAATATACCCAACAACTTCAATATTTTATTAAAGTAAAGTGAATAAATGATGGTCAATAGTAAATGGGCAGTCACTACCATCATGGGATTTTCATTAATTGTTTTATTCTGTGTTGTATCAGCATTCAACCCAAATAATGCATAGTGCATTTAATGTTTAAAAAATAATTGAAATGTGAATCCATTATATAAAAAATAAAAAAAGTATAATTGAACCGGAATGACCTCAAAAAGCACTAATTGCTCAGCACTACAGGGCAAATAATTAGAACTAAATGAGACAAATGTTATCAGAGTAACCATTGCATGTTTACGAGTGGCCAGGTATGTTGGAAAAAATGGAAAACTACAAACCTTTGTTGTCTGATCAGTGAGCAAAGAAATCCAAATGGAGGACAGCCTGGTGAGACAGGTGCCTCAAACCGTACTAATACTCTCCTGTCTGTGTGATACTGCTCCTCGCTCCTCGCATTACAGGAGGTGACAGGTAGAGTCTTTAGCTGACAGATGACAGCCCCTTGACTTTACCATCGTGTTTCGACATCCGTTACTATTGTTTTATCTGCTTTTCATTTCTCACCGTTACCTCAGTGATGTTAATTATTGTGAAGCCCACGCAAGGGCGGGAGCTCTAAGCACAGTTAATAACTTCTCCTAACGAGTCTTGTTTTGCACCGCTGGTGTTAATTAGGACTCTTAGTGGCATGAACATGCTACGATAAATACGGGATGTGTTTTGAAGACAGCTCAGGACGTGGAGGTGCCTTAGGCCATGCTTTAAATAGGGACAGGGACAAAATGGAGTGTCAGGTGACAAAAGAACTAGAGGGAACACTACAGGGAAATACGCCACTCACAGTTACTGAACTGGAAGTTGTTGAACTGTGCTCATGAATCAGTGATGCGTTGTAGGCTACACTTTAAATCAGTTTTGGGAGGTTAAGCATAGGGTCAGAGGTACAAGAAGGGGGACACAGGGAGAACTGAGAACTCACGGTCACAACGCAGGAAGTTGTTAAGCAGCTGGAATAAGGGAAAGCTGTCCCATGAGTCAACGGGCTGGACTTGTAGAGCACCATCCATGTCGACGGTGTAGAGAGACAGGAAGGTCTCTGCGTGCTCCGCCATCATCTCCGGCCACCACGAGAATGCCTAGAAAAGAGCGGGAAGGAGAGAGAGCAGAGGGAAGGAGATAGCGAGAAAGAGAACAAAAAATAAACAAAAGGGGGAGAAGGCAAAATAAATAAAATAATACATTAAAAAAGGCCAAGTCATCACAAACCACTATCTCTAGTTTACTCTGGTGAAGAATAGTTGGACATACAATGTAAAATGACACAATCAGAGCAAGATGGAAAGAAGTGACAGATGGATAGAGAAAAGACTGCTCTGAAAAATAAGATTTAAAAAAAATCAAAACAATCTAATGAATGAAACCAAGAGAGAAACAGCCAAATGGGTGATGGGTAGCATAAAGAAGGGACCTTGAGCGCACAATGGACTCCAACACTAAAAAAGATGAATCACATATTGGTTATTACATTATGCTTCCAATGTGGCGCTTCAATCTCCAAGGTGAGGCTATAAAAAGTTATTAAAAAGGCACAGACAGATATGTGTTTTTAACCTGCAATGTTCAAAGCGGAATAAATACAAAGCTCATCTGAGAACAGCAATAACTTATTATTTAGAGGTCATACTATCAGAAACAGTATCTATAAAAGCCCCCCAAAAAGTAAGTGTGTGTGACTATATGGCCAGTTTATTAGGTGCACCCATCTAGTACCCGGTCGGGCACCCCTTTGCCTCCAGCACAGACTGAATTCCTCGGGGCATGGAAACATTGCTCAATTGGTATCAAGGGACCTAATGCGTGGCAATGAACATTCCCCACACCATAATATCACCAGCCTGTGCGGTTGACACCAGGCAGGGTGGGGCCATGGAATCATGCTGCTTAAGCCAAATCCTGACTCTGGAAACGGGATTCGTCAGACCAGGCAACGTTTTTCCACTCCTCAATTGTCCAGTGTTGGTGATCGCGTGTCCACTGGAGCGGCTTCCTCTTGTTTTTACCTGATAGGAGTGAAACTCGGTGTGGTCGTCTGCTGCAAAAGCCCATCTATGACAAGGACCAATGAGTTGTGCGTTCTGAGATGCCGTTCTGCACACCACTGTTGTATTGCGCCGTTATTTGCCAGTTTGTGGCCCACCTGTTAGCTTACACAATTCTTGCCATTCTCCTTCAACCATGCTTCTTGACATTCTCCTTCGACCTCTCATCAACGAGCTGTTTTCGCCAACACAGGACTGCCGCTGACTGGATGTTTTTTGGAGATACTGGAACAGGCACACCTGACACTGACAACGCCACGCTCAAAGTCTCTTAGGTCACTTGTTTTGCCCATTCCAACATTCAAGCGGATAGTAACTGAATGCCTCGATGCCAGTCTGCCTGTTTTATATAGCAAGCCACAGACACGTGTCTCACTGTAGGAACAAATATTTTTCATGAACCGGGATGGTGTACCTAATAAACTATAGTACAGTATGTCTGCATATGTTGGTGAGTTATCAAGAGTGGAGGTCAATTCCAATTAGACATGGAATTTCTCCAAAGCAATGTGATTAAATTCCTGAATGACTGGAATTGAACCCAATACTGGAATTGTCTCTAATGCCAGTCAGCTGCCTGTCCATTCAGCTGTCCATTCCCTTCAAATAATAAAAGATACTTTTCCTGCATAGGACACACATGTCATTTGCACTAGAGGTTTGATCTACACTGAACAAAAGTAAACGCAACATGCAACAATTTCCAAGATTTTACGGAGTTACAGTTCATAAGGAAATCCGCCAATTGAAATATACTGAACAAAAATATAAACGCAACATGTAAAGTGTTGGTCCCATGTTTCATCAGCTGGAATTAAAATATTCCACAAATGTTCCATAGGCACAAAAAGTTTATTTCTCTCAAATGTTGTGCACAAATTTGTTTACATCCCTGTTAGTGAGCATTTCTCCTTTTCCCAGATAATTAATCCATCTGACAGGTGTGGCAAGCTGAATAAACAGCATGATCATTACACAGGTGCACCTTGTGCGGGGGACAATAAAATGCCACTAAAATGTGCAGTTTTGTCACAGTGCCACAGATGTCTCACGTTTTGAGGGAGCATGCAATTGGCATGCTGGATGCAGGAATGTCCACCAGAACTGTCAGATAATTGAATGCTCATTTCTCTACTATAAGCCACCTCCAACATCGTTTTAGAGAATTAGGCCATATGTCCAACCAAGCCTCACAACAGCAAACCATGTGTGACTACGCCAACCCATGGCCTCCACATCTGGCTTCTTTACCTGCAGGAACGTCTGGGACCAGCTGATGAAACTGTAGTATTTATGTCTGTAATAAGGTCTGTAATAAAACTCATTCTGATTGGCTGAGCCTGGCTCGCCAGTGGTGGGCCTATGACCTCCCAGGCCCACCCATGGCTGCGCCCCTGCCCAGTCATGTGAAATCTATAGATTAGGGTCTAATTTATTTATTTAAAATTACAGATTTCCTTATATGAACTTTAACTCTGTAAAATCGTTGAATATTTGTTCAGTATAAAGGTATTAGGGCCCTAAATCTATGGATTGCACATGATAGGGAATACAGATATGCATCAGTTGGTGACAGATACATTGGATCAAAAAACAAGCCCGTATCTGTTGTGACCACCATTTGCATCATGCAGTGTGACATCTCCTTCACAGAGTTGATCAAGCTGTTGATTGTGGTCTGTAGAATGTTGTCCCACTCCTCTTCAATGGCTGTGCGAAGTTGCTGGATATTTCCAGGAACTGGGACACGCTGTCGCACACGTCAATCCAGAGCATTCCAAACATGCTCAATTGTGACATGTCTGGTAAGTATGCAGGCCATGGAAGAACTGGGACATTTTCAGATTCCAGGAATTGGGTACAGATCCTTGCGGCATGGTGCCGTGCATTATCATGCTGAAACATGAGGTGATGGCAGCAGATGAATGGCACAACAATGGGCCTCAGGATATCTCTGTGCAATCAAATTGTCATCTATAAAATGCAATTGTGTTCGTTGTCCCTAGATTACGCCTGCCCAATACGTTAACCCCACCCCCACGGAGCAGGCACTCTGTTCACAACGCCGACATCAGCAATCCGCTCGCCCACACAACGCCATACATGCTGTCTGCCATCTGCCCGGTACAGTTGGAACTGGGATTCATCCATGAAGAGCACACTTCTCCAGCTTGCCAGTGGCCATCAAAGGTGAGCATTTTCCCACTGAAGTCTGTTACGACACCAAACTGCAGTCAGGTCAAGACCCTGGTGAGGACAAGAACCACGCAGATGAGCTTCCCTGAGACGGTATCTGACAGTTTGTGCAGAAATTCTTTGGTTGTGCAAACCCACAGTTTCATCAGCTGTCCAGGTGGCTGTTCTCGGATGATCCCGAAGGTGATGAAGCCAGATGTGGAGGACCTGGTCTGGCTTGGTTATACCTGGTCTGGGGTTGTGAGGTCGGTTGGACGTACTGTCAAATTCTCTATAACGACATTGGAGGCAGCTTAACGTTCAATTCTCTGGCAAGAGCTCTGGTGGACATTCCTGCAGTCAGCATGCCAATTACACACTCCCTCAAAACTTGAGACATCTGTGGCATTGTGTTGTCTGACAAAACAGCACATTTTAGAGTGTTCTTTCTTGTCCCCTGTACAAGTTGAACCTGTGTAAGGTTCATGATGTTTAATCAGCTTCTTCATATGCCACACCTGCCAGGTGAATGGATTATCTTGGCAAAAAAATAAATGCTCACTAACAGGGATGTAAACACATTTCTGCACAACATTTTTGAGAAATAAGCTTTTTGTGCATATGGGAAACTTCTGGGTTGTTTCATTTCAGCTCATGAAACAGGGACCAACACTTTACATGTTGCTTTTATATATTTGTTCAGTGTATATCACACAAAATCACACGTGTAACTCTGTGTCGTTGTATCTGTCGAACTGCTTTGCTTTATCTTGGCCAGGTCGCAATTGTAAATGAGAACTTGTTCTCAACTTGCCTACCTGGTAAAATAAAGGTGAAATAAAATAAAATAAATAAAAAAAGAAGAAAAGGTTGAACAGATGGATGTTAAACTCGCTTTTCATGTCTTGGGACTAGCCATTATACATGTGCTGTAGTTACAAACCCAATCATTTACAGTGATTATTGAGTAAAATCTTTGCTGACTGGTCCTTGACTATGTGTCAATGTGTGTGTCAATGTGACTACAATGTGACTACATACCGGTATGTTTGTTTGTGTCAATATTGTGTACGACACCATCTATAAAGGAAGTTAGTATAGGAGATTTTAGGTCATATCTACGAAGTTAGTATAGGAGATTTGAGGTCATATCTAGGAGGTTAGGATAGGAGATTTTAGGCCATAATGGAGCTTGACAAAGTCATGTTCTTGGTTCTAAGTCAATGGGACATTTAGCAGGGCTGCAGTTGCTTTTCATGACTCCATTGTCTACGTGCCCACCCAAAAGAGATGCTTCCTACCCTACTCAGTGGTCGCCATGTGAGGAGAGAGAAAGTCCAAAGAGCCCAATGAAGCATGGGGGGGGGGGGGGGACAGATTGATTGAAGGTCGTTGTTCCTGTGAGCGTGTCCGTGTGAGTCCATCTGTCTGTGTGTGTGTGTCCGTCTATGTGTCCATCTGCGTGTGTTAGTGGGCGCTTGCGGCAGATAAAACACTAGGCTGGCGGTCAGAGAAGGTGTATGTCCCATCGCTATACCTGGCCTTGAGGGCCGTTGTCATCATCCTTTTCAGATGTGCCTTTTCAGCTCTCTGTGCAAATCAACACAATTAAAAATAGTGCCTTTGCGCCACATGATTCGTTACCTATCGCCAACCCCCTCAATTCACACCAACAGGCGTCCTCACATAACTGCAGGAATGAACTCATAAAATGCTGTCTCTAAGTGAGATTCAAAGAAAGATGGAGGAATACAAATGTAAGGTATATGACTTTGCAAGGGCAAACGATACAAATGCATGTCAAGAAACACTGAATTGTAGCAACATCTGGGTACAATAATCCCTCCAAAACCTGAATCCTTAGATACCCAAAGGGCATAATTTGGTGTCATGGGAAACAAATTTTCAGCAGTCCACCAGGACCACAACCTGTCGTGGATCCACCACATTGCACCTTAATGACTGTTGATGACTCAGTATTAACCATCTCCTCAATGAAAACCATGAACAGAGCTTGACAGGGTATGAGTGAAGAGTGGTATACTGTATGATTGACAGATGTTGACAGGCTTTGGGACATAACACTATTTGATGGACATGACAGACACACAGCTAGAGAAACACTTACCTCTCTTCCCTTTCCAATTCATATCAGAAGTAGAGGGAAAGTGAAAGACAGAAAATAGAGAAAGTGAGGGTCTCTTAACATTTTTCACTTGGTATAAAATACTAAAAAGGGTAATTTGATTTCCACACATGCTGAAAACATTATACATTTGACAGCGTGTTGGTTGCGCTAACGTGACCGTCCTCCCGCTAAAACTCCAGCGCCAGCCTCCAACTACAAAAGGACCATGTCTCATTTGTGGTGATGAGAGCCACAGATTTGCAGCCACTTATAAATAGCGATGTCACTTAGAAACAAATGTCTGAAGCCACACTGCCACTTATTAGACAAGTACAGTGCATGACTTTTTCCACATTTTGTTATGTTACAGCCTGATTCTCAAATTGATTAAAGTGTATTTTCCCAACAAATCGATCTACACACAATCCCCATAACGACATGGCAAAAACAGGCTGTTAGCCATTTAAAAAAAATTGTACATAACTATTCAGACCCTTTACCTTCGGCAGCGATTACAGCATCAAGTCTTCTTGGGTATGACACCACAAGCTGGACACACCTGTATTTGGGGAGTTTCTACAATTCTTCTCTGCAGATCCTCTCAAGCTCTGTCAGGTTAGATGGGGAGTGTTGCTGCACAGCTATTTTCAGGTCTCTCCAGATATGTTAGATTGGGTATAAGTCCGGGCTCTGGCTGGGCCACTCAAGGACATTCAGAGACTTGTCCCGAAGCTACTCCTGCGTTGTCTTGGCTGTGTGCTTAGGGTCATTGTCCAGTTGGAAGTTAAACCTTCGCCCCAGTCTGAGGTCCAGAGTGCTCTGGAGCAGGTTTTCATCAAGAATCTCTCTGTACTTTCCTCCGTTCATCTTTCCCTCGATACTGAATAGTCTCCCAGGCCCTGCTGCTGAAAAACATCCCCACAGCATGATGCTGCCACCACCATGCTTCAATGTAGGGATGGTGCCAGGTTTCCTTCCAGACATGACGCTTGGCATTCAAGGCAAAGAGTTTAATCTTGGTTTCATCAGACCAGAGAATCTTGTTTTTCATGGTCTGAGAGACTTTAGGTGCGTTTTGGCAAACTCCAAGCGAGCTGTCATGTGCCTTTTACTGAAGAGTGGCTTCTGTTTGGCCACTACCATAAATGCCTGATTGGTGGAGTGCTGTAGAGATGGTTGTCCATCTGGAAGGTTCTCCCATCTCCACAGAGGAACTCTGGAGCTCTGTCAGAGTGACCATGGGGTTCTTGGTCACCTCCCTGACCAAGGCCCTTCTCCTCTGATTGCTTAGTTTGGCCAGGCGGCCAGCTCTAGGAAGAGTCTTGGTGGTTCCAAACTTCTTCCATTTAAGACAGATGGAGGCCACTGTGTTCTTGGGGACCTTCAATGCTGCAGACACTTTTTGGTACCCTTCCCCACGTGTACCTCAATACAATCCTGTCTGAGCTCTACGGACAATTCCTTCGACCTCATGGCTTGGTTTTTGCTCTGACATTGTTGTAACTGTAATGGGTTACAGAGTTAATGTTTAAGTTAATTCATTGAGCTGTATCTAAAGATATTTTCTTTACATATGTAATTGTATTAGAATTTGTGTGTTGGAGATTGAGAGAACTACATACATATTTTGTTGTATTGCTTTTGACCGCAAGTTCCAGAATGCCTTGATGAATGGAAAGTGACTGAGATCGTCAGTTTCCTACAGAAGGAGGTTCAGAGCAGGGAGAGAGCACTACAAATGACAAGATCATGCAACCAACAGAAAGAGAGCAAACCATGGAACAAGTCATACTCCTCCAATGAAATGAAAACAAGAAGACCCAACATGCCATCTGCTGCTGCACTGCATACAGCCAGCCAGAAGGAACAAAACAGTCTATTCTGTGACAGTGCAGACCACAAATCAGAAAACTGCCCTGACCACAATATTTCTACATGCAAAGAGAAACTAAAGAACATGGGAAGATGCTTTGTATGTTTAGGACAGAAACACATAGCAAAATTCTGTAAAGTCAAAGATGTGTCATGTGCAACATGTGGAAGCAGACATCACATTGCTGTGTGTACCGGTAAGAGGAGTGAGGTGCAACCCCCTACTGTTTCTGCGGATGCTGTTGTTTCCTCAGTTATTCCCCATTCAGTGAAGATGAAACCAGATGGACAGAACACTGTTGCTACAAAAGGCAAAGGCATGGCTAGAAGGCCCATCGGGCAGAAAGATAGCTTGTTGCTTACTAGATGGAGGCAGTCAGAGAAGCTTCATACATGAAAAACTTGTGAAGGGCTTGAAGCTACCAGTAATCAGACAAGAGGCACTCACTCTTCACACGTTTGGCTCCTCTGCTCCAGCAATGTCCCAACGCAACACAGTGAAAGTAATCTTGGAGAATGTCTGGGACAAACAGCAGAGAATAGAGATAGAGGCAATTGAAACCCCACAAGTGTGCACAGCTGTGAGGAAGGTTCCTGGTGAACAGATTCAACATGAGCTCAATCCAAACAACTGTATGCATTCTGGGAACTTGAGTCTCTGGGTATTATAAGCAAGAAAACACAGAACCCAGAGGAAAACGAGGCTCTACAGAGGTTCAAGGAAACAACCACCTTCAAAGATGGGCGATACGTGGAGTTGCCATGGAAACGAGAAAAGCCAGAACTCCAAGACAACTATAGAATCGCCAAGAAACGGTTTGAAGGTCTGATGAAAAGACTGAAGAAGGATGTGACATTGTACAGCAGATACAATGAAGTAGTAGAGGACTACTTACTACAGGATATGGCAGAGGACGTGCCCAAGGACAACGCATCAAGCGCAAACGTAAAATACTACTTACCTCACCATGCAGTACTCCGAGAAGCTATGGTGACGACAAAACAGAGTGGTGTTTGATGCCTCGTCCCATGAAGATGGCTGTCCATCTCTCAATGACTGTCTACTCACAGGACCGAACCGGAATCCGGATCTGCTCAGCGTTCTGATAAAGTTCAGACTACATGAGATCGCATGGCAGACATCAAGAAAGCTTTCCTGCAGAGAGAGACAGAAAAGCCATGAGATTTCTATGGCTCACAGGCCATACAATCAGGAAGCACCTGAAACAATATGAAAACAGAACAACCAGAAGTTGTAGAGATACTGAGAGAGTCACTCTATGGAGATGACTTCATTGCAAGTTCACGCAATGTTGAAGAGGCTTACCTTGTGACAACAACTGCAAAGTGAATGCTGTCAATTGCAGGCATGGACCTCTGCAAGTGGATGACCAATTCTCCTGATTTGAAAACAAAATGGGAGGAGAGTACGACAACTGACCACCGTTGACGCTAGAAACACAAGGATAAGTGCTGAATGTTTTCGGTTTAGTATGGAGACCGGAAACAGATGACTTTGTGTTTGACCTCAGGCCGCATTCTAAAGCAAAAGGAAAACACAAAGAGAAGTGTTCTGCAGTCTTCTGCACGTATCTTCGACCCTCTTGGTTTCTTAACTCCCTTCACCGTCAGGATCAAGTGCATGTTCCAGGAAATGTGGGAGATGGGACTCAGCTGGGATGAAGGATTACCACCTGATCTGACACGAGAATGGCAACAGTGGTGTTCAGAACTACCCCAGTTACACCAGCTCATCATACCAAGGTGGTACAGAACAGACATGCGGCCACAGAATAGCCACACCCTGAAACTACATGTGTTCTGTGATGCAAGTGAAAGGGCTTACAGTACAGTAGCTTACTTGCAAGGTGAATCACAAGACAGGGAAACAACAAGTCTAGTCGCATCCAAGTCCAGGGTAGCCCCACTCAAGAAAAGGACGCTGCCACGCCTGGAGCTCATGGGAGCTGTGATTGGAGCGAGACTAGCAAACAACCTGATGACCACACTGAAAATGGAAGAAAAACAGATCAAAATGTGGACAGACTCGATGATCGTGCTGCATTGGATTTGCAGCTCAACTCAGAAACGGAAACAGAGTGACGGAGATCCAGTCCTTGACCAATGGTCACATATTGAAGGGAAAACTAATCCAGCTGACCTCCCTACCAGAGGACAAACTGTTCGAAACTTGACACAGAGTGAGCTATGGTGGAATGGACCCAGAATTCTGATATCACCCAATCATTCCGAGGAGACTGTTGATAACAAGGTTCCAGAAGAGGTCAATACAGAACTCAAGTCCAGTTGCCAGGTTACTGTACAACTCGCAGCAAACAGCACAGACATCACTGAATCTGTGTTGGAGCTTGAAAGGTAGCGCAAACTGAAAAGTGTTCAGAGTCACCACCTGGATAAAGAGATTCATAGCCAATGCTCGTACAACCATAAAGATGCAAGGTGAACTGACTGCTGACGAACTGTTCGATGCAGAAAAGTACTGGATTAAGGTAACACAATAACAGAGTTTTGGACAGGAGATCAAACTACTGAAGGCAGGAAAAAGCCTAAACAATGACTGTAAAATCAGAGAACTGAAACCGTTCCTGGATGAACACGAACTACTCAGAGAGCAGCACCCATGGGTTCTGCCCAACAAAAACAGATACTCAGAAATGCTGATACAGTACCACCATGAGAAGGTGATGCATTCTGGAGCAAGAGACACTAGTACAAATCAGAGAGCGATACTGGATCTTGCGTGCTAGGCAGCTAGTCAAGAGCACAGTGGCAAGATGTATAGGGTGCAAGAAATTCAAGGCAAGGGCCGGACAGCAGGTCACTGCGCCTTTACCAAAAGACAGAATAACCGAATCACCACCATTCGAAGTCACAGGTGTGGATTTTGCAGGGCAGGACCGCTCTATGTGAAAGAAGATGGTTCTGTGAAGAAGTCATACATTGCACTGTTCACTCGTGCTGTAACCAGAGCAGTGCATTTGGAACTGGTCTCAGATCAGTCAACAGAGGCATTCATATTTCAAAAAAAATATTCATCTCAAGGAGAGGATTATGCAGGTAATCTACTTAGATAATGCAAAAATGTTCACGAGAGCTGATCAGGGCTTGAAAGAGCTGTGGAAGGCAATCGAAGAGCCCCAAATCTTGGCATTCTTCTCAGAAAGGGGCATCGCCTGGAGGTTCATCGTCGAGCGAGCAGCCTGGTGAGGCGGATTCTGGGAAAGACTCGTCAGGTCAGTGAAAAGGTTCTTGGGAGAGCTTCACTCAACTTTGAAGAAATGTGCACGGTCCTGACAGAGGTTGAAGCTATCCTAAATTCTAGGCCTCTGACCTTCGTGAACAAAGAAGTGGATGAACCACAACCCTTGACCCAGCACATTTCCTGGTGGGTAAAAGACTAACCTCTTTGCCTCCCATTTCCAGCTGACACTCAGCACCCAACGCTAAACAAGGAGGAAATGACAAGCAAATGGAAGTACAGCCAGAGACTTGTGACCAGCTTCTGGAACAGTTGGCGAAGAGACTACTTGCTGGATCTAAAGTCAGCACACCGCTGTGACACACCACAGCCCACCCAACTGAAAGCGAGTGACGTTGTACTCATTGGAGAAGATAACACACCCAGACAAACCTGGAAACTAGGAAAGACGATCAATGGCAACAGGATGCAACTGTGCTCATTTTTGCTTTGTAATTTTGGGGGTATTGTGTGTAGATTGATGAGGGAAACAATTAATTTAATCAATTTTAGAATAAGTCTGTAACGTAAAACAAATGGTGGAAAAAGTCAAGGGGTCTGAATACATCCTGAATGCACTGTATATGTGTTGTTTGTGGATGTCTCAACACCTACGATTGAGCAGTTTTACACTGTACCATAAGAGCGACCTGTGCGTATGAGCTGTGGGCGTTGTTTTCATCTCTGCCCGCCAAGACTTTACTACAGTGTTGGCACTTGATGTGTCATCTTCCACTTTGGAGCACAGCTGCCAACACAGACCCAGGATAGAAACAAACAGCTCTACCCTCTCAAAAAGTGCAGTGTATAAATTCAGAACATCTGCTGTTTCAGTCACTGCCTAACACCAAGGGAGTACCCCAAGGCTTGATCCTAGGCCCCACGCGCTTCTTAAATTACACCAACAACATATCTCAGGCAGTAGGAATCTCTCATCCATTTATATGCAGATGATAAAATCTCATACTCAGCTGACCCCACCCTGGATTTTGTGTTAAAAGGTATACAGCAAAGTTTTCTTAGTGTCCAACAAGCTTTCTCTGCCCTTAACATTGTTCTGAACACCTCCAAAACAAAGTTAATGTGGTTTGGTAAGAAGAATGACCCTCTCCCCACCGGTGTGATTACTACTTTTGAGGGTTTAGAGCTTGAGGTAGTCACCTGATACAAGTACGGCTAGACGGTACAACATCCTCTCCCAGCACATATCAAAGTTAGATCTAGACTTGGTTTCCTCTATTGTAATCATTCCTCTTTCACCCCAGCTGCCAAAGTAACCCTGATTCAGATGACCATCCTACCCATGCTAGATTATGGAGACGTAATTTAGATCGCTCTTGAGCAACGAGATGTTCTTTACCATTCGGCCATCAGATTTGCCACTAATGCTCCTTACGGGCCACATCACTGCACTCTATACTCCTCTGTCAACTGGTCATCTCTATATACCCAATTCAAGACCCACTGGTGGATGCTTATTTATAAAACCCTCTTAGGTCTCACTCCCCCATATCTGAGATTCCTACTGCAGCACTCATCCTCCACATACAACACCCGTTCTGCCAGTCACATTCTGTTAAAGGTCCCCAAAGCACACACATCCTTAGGTCACTCCTTTTCTCAGTTCGCTGCAGCTAGCGACTGGAACGAGCTGCAACAAACACTCAAACTGGACAGTTTTATCAACATCTCTTGTGGGTGGGGTTATATCCTTCCTGTTTGGCCCTGTCCGGGGGTGTCCTCGGATGGGGCCACAGTGTCTCCTGACCCCTCCTGTCTCAGCCTCCAGTATTTATGCTGCAGTAGTTTATGTGTCGGGGGGCTGGGGTCAGTTTGTTATATCTGGAGTACTTCTCCTGTCCTATTCGGTGTCCTGTGTGAATCTAAGTGTGCGTTCTCTAATTCTCTCCTTCTCTCTTTCTTTCTCTCTCTCGGAGGACCTGAGCCCTAGGACCATGCCCCAGGACTACCTGACATGATGACTCCTTGCTGTCCCCAGTCCACCTGGCCATGCTGCTGTTCCAGTTTCAACTGACCTGAGCCCTAGGACCATGCCCCAGGACTACCTGACATGATGACTCCTTGCTGTCCCCAGTCTACCTGGCCATGCTGCTGCTCCAGTTTCAACTTCCACCTGACTGTGCTGCTGCTCTAGTTTCAACTGTTCTGCCTTATTATTATTCGACCATGCTGGTCATTTATGAACATTGAACATCTTGACCATGTTCTGTTATAATCTCCACCCGGCACAGCCAGAAGAGGACTGGCCACCCCACATAGCCTGGTTCCTCTCTAGGTTTCTTCCTAGGTATTGGCCTTTCTAGGGAGTTTTTCCTAGCCACCGTGCTTCTCCACCTGCATTGCTTGCTGTTTGGGGTTTTAGGCTGGGTTTCTGTACAGCACTTTGAGATATCAGCTGATGTACGAAGGGCTATATAAATAAATTTGATTTGATTTGATTTGATCTCTTCATTCAAAGACTCAATCATGACCACTCTTACAACCAGTTGTGCCTGCTTCGCGTGATGTATTGTTGCCTCTACCTTCTTGCCCTTTGTGCCGTTGTCTGTGCCTAATAATGTTTGAGCCATGTTTTGTGCTGCTAACATGTTGTGCTGCTACCATATTGTTGTGATGTTGCATTGCTGCCATGCTGTTGTTGTTGTCTTAGGTCTCTTTTTATGTAGTGTTGTGGTGTCACATGTCGTGATGAGTGTTTTGTCCAATATATATATATAATATTTTTAATCTCATCCCCCGTCCCCGCAGGTGGCCTTTTGCCTTTTGTCATCATTGTAAATAAGAATTTGTTCTGAACTGTCTTGCCTAGTCAAATAAAAGGTACAAAATAAATAGGGGTTTAAAGTTATTAGATCAACGCCTTCTTGTGTGGCACAGGCAGGAATCATCATTCCTACGTCTGGTAAGACGAGGGGCTGGGGTGTGTGTCTATTTGTCAATAACAGCGGGTGTGCAATGTCTAATATTAAAGAAGTCTCGAGGTATTGCTCGCCTGAGGAAGAGTACCTCATGATAAACTGTAGATCTACCAAGAGAGTTCTCATCCACATTATTCATAGCTGTCTATTTACCACCACAAACCAATGCTGGCACTAAGACCGCACTCAACAAGCTGTATAAGGCCATAAGCAAACAAGAAAATGATCATCCAGATGCGGCACTCCTAGTGGCTGGGGACTTTAATGCAGGCAAACTTAAATCCGTTTTACCTCATTTCTATCAGCATGTGACATTACCAACCAGAGGAAAAAAAACTCTAGACCAGCTTAATATGGAGGTGGTGAAATGACGTGGATACTACGCTACAGGACTGTTTTGCTAGCACAGACTGGAATATGTTCAGGAATTCATCCAATGGCATTGAGGAGTATACCACCTCAGTCACTGGCTTCAAAGATAAGTGCATCGATGACATCGTTCCCTCAGTGACCATACGTACATATCCCAACCAGAAGCCATGGATTACAGGCAACAGCCGCATCTAGCTAAAGGCTTGCGCTGCAGCTTCCAAGGAGCTGGACACTATTCCGGACACTTATAAGAAATCCCGCTATGCCATCAGAGGAACCATAAAACAGGCAAGGTGTCAATATAGGATAAAGATTCAATCCTACTACACCGGCTCTGGCGCTCATCGGATGTGGCAGTGTTTGAAAACGATTACGGACTACAAAGGGAAACCCAGCCGCAAGCTGCCCAGTGACACGAGTCTACCAGACCAGCTAAATGCTTTTTTTGCTCGCTTCGATGCAAGCAACACTGAAGCATGCATGAGAGCACCAGCTGTTCCCCGACAACTGTGTGATCACACTCTCTGTAGTCGATGGGGACCATAGTCCCTGTGCCCAAGGAAGCGAAGGTAACCTGCCAAAATGATTACCACGACATAGCACTCACATCGGTAGCCATGAAGTGCTTTGAAAGGCACTTTCAACACCATCATCCCGGGAAGCCTAAACCCACACCATTTCGCATACCACCCCAACAGATGCACAAACGATGCAATCTCAATCCACACTGCCCTTTCCCAACTGGACAAAAGGAACACCTATGTGAGAATGCTGTTCATTGACACAGCTCAGCGTTCAACACCATAGTGCCCAGTGCCCACAAAGCTCATCACTAAGCTAAGGACCTTGGGACTAAACACATCCCTCTGCAACAACACATCTGCCACGATGATCCTCAACACTGGGGCCCCTCAGGGGTGAGTGCTTAGTCCCCTCCTGTACTCCCTGTTAACCCACGACTGCGTGGTCAAAAGCGACTCCAACAACATCATTAAGTTTGCTGACGAAACAACAGTATAGGCCTATAGGCTGTCTCACCGACAACGATGAGACAGCCTATAGGGAGGTGGTCAGAGACCTGGCAGTGTGGTGCCAGGACAACAACCTCTCCCTCAATGTGAGCAAGACAAAAGAGCTGATGGACTACAGGAGAAGGTGGGCTAAACAGGCCCCCATTAACATCAATGGGGCTGTAGTGAAGCGTGTCGAGAGTTAAGTTCCTTGGTGTCCTCATCACCAATGAACTATCATGGTCCAAACACACCAAGACAGTTGTGAAGAGGGCACGACAACACATTTTTCCCCTCAGGAAAAATATGTGGCATGGGTCCCCAGATCCTCAAAAATGTTGAGAGCATCCTGACCGGTTGCATCACCGCCTGGTATTGTAACTGCTCGGCATCTGACCGTAAGGCACTACAGAGGGTAGTGCGTACAGGCCAGTACATCACTGGGGCCAGGCTTCCAGCCATCCAGGACCTATATAATAGGTGGTGTCAGAGAAAGGCCCAAAGAATTGTCAAAGACTCCAGTCACCCAAGTCATAGACTGTTCTCTCTGCTACCGCACGGCAAGCAGTACCGGAGCGCCAAATCCAGGACCAAAAGGCTCCTTAACAGCTTCTACCCCCAATCCATAAGACAGCTGAACAATTAATCAAATGGCCACCCGGACTACTTACAATGACCCCCACCCCCCCAATTAGTTTCTTCACTGCTGCCACGCGCTGTCTATTATCTACGCAGTCACTTTACCCATACCTACAAATGACCTTGACTAACCTGTACCCCCGCACATTGTACCGGCACCCCCTGTATATAGCCTCGCTATTGTTATTTATTTTGTGTTACTTTTTATAATTTTTTACTTTAGTTTATTTTGTAAATATTTTCTTAACTCTTTCTTGAACTGTATTGTTGGTTAAGGGCTTGTAAGTAAGTATTTCACAGTAAGGTCTGCACTAATTGTATTCGGTGCATGTGACATTTTTTATTCTATTTTTTTTAAACGAAAAAACCTTTCAAGTGAAATATTTATCTATGACAAGAGTTAAGTTGTGGTTTTGAGGAGGAATATACTGATAGCAATAAAGGTATTCTGAAATCTTGAAAGGCACGCTTTGCTAAGATTAGTGACATTTGCATGATTAGTGACAGTTTTCATGAAGGAAATACTGCAACTATTCTTAAAATACTTTATTTCTGATCTGTATATGTTTTGTGACTTAGAATACTGTGATTGAGTACAGTGTTCTAAGTGTTGTGATGTAACAGCTCTGTGCACATCAGGGTTGGGGTCAATTCGGAATTTCTGAATTTAACATTTTAATTGACCACATCTCATAGGAAGCGGAATTGAAGTAGAATTTTACTCAAATCTCATGAGTCTAATTCATTTGACAAATATTTTATCAAAAGGATATGTCACATCATTAATACAAAGAATACACATACCATTTCAAATATTAGTTTGATTATAACTCAAAGATGTCAAAAAGTATTTTTACTTCATCATGAGATGTTCGATTGTTCCCTTCCATACTGCAGTGTTTGATCTAATGCATTCTAGGAAAAAATAAATACATCTGATTGAAAAACATACCTAAATGTAATGCAAACTCTAGAATTATTTTGTATTTTTAAAATGTAACTATTATTTAACTAGGTAAGTCAATTAAGAACAAATTCCTATTTACAATGACGGCCTACCTCGGCCAAACCCAGACGGAGCTGGGCCAATTGTGCGCCGCCCTATGAGGCTCCCACTCACGGCCGGATGTGATACAGCCTGGAATTGAACCAGGGACTATAGTGATGCCTCTTGCACTGAGATACAGTGCCTTAGACCGCTGTGTCACTCAGGATGCCCTTCTAGCCAATCATAAACAAGTATTTAACAATGCTGTGGTATATTAACTATTAATGACAACCCACAACATGATCTTAGAATATTTCCAGAATCATGAAGAGAATGAGTGTTTCATGAAAATGAAATGTTTCAACCTTATGCTACATATGGTGGTGGTAAACATACACAATGTCAAAAACATTACTATGCTGATAGAGTAAATATGCCATTAGAATTGAATTAAATAAGATTCTACCTCCTTTAATTCAAAGTATGCTTCCTATGAGATGTGGCCAATTAATTTCAAATTCAAGACCTGAATTAGAATACTGAAAAATTCACAACTCAATTCAGAATCGATCCCAACCCTGGTACACATTGAGTTTATAACGGTGATAGTGTGTGTGTGTGTGTGTGTGGTAGGGGTGACACCATTAGTATGGCAGAATGGTCCTACCTCGGAATGATGCTCATCATTCTGCTGCAGGACCTCAATACAAAGTTCTCCCAGTCGCATCATGTCCTCCAATCTCTTCTCCGGGGCAGCCTGAGCATCTGCTGTAATATTAGCACACACAAACATGCCAGCACTGTGACACCAGCACACAGATACACTAAAACACTACCGCCACCCAGTATACTCTATTAAGAACACTGACAAACCAACATCATGTGCAAATACTTGAACAAAGCCCAGACACAGAGACATGACAGTGTAATATCACCACGTGTGAGCCAGACTTGCACACACCCTCGATCTGAGCGTATTGGGTCAGCTGGGAGTAGTTGATAAGGGCAGCTTTCTCCAGACATTTTTTGACCATCTTCTTCATCTCCTCAGGAGGAATCGGAGTGGTAATGTCCTTCATCAACACCTAGAATCCAGAAAACAGACTTCTTGTTCCTTATAAGATTGACCCAAAACCTGATTTTAGTGGAAGACCACAAGGATAACCCAACACATTATTGTCTGCAGTATGAATAGCGGAATGCAGAGACTTGTAGACTCAAAGAATAACAATAGCCCAACCTTTTCAGCAAAACATACCCTTTCTAGCAGGGAGAGTGTGGCTTTGAGTGCGCCATCTGGTCGGCCAAAGGGGAAACAGTACCTGTGGACACAAGTGTGATCGGACAGTGCATCTACACCATCATTTTTTAATAACAAGGATGATTCTGTGGGAATGCTTAACTGTGTTGTGCATCATATGATGCATCATCCGGGGATGATTTCTGTATTTTGAAAGTTACATATTTTGAAAACTTATGTTGGGGCTATGTCAACAATGAACTAATGAAACAAATAGCAAAATATAGTTTTTGGGTGGATTTGTCCTTTAATGTATGAAAGGAAGCCATTGCACTACATAATGCAGGACAGCCATCTATTGACTACAGATAAAACACTGATCGGCACAAATATGTAGGTTAAACTGTGGGTGATGAGGCCTCAACAATGTAGAGGTCAGAAGTGGGAGGCAAATAGGATAAATTAAGATAGTGCTTTATTAACCCCGAGAGGGAAATTACATTTGATTGCACCAGCCAATACATACATTACCAATAAATACCCCATGCCCATGACCACACATTCTCTGGGGACTCTGGTCCTCTTGACTGGTAACAAGATGAACTACCGGACAACATCTCTCCTAAATGTGGATATGCTTCTACACCTGCATTGCTTGCTTTTTGGGGTTTTAGGCTGGGCTTCTGTATAGCACGTTTGAGATATCAGCTGATGTAAGAAGGGCTATATAAATAAATTTGATTTGAAATCATATTTTAAGTGGATTTGAGGTGTTCACCGTCAAACATGTCCCTTCTTAGTACACGGTGAGGAATTACCAAACGACTCTTATAGCCCTTATACAACTTCGCTGTGTTCCCCTTTAATCCTGAACAAACTACACGCACCCTGTTCCTGTTTGCAGCTGATCAGCATAATCCCAAAATTGTCTTGGCTATTGTTTACTGCCATTAGCCTCTCATTGAGGAGTGTTGTTAATGACTCCCGCTGCTTTCAACAGCCCTCTACAGACTCCGTGTCCCCATTCACCCTCTCTCCTCCTTGGGGCCAGATGGAGGGCCCTTCACAGGGATGAAGGGGTTTGAAATGCCAAAGTTCAGGGATATGAATGGGGCAAGTTCATTGAACAAACCATCCTTCAAGGTCTGGATCTGTGTCAATGGCCCTGACAATAAGGCCATACATGGCAATAATGGTGAATAGCAGCTCACAGATGTAGGGAGAACCAAGAATCCAATATACACCATTTTGCACCTGTTTAACCCATAAGAGTCTAAGCAATGTCTAAGCCAGGGGAGGGGTTATTTGATGAAAAATTATTTTTGGCCTTACTGCTATTAGCCCATACAAACACATTGAATAATGATTCACTACATGGCAACAATAGGTAGTCCCCCCAAAACATCTAAAGGAAGTTTGTTCTGAAGTGTCTGTCCTATATCTTAGAGAAATAAGAAAGATGAGGAAACATTTGTTGTTGTTGTATTTTACCCCTTATTTTTGGCACTAAACAGTCTAAGCCCTGGAGGGGTTCTACTAAGCTAATTGGAAATGTTTTTTGCAGTTCAATTTAGAATTTTAAGACTCCATAAAGTACCCCAATAAAATATAGAACAACATTTTAATTTAGCTTTACTGCTATTAGCACGTACAAACGCATTGAATAACAGATAAAAACATATTAAGGAAGTTTGTTCTGAAGTGTCTGTCCTACACATCCAGTCAAAAGTTTGGACACACCTACTCATTCAAGGGTTTTTCTTTATTAAAAAAAAAAAAGTTCTACATTGTAGAATAATAGTGAAAGCATCAAAACTATGAAATAACACATGGAATCATGTAGTAATCAAAAAAGTGTTAAACAAATCAAAATATATTTTATATTTGAGATTCTTCAAAGTAGCCACCCTTTGCCTTGATAACAGCTTTGCACACTCTTGGCATTCTCTCAACCAGCTTCACCTGGAATGCTTTTCCAACTGTCTTGAAGGAGTTCCCACATATTCTGAGCACTTGTTGGATGCTTTTCCTTCACTCTGCAATCCAAACCATCTCAATTGGGTTGAGGTCGGGAGATTGTGGAGTCCAGGTCATCTGATGCAGAACTCCATCACTCCCCTTCTTGGTCAAATAGCCTTATACAGCCTGGAGGTGTGTTGGGTCATTGTCCTGTTGAAAAACAAAATGACAGTCCCACTAAGCGCAAACCAGATGGGATGGCACATTGTTGCAGAATGCTGTGGTAGCCATGTTGGTTAAGTGTGCCTTGAATTCTAAATAAATCCCTGACAGTGTCACCAGAAAAGCACCCCACACCATCACACCGCCTCCATGCTTCACGATGGGAACCACACATGCACAGATCATTCGTTCACCTACTCTGCATCTCACAAAGACACAGCAGTTGGAAACAAAAAATCTCAAATTTGTATTGATCAGACCAAAGGACTGATTCCACCAGTCTAATGTCCATTGCTCATGTTTCTTGGCCCAAGCAAGTCTTTTCTTCTTATTGGTGTCCTTTAGTAGTCGTTTCTTTGCAGCAATTCAACCATGAAGGCCTGATTCATGCAGTCTCCTCTGAACAGTTGATGTTGAGATGTGTCTGTTACTTGAACTCTGTGAAGCATTTATTTGGGCTGCAATTGCTGAGAATGGTAACTCTAATGAACTTATCCTCGACAGCAGAGGTAACCCTGGGTCTTCCTTTCCTGTGGCGGTCCTCATGAAAGCCAGCTTCATCATAGCACTTGATGGTTTTCGCGACTGCACTTGAAGAAACTTTCAAAGTTCTTGAAATATTCCGCATTGACTGACCTTCATGTCTTAAAGTAATGATGGATTGTTGATTCTTTTTGCTTTTTTGAGCTGTTCTTGAGGTGTTCTTGCCCTAATATGGTCTTTTACCAAATAGGGATATATTCTGTATACCACCCCTACCCTGTCACAACACAACTGATTCAAATGCATTAATGAAAGAAACTCCACAAATTAACTTTTAAAAAGGCACAGCTGTTAATTGAAATGCATTCCAGGTGACTACCTCATGAAGCTGGTTGAGAGAATGCTAAGAGCGTGCAAAGCTGTTATCAAGGCAAAGGGTGGCTACTTTGAAGAATCTCAAATATAATACATATTTTGCTTTGTTTAACCTGTTGCGTCGAGCCATCCCGGATCCGGGATCGTGAATACAGCCTCAAGCTCATTACCATAACGCAACGTTAACTATTCATGAAAATCGCAAATGAAATGAAATTAATATGCTAGCTCTCAAGCTTAGCCTTTTGTTAACAACACTGTCATCTCAGATTTTCTAAATATGCTTCTCAACCATTGCAAAATAAGCATTTGTGTAACAGCTAGCGCACCTAGCGTAGCATTTAGCGTTAGCATTAGCAGGCAACATTTTCACAAAAACCAGAAAATCATTCAAATAAAATCATTACCTTTGAAGAACTTCAGATGTTTTCAATGAGGAGACTCTCAGTTAGATAGCAAATGCTCCATTTTCCTGAAAGATGATTTGTTTAGGAGAAATTGCTCCGTTTGGTGCTTCACGTTTGGCTAAAATTCAGTCTTCAAAACGGCAAACTTTTTTTCCAAATTAACTCCATAATATCGACTGAAACATGGCAAACGTTGTTTAGAACCAATCCTCAAGGTGTTTTTCACATATCTCTTCGATGATATATCGTTCGTGGAAGTGTGCTTTCCCCTCTGAATCCCAGGAGAAAATGCCTGCGGCTGAAGATTACGCACCAATTTACACAAAAATTTACCCGGCGCATTCACAGCCATATAAGGAGACAATAGAAAACAGAGCTTCGAAAATTCTGCCCATTTCCTGGTTAAAGTATCATCTTGGTTTCGCCTGTAGCATGAGTTCTGTGGCACTCACAGATAATATCTTTGCAGTTTTGGAAACCTTAGAGTGTTTTCTTTCCAAAGCTGCCAATTATATGCATAGTCGAGCATCTTTTCGTGACAAAATATTGCGCTTAAAACGGGCACGTTTTTTTATCCATAAATTAAAAGAGCGCCCCCTATATCCAAGAAGTTAACGCTTTTTTGGTTACTACATGATTCCATATGTGTTATTGTCATAGTTTTGATGTCTTCACTATTATTCTACAATGTAGAAAATAGTAAAGATAAAGAAAAACCCTTTAATGAGTAGGTGTGTCCAAACTTTTGACTGGTACTATATAGATATAAGATCAGGAAACATTATTTTTGATGTGTATTTAACCCCTTATTTTTGGCACTAAACAGTCTCCATATATACTTCCATAAATCTTTTCAACTGGTACCAAGGGACCTTCAGACAAGTGTTGAGGCCTGTGGGCGTCCTAGAGCAAAACAACCGACATGTACTGTAGTGTGTAGCCCAAATTGTTTGGACGCTACAGACAGAAGTTGGCAGATCGGCTGCACCAACTTCAGACAAGTCCCAAGACGCTTTCCATAGAGGGGTCATAATAGTTTGTAGACTATACCATTCGGACGCTAGAGACGATTGTGATTTTGTGAAAAAACATATCTCTAGCTTAAACTGACAGATTTATAGGGATTCTTTATTATGCTAATTAGACCTTAGGGGGTTAAATGTTTGGAAGGTTTTTATTATACTCAGTTACTAGTGTATTACTGACAAATGAAGCCTACATACCATTGTTTGTAATCATGTCAATTGTAGAGGGAGTAGTACCTAAAATGGATGATCTGGTTGTCCAATAGACTCAGGAGACGGCTTCTTATGTCCTCAAACTGTTCTCTCTCTTCCTCAGTGACTGTGCCTATCCCATCCGGCCTGAAAAAAAAACACGCAAATATTTGATGAGCATTTCATTATAGGAGAAATCTGCAGTTCAAACAACAACAAAGCGGGCACCCCACCATCTTCTTTGGTAAACAGCTGAGGGATGGGGCTGGAGTAAAGTAAACACTCTGAAATTCATAGACAGGGCTATGGATGCAAGGACTGACCACCCATGAAATCAAAATTATAGTTTTAACCATGTTTTGAAAATATACAGTCTGTGTTTAGAATGACATTGTTTGTAAATTATATAAAAAATAAATAAAAAAAGTTTATATTTTGGGTTCTGATGGGGTTGGACAGTTGCTCATTTAAGTTATATTTTTCAAGAATCAATGGCTATATATCATTCATTTAAAAGTCAACAAATGGATGTAGCAATCACAGATTGCCACTTTAATGTTTGTAAAGCTTCCATTCTCTTCTTGCCTTCCCATTAATAGGCACTCTGGGGAAAGAGAAGAAAATGCAATCACTACCCGGACTGCTAACCTTGACTTCCTGGGCTTCTTTCAACTGAAAGAAAAAAGGCGCTGCCTCAAAACAACACTGGCTTTCGCTGAGAGGAGGGGGTGAGGTTGTCTGTGTTAATGAGTTGTGCTTATAAAAGCGTATGCAGTGAGCTCCTGAACATTATGTATTAGCCTCTAGCAGGGTCGAACAAGATGTATCTGCAACAATATTTGTGACTATTTTTTTTTACTTCAGTTTATTTTAGTAAATACTTGAACACTTATTTTTAAAACTGCTTATTTCTTAAAACTGCATTGCTCATTAAGGGCTTGTAAGTAAGCATTTCACCTGTTGTATTCGGCGCATGTGACAAATACCATTTAATTTGACTTGAAGTTGAAGCAGAAAAACTGAATTGTGAATTGCAATTTAGTTATGAAGCATTTACAAATTGTTTGCGTGTTGTTTCCTCTGCCAAGAGAGTTACAAAAAAAAAGCTAACTAAGGTAATTCTAGAATAAATATGAGTGTAAACCATCCTATCCAAAATGTGCCTGTCTTTAGAGTAAAATAATAAACCTCACATTAGAAACGTAAAAAAGTATTAGGCTGTCATAAAGGACTCTATAAAAAAGAATCTCAAGAAATGGAGTGACAATGAAAAGCTTGTAGTGTATTGTGTCTGAACATCAGGCCTTCACTTCAACTGCTCTCCGTTCAATCCCCAAAAGGCCCTAGTCTACAATGAAAAACAGCCCTCTCTTCACAACAGCATTTGTAAGGACTACTTGTTCCTTAAATCCGTCAATTCATTAACTCCCCCCCTGCTGCCACCCCCTTTAACAAGCACCAGCTAATCCCAAAGGAACACACAAAAAGGATAGTGCTAGGAGGGGTGGGCGAGTGTGCTCACTCATGGGATGGCAAGGACATTTTCTTTCATGTCGTGGTAAAAAGGGAGTGGATTTCTTGTTCTGTTCATCTCTCACACTCCAGTCCAAACGTCCAGATGAAGATATAAGGGCCATGTAAAAGCAGCCCTCCCTCCCCATCCTTTGGCCATACACTAGGTCAGGGTTCCCCAACAGCGAATTTGTCCCGCGGGTGGTTTTAGCGAAAAAGAACATATACAGTACTCACTCAAGGGTTTTTCTTTATTTATACTATTGAAAGTTTCTTCAAGTGCAGTTGCAAAAACCATCAAGCGCTATTATGAAACTGGCTCTCATAAGGACCGCCACAGGAAAGGAAAACCCAGAGTTACCTCTGCTGCAGAGGATAAGTGATTTAGAGTTAACTGCACCTCAGATTGCAGCCCAAATAAATGCTTCACAGAGTTCAAGTAACAGACACATCTCAACATCAACTGTTCAGAGGAGACTGTGTGAATCAGGCCTTCATGGTCGAATTGCAACAAAAATCACTACTAAAGGACACCAATAAGAAGAAGAGATTTGCTTTGGCCAAGACAAGAGCAATGGACATTAGACTGGTGGAAATCTGTCCTTTGGTCTGATGAGTCCAATTTTGACATTTTGGTTCCAACCGCAGTGTGTTTGTGAAATGCAGAGTAGGTGAATGGATGATCTCCGCATTTGTGGTTCCCACCGTAAAGCATTGAGGAGAAGGTGTGGTGGTGCTTTGCTGGTGGCACTGTCAGTGATTTATTTAGAATTCAAGGCACACTTAATCAGCATGGCTACCACCACATTCTACAGCAATACGCCATCCCATCTGGTTTGCGCTTAGTGAGACTATCATTTGTTTTTCCACAGGACAATGACCCAACACACCTCCAGGCTGTGTAAGGGCTATTTGACCAGGAAGGAAAGTGATGGAGTGCTGCGTCAGATGACGTAGCCTCCACAATCTCCCGACCTCAACTCAATTGAGATGAGTTCGACTGCAGAGTGAAGGAAAAGCAGTCAACAAGTGCTCAGCATATGTGGGAACTCTTTCAAGACTGTTGGAAAAGCATTCCAGGTGAAGCTGGTTAAGAGTGCCAAGAGTGCAAAGTTAGCATCAAGGCATAGATAGGGTGGCTACTTTGAATAATAACACTTTGTGTTATTTCATAGTTTTGATGTCTTCACTATTATTCTACAATGTAGAAAATGGTAAAAATAAAGAAAAACCATTGAATGAGGTGGTGTCCAAACGTATGACTGGTACTGTATATTATTTAATTATTTATCATTTCCATTGTTGGACATAAAATACTGTAAAAAAATAAAAAATAAAAAAGGAAATCAGCTCCAAGTAATTAAAATGTTGGAACTCTGTTCCCAAGTATACCCACCCATAAGAGAGAGACACGTGATCATATACAAAAGGTAAGCAAGGTTTTTAAATTTTTTAAATTTTAAAATTATTATGTTTTTAGTTAAATATATATCTGTTTGGGCTTCTTGCAGTCTACAAATTATTTCCAAGTAGTATTCTGGCACCACAACCATCCCTCAAGAAAATAAATAGTCCAGTGGCTGAATCTAGATGATCCCCTGCACTAGGCCTGAGTCCCAGCCCAAGCCCATAGGTCCTGTGAGCTGGCCAGTTGCTAAAATTCAAAGATAAGATAAACAAAGATAAAGAATCTGTTCATTTAGCAAAGGCAATATGCCTTATACATATATAGACACATTAACACAAGCAAAACATCAGATTGCATGATTGATCAATACTGACAGTTTTGCGGTACGGAGTCTGACAAAGAACAGACTGTCACTTCAGTTGTTCAGTCCTCTGATACATACCATCTCTATGTTGCTATCCTTGTCAAATTCAAAGTGTTGCAAGGATACGAGCACTCAAAGCCTGCCTTGTTAACACCAAAAAGTTGGCAACAGGCCAAATTGAAAATACCCTGATAGGCCATTAAAATCTCAAGTAGAACCCCTGTGCTTGTAACTGGCTTTTCCGCAGTAGCGTTTCTCCGACTGCTATCAAAACCAATCAAACTTCCTGTCATGCTTGGCTGCACACGTCAGAGCTGGGCGCGGTGCGACAGCTTGTCGAGGGCAGACGCATTGTTGATGCTTAATGAAGCAAGCATGTTTGAGTTGGGGCTAAACGCTGACCCCCACTCACAAAGGGTTAACAGGCTCCAGGATGGGGCTGTAGGTTACTGCAGGCTTGTTGGGACATCTGTAATTTCATGTCAGGGTGTTTACAGTGGATACGGCTCATCTGTAAGTGATGACTGTCGTCTTCGACCACGCTCCAAACTTCCTGATGTCTGGGTAAATCACATCCGAAGGAGTGGGCGTCATCCGATGGTGAGTCGGCGGCCACACGTGGCAGGGCACCGTGTGCATGTCACCTATCTTTAGCAGCATGGGGATCAGACAAGGCTGGCAGTTAGGAGAGACAGGGGATGGGTGGCATGAGGAGTCAGGGTGGCAGAAGTAAAAGCTCCGGTCACATCCCGAGCCAATGAGAGCCAGACGGCTCTGAGAAGCGGGGGATAGGAAGTGACAGGTGAGAAGGAGGTGAGCAGAAGATGTGTCCGCTGTCACTGTTCACACAGCTCACAGTGCTGCCCTTTCGCTCCCTTTGCCATGGGCTGCTGTAACCGTGCTCCGCTCCCAAACACACCCGTCTCCATGAAGATGCAAGCCACACCTGCACAGACTCATGTTGGTGGCAAAGCTCAATGAGTCCACTCTTCCATCTTCCGTCAATCAAAACCAATGATCCACAAAAAGTTGTCACAAAGTTAGCAAGTGTCCCCTTTTCAAGGAACACCTTTTTTCCAGAAATCACAAGCACCTTTCACAACCATTGTACAAAGAGTGTGATTATAAAAGACCACGTAAAGGGAAATGTACAGGCGGAAGTGTAACAGCATCTAACCACGTAAAGGGAAATGTACAGGCGGAAGTGCAACAGCATCTAACCTATGACAGCTCTGATAAGGAAATAGTACACTCAACCAGTTCATTGACAACTATTGTTCTCAAAGTGCAAAGGCTAACCTCCAAATGCAGGCGTGCACCCACACATCACAAGGAAAAGGCACGGGTTTTGTATACGGCAGATCTGACAGATTTAAAAAATATAGAATTTAAAATAAATGTTACATTCGCCAAGACCCACCCCTTTTCGTTTACAAAGACAAGATTGCATAAGGATGCTGCATAAAGCTACCTCCATCTCAGTCTGTGGCCTCATGCTACCCGATGCCATCTTCCACTCCCTTCCACACCCTTTCTGGCAGCATCAGAGCACTGAATAGGCATCAATTATTCAAATTAGAACTCCAACTGACAAAAAGCCAGTTCCAGCAATCTCCCCTGTTTATACATGGTGATTACACAGAGGCTAATCATTACGTTCTCTAATTGGCTAAATTACTCAACAAAGAGAGAAAGCACATATATTAGCATTTATCACAGGGGAAGTCAAGCATGGGGTTATT
This sequence comes from Oncorhynchus kisutch, assembly GCF_002021735.2. Lineage (NCBI taxonomy): Eukaryota > Metazoa > Chordata > Actinopteri > Salmoniformes > Salmonidae > Oncorhynchus > Oncorhynchus kisutch. The sequence goes on along the minus strand of NC_034183.2, from coordinate 13,923,020 downwards.
TGAGGTAAGTGGGAAACTAATAGCCGTAAAGGCGTCTACATAATGCTCCTAGCAGAACTCGGATGTGCCTCCCATACTGCCTTAAAATACCTTCGCTTGAATTACGAGGAAAAAGCAGCAATAGCACTGTCCATCTTGAGACACAGTAGTCAGTATAAACTTCCTAGATAGAGTAACTCAAGAAATCTGAAATCCATTTTGAAGTTTTTTCAGAGGTCTTAGTCATGGAATTTCACATCCAAGATGTTTGGTGCAGTATTTCTCAATTGAAAAAAATGTGCATGAAAAGTAGTTGTCTCGTTGAATGACAACAAACACTATTGAAGAATGCGGCTTTACTGAAGACTTCGGCTACCAAACTTCGGCTTACCCCAGGAAAGAATGTGTGCATGAAAAGCCAAAAAAAAACTTGTCCAAAGATGAAAACAAACAAAAATGTCACAAAATGTAATCATAATGGGAAGCATGCGGATGGATGCCTTAAGAGGGATAGAGAGGAGCTGTTAAGCTGACAAGTGGCCAAGGCATACTGCTCATATCAGACTAAATACTAAATACAAGAAACAAATGACATGCTTTTGACAAAAGTACTGTACTAACTCATGTCCAGAATATGATTATATTTCATTATAATTATTTGGTGGTCATGAACATTTTTCTCTGTGTAAAAACCTTGGATATTTGGTTAAATCTAAACATCAACCCTCAAACATATATAGTTTCAGAAATTGTGTGTAGAAATGAATAATGATAAACCAAAGAAAAAGATATAAGAAGAAAACATGGAGGATGAAAAGGGAACAATTATCAACCTATTAAAAACGGATATAGAACCTGTATTAATTTTCTAATCATACTACGCTGCGATGCAGAGTTAACAGCTAAGTGATCATTTGCATGCAGAGACTCCATACACGTTCTCCCTCTTTCTCAAAGAATGGAGAAATAAACTAGACATTGAAAGAGCCAACCTGGGTGGGTGGTTACTATTGTGGTATTATCAAGTCTCTTTGCAGGACACGTCTTTACATCACACAAAAGCCCAGTTTCTCTTTTACCTAAATATTTCTGATTCCTTGATTTCTGAAATGTGAAATAAAAAGTATACAAGCTTTTCTATGGGTGACATACTATAGGGGCAATGAATGGAAGAGTGTGAACAAGATTCCCACCAGGCACAGACATCAGTTTGGTTGAGTTGAAACTAACGTGAAACCAACAAAAAAAACGTCACCATGTCATTGGATTTAGGTTCAAAGTTGGGTGAAAAAAATACAAAATTCCTCTCCCTACGTTGATGACTTTGAAAATCCAATCAGTTTTCCATGTTGATTCCACACCATCACATTGACTTTTTTGGGGTTGAAATGACTCACAGTGGGATGAGTCTTTTCACTGGTTATAGATTTTTTTTGTAAATCACCTTGACACTGACCATCTGAGCTTCGGAGACATTTCAGTTCGGCAAACAGTACAAGCAAAAACCTGTAGTTGCTTTAATACAACACTTAACTCATTTGTGGAGCTTTTGATGTATGTACCTATTGCCATGGATGTGGGAGGCACAGAAGGCATAGCTGTAATGCAGGAGGGTGGGGTCGACCAGGGTGTTGTTCTCAGAGTACTCCATCAGGTCCCGGAGGTAGCTGAGGTGGCGGTGGCAGCCCCTCACACCGTAGCGGGCGCAGTACTCATCCAGCACAAACACCTGACCTGGACTGAACCATCCCTGTGGACACAAACAGAGGAAAGGCTAGAGAGGATAGTTTTGACTTATTGGGATGCCTGCCACTGATGGTCTCTAACAGGATGGTCTGCCGGAATCTGTGGAGAAAAAAAACAACAAATAAATCATTACAGCTTCTTTTTTTAAAGGAGGATGGAATGTTGAACACCTTACGTATGTTTATTTTATTTGTAAAAAGATAGGAGCAAATGAATAGAGAGATGAGAAATGCGTAGTGCTGAGGTGGGGATGGAACCGGGACACCGGCTGCGGGGGGATTGTATATGGTTCCGTAGAAGCATTACCGTTTGACCAGACCACGGGCCATAGTTACGCCTTCTATGCCAACATTGATTGGAAACTAGATGGTTTTTATTTATATTGATCAGGGGTGTCAAAATCATTTCACCGCAGGCCACATTCAGTCTTCACCAAGGCCCGGATTGTCAAAATCATTTCACCGCAGGCCACATTCAGTCTTCACCAAGGCCCGGATTGTCAAAATCATTTCACCGCAGGCCACATTCAGTCTTCACCAAGGCCCGGATTGCCAAAATCATTTCACCGCAGGCCACATTCAGTCTTCACCAAGGCCCGGATTGCCAAAATCATTTCACCGCAGGCCACATTCAGTCTTCACCAAGGCCCGGATTGTCAAAATCATTTCACCGCAGGCCACATTCAGTCTTCACCAAGGCCCGGATTGCCAAAATCATTTCACCGCAGGCCACATTCAGTCTTCACCAAGGCCCGGATTGCCAAAATCATTTCACCGCAGGCCACATTCAGTCTTCACCAAGGCCCGGATTGCCAAAATCATTTCACCGCAGGCCACATTCAGTCTTCACCAAGGCCCGGATTGCCAAAATCATTTCACCGCAGGCCACATTCAGTCTTCACCAAGGCCCGGATTGCCAAAATCATTTCACCGCAGGCCACATTCAGTCTTCACCAAGGCCCGGATTGTCAAAATCATTTCACCGCAGGCCACATTCAGTCTTCACCAAGGCCCGGATTGCCAAAAATCATTTCACCGCAGGCCACATTCAGTCTTCACCAAGGCCCGGATTGCCAAAATCATTTCACCGCAGGCCACATTCAGTCTTCACCAAGGCCCGGATTGCCAAAATCATTTCACCGCAGGCCACATTCAGTCTTCACCAAGGCCCGGATTGCCAAAATCATTTCACCGCAGGCCACATTCAGTCTTCACCAAGGCCCGGATTGCCAAAATCATTTCACCGCAGGCCACATTCAGTCTTCACCAAGGCCCGGATTGCCAAAATCATTTCACCGCAGGCCACATTCAGTCTTCACCAAGGCCCGGATTGCCAAATCATTTCACCGCAGGCCACATTCAGTCTTCACCAAGGCCCGGATTGCCAAAATCATTTCACCGCAGGCCACATTCAGTCTTCACCAAGGCCCGGATTGTCAAAATCATTTCACCGCAGGCCACATTCAGTCTTCACCAAGGCCCGGATTGCCAAAATCATTTCACCGCAGGCCACATTCAGTCTTCACCAAGGCCCGGATTGCCAAAATCATTTCACCGCAGGCCACATTCAGTCTTCACCAAGGCCCGGATTGCCAAAATCATTTCACCGCAGGCCACATTCAGTCTTCACCAAGGCCCGGATTGCCAAAATCATTTCACCGCAGGCCACATTCAGTCTTCACCAAGGCCCGGATTGCCAAAATCATTTCACCGCAGGCCACATTCAGTCTTCACCAAGGCCCGGATTGCCAAAATCATTTCACCGCAGGCCACATTCAGTCTTCACCAAGGCCCGGATTGCCAAAATCATTTCACCGCAGGCCACATTCAGTCTTCACCAAGGCCCGGATTGCCAAAATCATTTCACCGCAGGCCACATTCAGTCTTCACCAAGGCCCGGATTGCCAAAATCATTTCACCGCAGGCCACATTCAGTCTTCACCAAGGCCCGGATTGCCAAAATCATTTCACCGCAGGCCACATTCAGTCTTCACCAAGGCCCGGATTGTCAAAATCATTTCACCGCAGGCCACATTCAGTCTTCACCAAGGCCCGGATTGTCAAAATCATTTCACCGCAGGCCACATTCAGTCTTCACCAAGGCCCGGATTGTCAAAATCATTTCACCGCAGGCCACATTCAGTCTTCACCAAGGCCCGGATTGCCAAAATCATTTCACCGCAGGCCACATTCAGTCTTCACCAAGGCCCGGATTGCCAAAATCATTTCACCGCAGGCCACATTCAGTCTTCACCAAGGCCCGGATTGCCAAAATCATTTCACCGCAGGCCACATTCAGTCTTCACCAAGGCCCGGATTGTCAAAATCATTTCACCGCAGGCCACATTCAGTCTTCACCAAGGCCCGGATTGTCAAAATCATTTCAACCGCAGGCCACATTCAGTCTTCACCAAGGCCCGGATTGCCAAAATCATTTCACCGCAGGCCACATTCAGTCTTCACCAAGGCCCGGATTGTCAAAATCATTTCACCGCAGGCCACATTCAGTCTTCACCAAGGCCCGGATTGCCAAAATCATTTCACCGCAGGCCACATTCAGTCTTCACCAAGGCCCGGATTGTCAAAATCATTTCACCGCAGGCCACATTCAGTCTTCACCAAGGCCCGGATTGTCAAAATCATTTCACCGCAGGCCACATTCAGTCTTCACCAAGGCCCGGATTGCCAAAATCATTTCACCGCAGGCCACATTCAGTCTTCACCAAGGCCCGGATTGCCAAAATCATTTCAACCGCAGGCCACATTCAGTCTCACCAAGGCCCGGATTGCCAAAATCATTTCACCGCAGGCCACATTCAGTCTTCACCAAGGCCCGGATTGTCAAAATCATTTCACCGCAGGCCACATTCAGTCTTCACCAAGGCCCGGATTGTCAAAATCATTTCACCGCAGGCCACATTCAGTCTTCACCAAGGCCCGGATTGCCAAAATCATTTCACCGCAGGCCACATTCAGTCTTCACCAAGGCCCGGATTGTCAAAATCATTTCACCGCAGGCCACATTCAGTCTTCACCAAGGCCCGGATTGCCAAAATCATTTCACCGCAGGCCACATTCAGTCTTCACCAAGGCCCGGATTGCCAAAATCATTTCACCGCAGGCCACATTCAGTCTTCACCAAGGCCCGGATTGCCAAAATCATTTCACCGCAGGCCACATTCAGTCTTCACCAAGGCCCGGATTGTCAAAATCATTTCACCGCAGGCCACATTCAGTCTTCACCAAGGCCCGGATTGCCAAAATTAAAATCCTTAAAATCCTTACCTTATATTTATTATATCAAACTTAGCATAAAAATATTCCTCCATCTATTGCTTTTGTAATTTTCTAAACTCCCTGACTGTTAAGCTTTCATTTTGATTACTGTTATCAAGCTAGACAGAGAGAAGAGACTATAAATGGAGGTCCATTATTTCTACAGTTTCCATTTGGTTTGAGACATTTCAAAGATCGAGATCCTTTTGTTTTGTTGAAAAAATATATATTCTGATGATTATGTTTTTAGTTTTTTTACTCTCCATTATCACTGTAAATACAGACCCTCTGCAATAAGCAGTTAAAGAGAAAATACCAGACTATTTCCAATGATTAAACAAATGAGAGCAAGGTTAACCCGCCAACAATTAATTCACCAAAAAAATAAAAAATACATTTACTCGAAGCAGGAAGTGAAATCTTGGAACGTTCATTAGTTCATTCATCCTGCGCATAATAACTAAATTAGGCATGAATCTTAAACCTAATTAAGACGCCTCTCGGAAGGAATATTAACAAATTAGCACCTCCGCCGAGCAGTCGCCCATAACGACGCCAATAGATCCCTGGCATGGCAACCGTGACTCTTCGGGTGGCGATGGTTGACCTGGGAGCGACCCAGACATGTGCAATACTGTGTCCTACAAATCTGTCTCTCTGAATCCTTTCTATTTCCACATTCAATTTGCACTTGATACTTAAATGGAAGGCAGAAAAAATCTTTCTATTTTTCTTGAGATTTCGAGTCAGAAACAACAACATGCCAATGGATACAAATGATAACGGGCTCCAATTCTTGGTCTTCCTCATACTGCAAATAATAGAAACCGACATCTTGAGACATGATAGGGACTGGGTCAAAGATTTCAATCCTGGATAGAATAGGACTCCTTCATGTCTTAATGCACGGTCAGAGACTCTTTGTACAGTCAATAAAACATAGCTTCACTAAGTGAGTTGGAAATTACCTGACTTCACCACACATTTCTTTTCTCTCTCTCTCCATCACTTCAACTTCTCTAATTCTCCATTTAACCATTCTCTCTCACCATCTGAATCATTCCCTTTCTCTCTCTCTCCCTCTTTCTATCGTTCATATTCCCAACTCTTCGTTCTCCCCCCTTTCATTTGTTACCCCCGCTCTCTCTCGTTCGTCCCCTATCTCTCATTCTTTCCCCCGTCCTCCCCTCTCTCATTCGTGTACCCCCGTCCCCTATCTCTCTCGATAGTCCCCCCAACCCAACCTCTCTCGTTCGTTCCCCCCCTCTCTCGTTCGTTCCCCGCCTCTCTCGTTCGTTCCCCTGTCCCCCTCTCTCTAGTTCGTTCCCCCGTCCCCC